>NW_008334245.1:37807-60691 GCF_000622305.1 Nannospalax galili | reverse complement strand
ATTTTATTAATTTAAAAACCAGCTTGAAGAGCTCAGTCATTAAATACGCTTATAAAATATAATTCTGTTTGGTTTAAATAATTGCAATTCTAAATGATATGTAATTTTTAAGGAAACATATATTTGTTTATACTATCTGTATTCACAATTGGTATGATCCTATGTATGGAAAACCTAAAGGAATAAGATAATAAATGAACTCATCAAGCACACAGGCTGTAAGATCAATGAAATTGGAAGGCTCACAACTCCTCATCTTAAAATGTCTGAGGAGCTACAATAATTAAAGCTCAGCTCTTAAAATATATAGCATTATAAATGCTGGCATTATTATGTACTAATGCATGTATAATTTGAATAAGAAAAGATAGCCTAAGTCTTTGGGTATCTTTGAATAGATTAATTGGACTAAAAGTTATTTGAAGTTTCTCAGATATCTCAGCAAGTTATAATGCCCTTTAAGTATTTAATTGGTAATTCATCAATAGAAACATAGCAATCTAACTGGTTGGATCTAGTTAATTATTTTATCTTAATAGGAAAAAGTTTATGTGCTTTGGCTCTAAGAATTTGGTAAAAGATAGGTATCCCAAAAATGACCTTTCTTTTGGAATATTTGAAATGAGTCTTTGTCAATTTAAGAACTAAATATTTAAATCTAATTTATACTGAATAATTGGAAAAATTATTTTACAAAGACAGTGAAAGTGCTTGAATCTTTTAAGCATGAAAACTAGGTTTAAATAAGGTAAGAGTTCTGTATAAGCAAATAGTCATAACCAAAAACATGATTAACGGCAGAATATAATATCCTCATTTGTAACTTTTAAAAAATCAATATCATTATTATACAAAAAATAAATCAAGTAAATCACAAACAAGTTACTATGTCTAATGTGATTTAAGAAATATAAAAAGGGGGAGAAATGTTACTTGGGGTGCTCAACTGTCAATGTAGTGAATGATGAGGCTCACTCAGAATTTCTGAAGTACATGTGGAAAAGTTCTTAGATGAAGTTGTCATACATTTGATGTGACATATATGAATCTAAGACTTGTTCTCCTGAAGTTTTGTGTTACAGGAGCTTGTTAGAAGTACCTGGATAGTCTTTTTTCCTCAAAGAATGGATTATTTGATGTTATGTTCTTTTTTCTTTCAATTGATGAAAACAGTTGATTTTGTTTTATCTTTGAGGAGACTGTAATGAATTTCAGTGAAGAGTTGTCATATAAGTTTCTTATAATATGAGCAAAGCTAAATTGCCTCATTAAAGATATATATGTAGCAATAATAATTATAGACAAAGTTATGTATGAATTTGAGGAGAAATGAGATCATAGTTGGGAGGTCGCAAAAAGAGTTGGAATGGGTAAGGGGAGGGATAGAAATGTAAATACAGCACACTCATGTATGAAATTCTCAAAAAGATAAAAGATTTAAGTTTTTAAAAAGAGTGATACAGACGTAAGAATGAACACATAGATGAAGGGAACAGAATTGAGGGTCTAGATTAAATAATTTACATTTATTACCAATGGGTTGATGGGCAATGGTAAAAGTTCTATCCAATGGAGGAAAGAATAGAATTCAACAAATTGTCCTGGGCTAACTGGATTTGTAAAGAATGAGACTGAAGCTGGGCATATTGGCGTATGCTTATAATTCTAGCATTGAGGAGGCTGATAGCAGGAGGATTGTCAGTCCATTCAAGGCCAATCTAGGATATATATAATGAGATTTGTCCCCGTAAAATAAAAGCAAAACAAGAAAAAGGGTAAAATTGAACCCCTAGCATACCATGTAGAAAAATTAAATAAAAATAGATCAATGACCTAAGTCTTAGACCTAAAATTACAACAATTTTAGAAGAAAACATTGAAATTCCACTTCATATCCTAAGATTTGCAATTGGCTTCTTGACATGTCACCAAAGCACAGGCAAGAATCAAAAATAGATAAATTGAATTTTATCATTAAAACTTTTTTGTTGGGTTGGAGAGATGACTCAGTACTTAAGAGCACTGGCTCCTCTTGCAGAGGACCTGGGTTTGAGTCCCAGCATCTAAATGGCTATAACACCACATTCCCTCTTTATTAGGCTGACAGAAAAGGTGAAAATACCAAGTGTTAGTGAGGTTATAAAGACACTGGTACCTTGTGCACTGCTGATGGAGGAAAAAAACAAAAAACAAAAAACAAAACTGATGTAGCCTTGTACGGAAATATTTAGAAATTTCTTCAAAATTTAAATATGTAATTACCATTTCGTCTCTATATTGCACACATAGGTACATATACAACTGATTTAAAAGTGGGCACACAAACTAATACCTATATTTATAATTATAGCAGTTTTATTAATAGTAGACCAAATGCAATATATGGGTATTCTCAATGATAGATGAAGGAAAAACAAAACCTGGTATAAGCTAAATAAAATAAGACAGACAACAAAAGAAATACTGAATAATTCCAGATACCTGAAATATTACTACAGGCAAAATCACAGGAACAGAAAACAGACTAATGATTAAAAAAGGATGGGGGAGGTGAGGAAAACTTATTGCTAATGATTAAGACTCTCTGAGGTGAAGAAAAAGCTTCAGAAATAATAGTGAGACTTGTAAATTATTGAGAATATAATTAATGCCCATGAATTGTATACTTAAAAAGGTTAAAATGACAGGCTCCATGTTGAATAACTACATATAGCATATATATTAAATGTTTACTTATTGAATTATAGCATACATTTAAAATTTTGCATCTTATATATTTTAACATACATTATAGACATATTTTACACACTATATACTATATTATATAAAATATGTATACTATATGTGTTATATGCATATAATAAAATATACTAATATGCTGATATATAATACAATATTAGTATATTATATAAATACATAGTACAACATGATACAATGTTAACATGTTATATAGTTTATACATAGTGCATAAAAATTTATTGTCATGTGAACTATATGTTAAGTATATTTTACCACAATTCTTTTTTTTAAATTTTTAGTTCAGATTGGTGAGTTTGAATTTTACTTGCATTACCTTCTGTGTGTAATCTTAACATGTTGCTTGATTGGGGCACCTCACCCTTCTCTGATCCTAGGTGGCTTGTGACCCATTCGCTATGTACACACATTCCCCATGGTTATCCCCACATAGTGCATCCTCCCTTTTCGAAAGTATTTTTCATTTATTTTTAAGTCAGATTGTGACCTATAATTAACAGACACATATAATGAAATCGCTTTCCCTAAAAATGTTATTGAATACTACTGTGATCGTCAATGTTAATAATTGAGAAAATATTTTTCAGTATGCATAGCTGACTGTTTTCAGTGGGCACATGTTCTTTACATAATCAAAACAAACTAATGCAATTCTTTTAAAAATGTTTTATTTATTATTTTTACTTTATGTGTATGAGTGTATTGTCTGCATGTATGTAAGCGCACCCATGTCATGCAATGCCCATGGAGATCCATACAGGGCATTGGATTCCCCTGGAACTGGAGTTATGGATGTTTTTAGCCACTATATAGATGCTCAGAATTGAACCCAGGTCCTCTGCAAGAGGCCAATGGTCTTAACCACTGAGCCATCTCTCTAGTCTCAGACTAATTAAATTCTGAAAACATAAATATAGCTAATAAAAAATAAGTAGTTCAGGGGTCTATAGTTTTTTTTTAATTTTTCAATATGTATTTTATTGAATTTTTGTACATTTCATGTAATACATCTTAATCATATTTAGGCTCTCTTCCCTGTTTGCACCCTCCCATAGCCCCTCACCAGATATTATGTATTCTGTCATATATGTTAAGGCCTATTGATTCGTTTGTGTCCCAGATGTCCCTTGGTGTGAGTTCATCCACTGGAGCCTGATTAACCTATCTAGTATCACTCTCTTAAAGAAGACCAACTCTCCCTCGCCCAGCAGTGATAATCTAGAAATAGTTCCTCAGCTAAGGTTGGGGCCTCTTGCCCATTTTCCCAGTTCTATGCTGGGTTTTTTGTATGCTTTGAGCTTGAATGGGTTTTGTGTATACTTTTACCTTTTCTGTAAGTTTATATGAGCAAGTTCCCAGAAGCCTAAGAAACTGTTTCCTTGTATTCATCTACCACTCCTGGCCCTTAAAATCTCTCTGCCCCCTCTTCTGCAATGGTCGCTGAGCTCTGGATGGGTGAAGTTTAACATAACAGGAGTCCTATCCAGGGACATGTACTCTGCAGTCTCTATTCTCTATATTGTGGCCAGTTGTGGCTTTCTGTGTTAATTGCTCTCTGTTACATGAAGAAGCTTAGCTGGTGAGAGTTGAGAGATGCATTAATATTCTCTCTACCCCTTGTTCCACTACGTTCCATGAATGTTAGGAGTAGAGATTGTATTGTAGATGTGTCACTTAGGGCTGGGCACCTCACAGATAGTCTATGCATTTGACCAGTTGTGGAATTCTGTAGCAGTCTCAATCTCTTGCAAAAAGAAGCTTCTTTGTTGAGTGGTGACAAGCATACTTCTCTGTAAATATAAGGATATGAATTTAGCTTACATTAAGAAATTACATTTGTCTAGAGATGTGACAGACATAGGGTTTTCTGTAGGATCTATGACCTCTCCAGCCATATGTATTTAACTATGTTTACAGTGCCACTCATGAGTTCCCTCCCATTGAGTAGGCTTTAGATACAATTAGATAGTTGTTGATTACCCCCAAGATAAAAATTCCATTACTGCACCAATACTGGTATTTTGCTAGGCTGGTCATTGTTGTGGTTATTAGGCTTTAAAGCTGGAGTTGGACCACTGAATGATTTTTTTCCTTTAGTAGTTTCCATAGAATCCTCCAGAACTATGAGAGCTAGTCTTTAAGGAGGAGGTTTCTGGGTCATTTCCAGCTCCATTGCTCCAATTCCTGTGTTCAAAGTAAGTCTTATCTTCAGCAATAAAATTTTACCTTAAAGTTTTAGGAGGAACTCAAAAGGTGTGGCAATAGCCTGTGTTATTTTAGGGGTCTCTTGGACTACCCTGACCAACAACTTGAAGTGAGGTTTCTTCTGTCTGGCACTGTGTTTCTTTTTTAAATTTATTTACTTTTATTTTATTTATTGTATGAGTGTAATGCCTGCATGTATGTAAGTGTACCTGTGTCATGAAATGCCCATGAAGGTCAGAAGAGGGTATCAGATTCCCCTGGAACTAGAGCTAAGGATGATTGTTAGCCGCCATGATTTTAGCCGCCATGTTAGCCGCCATTGAACCCAGGTCTTCTGCAAGAGCTACCAGTGATCTTAACCTCCGAACCATCTCTCCAGCTCCCTGTGTTTCTTGTTATGCAGCCTTCTGGCTCTACTCAGATACAGATAGTGTATGTGTATTTTTCAGTAGACTTTTGAACTAATACATTTCATTAGTATTAATGTATTTCTCATCCTCCTGCAGAAATACTTGTGTAGCCATGTTTGTTGTTGCTCTTTTCATAGTAGCTAAGAAGTGGAAACAACCTAAATGTCCTTCTACTGATGATGATGGATAATGAAAATCTGGTATGTTTACACAAGGGAGTTCTACTCAGCAGTAAAGAAAGAAGAAATCATGAAATTTGCATGTAAATGGATGGAGCTAGAAACTGTTATACTGAGTGACGCAGCACAGACTCAGAAAATTATTCTCTCATTTGTCAGTCCTAGCTCCCCTCCTTATGTGTGAGTATATAGTCTGATGTAACTGTAGGAGCCAGGAAAATGGAGAGAAACCATGGATGGAAAGGAAAAGAAGGAGCCCAATAGAGGGGGCTAGTAGGAGACAGTTGTTACCCAGGGTGAAGTGGGGAAATGATGATATTTAACTGGGAAGGGAGGAGGGAAGATTATACAAGGAACCATGGGGCTAAATGGGGAAGAAGGAGCTCAAGAGAGAGGGCATAATAGAAAATGGGTATTATCAAGGGGAAAAAGAGAAAAAATGGGTATACTTTAACTGGGGAGGAATGAGGCAGGGTTAGACAGTGAGAGAGAGAAAGGAGAGATAATTAATGCTTAGGTAGTATATTTTATACACAAACTATTAACAGCTTTCTAAAAAACTTAATCTTCAGTGGATAAAAATTCTATTTTGTAAGTACATTTTGTCATTGGAACCAGATTTATGGAGAAAGTTAAAGCATTTTGTATAGTATGACTCATTTTAAAGACAAACTATTAAATGATGAGTTAGTTTCAGTTTTTATCATTTAGCTTCTCTGTAATGTAATTTATACAATTAGTATTTATGCTTTAACTCATATATATATATATATATATATATATATATAGTGCCAATCACATAGATATTAACTTCAGAATTACTTGGACAATGTTAAAATGAATGAATAAAATAAACTGAGCACCTAAAGGATAGCTATGCTAAGCTAAACTGCTTTGGTTGTGAAGCACAAGCCAGAAGGCAGCCAGACAGTTGCTGCAATGCCCCGTCTGCACATGCCTGCTGTCCTGGTCCCGCCTTTCATAGGAACTGTTTTCTTGCTTTATTGGTAATTTGGTACTATCACCTGAACTCCATGACTGAAATTACCTTTTCTGTGTGAAGAAAGGATAAGGCCTTCCTGACCCTCAAAATATGATGACTATAGTATTTTCCTTCAACTCACACCTATCTATCACTTCAATGTGTCAATAGAAAGTTTTCCAAAAGAATAGATTTTTTTTTCACCTCCATCCTACATGATACAATTCTGACTGAGTTTATCTTGTAAGGTAAACTCCTCTGGGTTTACCCTTAATCCTGTTTGCTTGCCTGTTTGCTTCCTTTTCGTTTGTTTTTCAGAACAAATATGGACACATTATGACTAGTTTTGAAGACAAAAGGAGAAATTTCATTCTGTAGCAAACAGCACGCAGACATGTAAATTTGCATTTTTGATGAATTTTAATCCCTGAGCCTCAAGCATACAGCCCCAAGAAAATTCTTACCTACAACATAATGTTCTATAGTTCAGGATTCTTTTGTTCATTTCTTTATACAGTTATTTCCTCTTTCAAATGTGTACTGACATTATCCCAAAAGGATTACGATAGAGAAATGTGAAGAATTCTTAGAGTTAAATTTGAATGAAAAGAAAGCCGTTCAGGAAAAAAAGTCCCTTATTTGGGCCTAGCAGTTAGTCCAGTTGGCTGAGTTCTACACACGTCATACACTTATATTTTCGCTTAGTAATTTCTTCTCTAGGGACAGGCAAGTAGACTATAATTCATCGCACCTTTGACCTAATAATGCTGCCTCCCTTAATTAAGCATCTTAGCTCACTTGTTTCATTATTCCATAGGCAGTTTAAGATTTTTTCCTAATTCATTGATATTATCATAGGGGTTACATAAAAAACTTATTTTCACATATGCAATTTTATTTATCTGATTAGTGCCACCCCAAGTTTTATGTTCACACTTCTCTGATGATGAGAACCAGAAGTGAAAGAGAAGTTAAAAATTGCCAGACTGCAAATTCTCGTAGTTTGAATTGATTATTAATGTGGGAAGCTGTAAGTTTAAAGCAGTAATCTTAAAGATTAGAAAAATGAGCCTATGGAAATTTAAAGGACAGATAGCATTTCACAGTAATTAAAAAATTAATTATCTATTCTGGCCAAAAGATAAACACATTTGCTTGCTCGATTAGTCTCAGTACAGTCTGATTTAAGATGAGATGGTTGCCTTCATGTTACAGCTGGAGAAAGCAATATCCAAAGAAGTTGCAGAACCACTATGAATTGGTAAAAAGGACTATAAATGAGACAAGTTCAGTAAGTGGTTTCCTTTATAAAGGCTGACAGGTCTGGAACTGTTTGGCTCCTAGCTAACTCAGCCTTCTCACTTTCCAGCTACACATGCTCCGAATCCAGTCTCAGCTTTCCTCCCAAGTCCTTTTACTAAAATGGAAGAATTTATTGCTCTCCTGCCTGAATTTCTAAAATTTACTAAAATGGAAGAATTTATTGCTCTCCTCCTAAATTCCTGCAGCCTATGATACATCAACAGATGTGACTTAGAAAAGCTTGAAAAAGCACCCAATCAAGGTGCTCAATCTCAACAGCTGGTGGGTCCATGACAACATTCCTGGAGTCAGTCTACAGAAGATAAAGATAAAAGATAGGTCAGTTTTTCCATATGCAATAACCCTGGTGATACACAAACCCAGGTAATCTGTGAACAAGGCAGGCAACCTTAACAGTCCTGCCTTGAATAATCACAGCAGACCTCAGATGAATGAGAAAGTACAGCCAGAGTAATAAACAGAGTGGAATGCATGAGCTAAATGTCCCTCTTGCACATACCACTGCGATTATGTGGTTGGTTGCTTCTCAGCATTGTTGTCAGTATGCAACTGATGCACTAGCTTCATAATTTCCACACTCCATCTGTGACTAGACTTAATTAACTCATGTTGGTAGAAGGGCATTTAGACAGATTGGAGGCCAGTGAGATACAGGTATAGCAGAGTCAGCCAGGTGAACCTGTGTTCAACTTCTGAATAAATGGGGAGCTCAGATGGCAGGTATAATTGGTTCAGAAATGGTTTAAAATTCATAATTAGCATATAATCAGAAGCAAATAGATTCAGGCCCCAGGGACAGCATGAAATAGAGAAACTGGGGACAAGGAAATGAAAACTCCTGGTCAACAGCAGCATAATAAATAAAGCTGACAAGAACTTTTTGTTTTGTTTTGTTTTGTTTTGTTGTTTTTTTGAGCAGGCATTGATAGTTCTGTTAAAGGACATAATAGGAAAATTAAGAAAAGCAAAGATTTTAATCTTCTCTCAATGAGTGTGTCTCTCCTAGCAAAGTTCAGCTGACAGGTGTATAGCTGAAACACTGATATAAGTAACTAGAGCTACAGGTCTTGCGTTTCCCCCGACCCCCACCCCTTGACAGGAGCTTCCTCTTTTGTCTGTCTTAGACATGGAATTTTAGGTACACATTTTCTAAAAACTGGCAACGTTTTGCTGTTAGCCAATCAAACTAGAGATGCTCTAACCCACCACCCAAGGTATAAAATATAAGACCTCCTTCCCTTTGAAGTCCAGACTTGGAGATTTGAATCCTCTGGACCAGGCTGCGGGCTAAATAAAACGTGCTTCCTAAACACCCAGGGGTCTTCCTCTCTTCCTTGCTACAGATCTACAGAGCTATACTGAATTTTGTTAAGAAAGAGCTGGTCTTCTGCCGCCAGAAGCAGTGAACTGTTCTCTCTGAAGCAACAATACCTCATTCTCTAAACAGGGAACTCCAGTGGGGGGCATTCCAGGTAACTTCCAGAGAGGCCTCACACTGTCACTTCCTGGTGGTAATATCCACCTTGGGAACAAGGGAGAAACATTTCCTATCTCTAGGAGCCACTGTTGATAAAAGCTGGTTACAGGCATAACAAGCTAGAGCAGTAAAGTTCCCATTCACTTAATAAACTCTACATGAGATTTTCATATAATATGCAAAATGTCAACTTTAATTTGGCTTTTAAATAACTAACCTTAAGCAACGTAAGTTCCAAATATTATATGGGATATACTTATACTAAAAATGATGTATTATTTATGTGAAATTCAATTTTAACTTAATGTATTACATTTTTATTTGGGTTATCTGGAAACCCTATCTTGGGGTGCTTCTAGATAATTCTCTAGCATGATAACGTGGCCTACTCAATCTCAAATAATATTTTATGACTGTTTCTTCTAGAACACTGGTGGAGGATTATTGCTGTATTATCGTTTGTTTGTTTCCAAGTTATTTCCTTGTATCTGAGCATCCTTTTTTTTTTCATTCAGTCACAGGCACTCTTTTAATGTGGCAAAAAATGAAAGGAAAAAAAATAAATCCAGAAATTGAAAAGGTTGAAAATACACAGGTTTGCAGAATGGCTTCATAGATAAAGATGCTTGCCACCAAGCCTGATGAACCAAATTCAATCCCTAGAACACACATAGTAGAAAAAAGAACTGACTCCCAAAAGTTGTCCTCTGACTTTAACACACATGCCGTAGCATGTACACACAGGCACACACACACACACACACACACACACACACACACACACACTAAAGTAAATAAAAAATTTTTTTTCAATAAAAAAAGATTTACGCTATGAGAAAATAATGAAGAAAGGATATCTAAGGTTTTTTAATTCCTCATATTTGAGATGAAGGGCATAATTGGCTGTAGTGTGACATCCTAAGAACTTGAAATTGGTTGGCAGGTACAGCAAGGAGAGAATAAAACCTGAGCAGACAATGCGATGGAGAAACTCAGAATCTGTAGCTATTTGGTGCACTTATGTACCTGCAGCCAAAACATTCATACACACAAAAATAAAAATGAATAAAATCAAAAATAGAGCCATAGAAGCTTTACTTTTTGTGGACATTGGAAAGAACCTCTCTTTAGCATTAGCTAACCAAGGTGACAGACTGTGTGCTGTGTTCTCAGCCTTTTACTCCACATGGGTAATTCCCTCTTAAATTCCTGAGGGTAGTTTCTATATTAGAAATCTATAAACCTATACCTAAAGGAAAGCTAGCAGTTTGGAAAAGAAAAACACTAGCATCCGTCACAGGAGGAACTGAACAAAGCTTAGAACTTGCTCAAATTACCTTTGTGAAGGAACCATAGTCCCAAAACACATTAAAACTGCAGGAGGATGCTCTTTTGGGTGCTTCCATTTTCTAACAGTCCCGAAAAATCAATTCAACTCCTGAAAAGCAAGCTCCAAATTCAGAGAGACCTGAATTTAAATCCTGACTCTGCCATTGACCAATTTTACCCTTATGAATCTCTCAAATCCTAATACACTCATCTAAAAAAGTAAAAATAATAACTTTAATGAATTATTAAATGAGATAATACAATGCAAAAGGGGCATAAGGGGGTAAAGACTAAATTATGATCCTAACAATGTGGGCTGTGTTGTGAAGCAGAATGGCACGTGCTGTGTCTAAATCTTCCCAGATTCCTCCATAATTCTTTCATTAAAGATAACTTGAATGAATGCTGAGGTCAGTACCACTTATATCTTATCTTTGCAACATTTTAATTTTTATTTGTTTTAACAAGAATTCAAGAATTGCTTAAGAAACTTCATTATATTTTTCTACGTGTATAAAGCATTTGAAAATGACAAAAACACAGAATACATGCTGACCATTTTTGAAGGCTCATGGGCCTGTGGAGAAAGAAATTGGGTCCTTGTCCTATTAGTCCACTTTGACTATTAACCAAGGTAGACAGCACAACCACCAACATGCATACCTCTGTCAGAGTAAGAAATGTGGTAGGAGTCCTACCTCTGAGTACATACATTGCAACCTAGGTACTATTTCCCAAACAGCAAAGACAATAAACTTCAGGAGCTAGTGGTGCTGTGACAATCCTTGAAAAAAAGCTGCTGTTTGAAGAAGCCAGTGCAGTGTAAAGGAAGAAGTGCTGTCCTAGGATTCAAACAGGTGTATTTGTACAACAAAGCTGTATAATCAAAGTGAAATTCATCTAAATCTTTGAACTTCATCTCTTGATATGAACAGAAGAAATAATTATGTCAAACTTAGTCCATTTCTGTTACTAATAAGGCAATTCTATCAACTGGCTAAGTTATAAGAAAAGAGGTTTTCTTTGGCTAATAGTTCTGGTCCAAAGTCAAGGATCCACTTTTTGAAATGGTCTTGGTGATGAGAGAATCCTATGATGGTGGAGGCAATCATACAGCAAGACGGGAGCTGCATGTAGAATCTGCACACCCTGGCTGTTACTGGATTATGGATTTCAGAGGTAACAAGCCATATTTAAAGCAGAGCAATGACTGTGTCCTAGGACTGATATGAGAAATTAAGTCAATCCATGCCAAGCATTTTACAAAATATAAGATCCAATAAATGGTAACTATTATGAATATTTTTATTACCAAAAAGTTATGCATAGTTAACTAAGAAAAGAAAGAACACAGTTATAGAAAATGATCAGTATAAATGAAAATTTTTTTAAAGAAGAAATCATTGGAAAAGGGGAAGAAATTGCTGGTTAATGGAAAGGCACAAAGTATAAGATTACATGTTGTAATTGCTAGAAGGACATAAGCAGAATTGTTTAAATATATGTTTAACATTCTGCCTTCCCTTCATGTCATTACTCAACAAGCATTGCTGAAGAGAAACCCCAGAGACAGGCCTTCACATTTTGGGAAAGCACATAAACTCTAGGAAAGCAAATGTAATCGGGATTCTTAAGTTCTTCCCCTCCACCCTTCTCTGGCTATCTTTTGGAGGTACATTTATAGATGCTAGCTTCATCTCTCATTTAATGGATACTTCCTAGCCAGTATTTTTATTCTTCCTCTAACAAAAATTTCATCCTGGCCCCTTGAGAAGAATGTAAAATAGATTCAAAAAACATTCCAACTGTCAGTTATGTGCTAAGAAAGGACAAATTAATCCCCACAGACCTGAAAGCTCACAAAGCCCTCTCTTAATGTGGTTAGCTACAGTGCTAAGAGAAATTTGGTAACAACACTCCGGGAGGATCCATGTCATTGTATGAAATAATTGCCGCCCTGGGGTATTCAGGTAATCAGACATGCTGGGTCTTCTTACACTCAGGAAAGAGGAAAGGGACAAGGGTGATTAACCTGCTATAATATTAGCAGCTATTATGTTGCAATTCTTAAATTCATTTCAATGAAATGACACTATTATTGTTTTCCTTAAGTGACTATTATTTCTCTAGCCTCTTCTTTTACTTTTGGCTTTGTTTTCAATATAACCAAAGTCAATTTGATGCTCACAAATTTTATTAATGCAAAAGACAGTCATTGTAAGGACATGAAAGAAGAAAAACCATCCTGCACTGGTGATAGGAATTCAAACTGTGTAAAACACTCTGGAAGCATTACAAATTGATCTAGTAAGTTCATTAAATGCATGCCCTCTGCTAGGATTGCACTCTAATGATGTACATGTGCTCTATAAATAAAAGTAACCCATACTGGGGATAAAAATGTCTGTTAAAAGTAGGCCAGGGGCTGGGAAGATGGTTCAGTCAGTACTGTGCTTGCCATGCAAGCATGAGGACCTCAGTTTGGATCTGCATCCCCATGGTGACAGTAGGGGACGGCAGTGTGCATGTGTAATCTCAGCACTGGGGAGGAAGAGGCAGCAGAATCTTTGGAGCGCTCCTGCTCACCAAACTATCTAATTTGGTGAGTTCCAAGTACAGTAAGAGACCCTGCCTTTAAAAATGAGGAAAGTAACCAGGTGTGATAGTAAACATTTTTAATTCCAGCAGAGGCTGAGGTGGACAGATGCTGTGCAAATGAGACCAATTTGGGATGGTCTGCATAGCAAGTTCCAGGCCAGGGACTACATAGTAAGACCCTGTCTCAAAAAAAGATGAGGAAAGTGATTGGGGAAGACATCTGACCTCCACATCACCATACATACACATGACAAGACAGATAAATTTAGTTATATACATAATTTTGGATACTAAATGACAACTAAAAGGAATAATTGTAGATGTTTGTAAAAACACAAATTCCCAAACACATAATTTTGAGTAAAATGAACTAAGCCATTAAATGACCTAATAACATTTATATACTGATTCCATTTATATATGATAGATAAAAACACACGAGTGAATTACTGTAGCATGTTAGGATAACATTCTTAGATTATGCACTTTCAATAAAGGTCAAATAGTGGTCACACTGTGGAGAAAGAACACTGTGATCAACACAGATTTTCAGAGTTGTGGATTTAGGGGCACCAGTGGCATTTAATTTCTAGATGTGGTGTTCAGTACATTAATCCATGAGGTGAATACATAATTCATTAAGCTACATAGTTACAGCAGTCATTTTTCTATATTTATTTTACAATGAAAAGGATCGTATTAGTTACTTTTCTGTTTCTGTGATTAAACACTATGACCAAGGTAACTTATAGAAGGAAGAGTTTATTTGAGCTTACAGTAGCAGGGATCAGATTTCAAAATGGCAGGGGAGGCATAAGCAGCAAAAGCAACTGCAGCAGAAAGCAGAGCAATCACATCTTCAAACGGGCACAGGAAGTAGAGGACAACTAGAAATTCAGGAAGGCTTAAGAACTTTCAAAGCCCACCCTCAGCATGATTCTTCAAGGCTGGCCACACCTCCTACAGCTTCTGTGACCCTCCCCAAATAGCACCATGAACTGGGAATCAAGTGTGCAAATACTTGGAGCCTACAGGGGATGCACATTCCAGCACCACATTCTACTTCTGGGTGTCCACAGGCTCGTGACCATATAAAATGCAAAATCATTTATCCCACCTTCAAAAGTTCCCATAGTCCTTACCAATCTCAATAATATTAAAAAGTCCAGAATCCAGAGTCTCTTCTGAGACACAAGTCAATGTCTGAACTGTAAGTTCCTGTAAGATCAAAAGACAAATTTCATACTTCCAACATACAGTAGAACTGAATACACATTCCCTTTCCAAAAAAGAGGAATAGGACATAGTGAGGAAATAATGAACCAAAACAAGACAGAGACCCAGCAGGGCAAATACCCAATCCAGTAGCTCCACATTCAACTTCTGGAACTTTATTTCCAAAGGAATTAAAGTCCTCAGCCTCTCCAGCTTTGCCACATGCAACATACATATCTGTCTTGAGCTAGTATTATTCCCTGTATTCAGCTCTCCTTCACAGATGCCTCATGGCCTAGCATCTCCTTCACAGATGCCTCATGGCCTAGCATCTTGGGGTCTCCACTGCCAACCAGGTTTCATATTCACAGCTTCATGTAATGGCCCATCAGAGCCTCTTGGTTGTCCGGGCCTTCTTTATGCAGAGGCACCCCTGCTGTATGCTGCCTGGCCTCAGAGACTCTCTGAAACTGTGGAGGAAGAGCCAATGACCCATTCACTCTTGCATCTTTCATGCCTCCAAAGCCAACACTAGCACCATGTGAATGACACTGCTAAGCTGGACTGCCAGCCTGATGTGGATTCTGGCCTGCTTCATCCACATTAGCTGCTTTTCTGTGCTGTGGTTTTCTAGGAGCAGAGAACCCCTCCTGCAATTTCCTTTCACAAGTTGGAGGCTTAGCTGTGTTTGTTCTTCCCCTGAAGGTGCTCTTTCCATTGTTTAAGTGCAAATCTATAGACCTCTTCTTAAGCTCTAATGTCCTTACCAAAGAGCACCTCTCTTTCAGCATATGTCTTGGCCCCAACATTAATCCTTTTAGGGCTGTTTTTCAATACAAACTGAACATTCTGCATATCTTTCAGCCCTGCTTGCTCTTTTTCATTGAAGATCTCTGAAATATTTATCATTAATAATCATACCACTGATCCAACATTAGACTGTCTTGAAATTTTGTCCACCAAAGAAATTAATTCATTACTTTTCAACTTAACCTCAAGTAAGCTTTTAGAATGTGTGAACAGCAACCAAATGCTTTGCCAAAGCATACCAGCTGCCATTAAAGTCCTTATTTCTCTATGGAACTACTTTGCTCCCAGCAGTACTTTCTTCCAAATTCCTACTTAAATGGCCTGTTAGAATGGCTCTGCTTACAATATTCAACTGCTTTCCTAGTTCAAACTATCTCCCACATTCCTTCAAAACCCCACTTGGTGAGGTTCTTCACAACATCCCACTCTCCTGCACTAACTTCCATATTAGATACTTTTCTCTGCTGCTGTGATAAAACACCATGACCAAGGCAACTTATGGAAGAAAGAGATTATTTGAGTTTATGGATCCAGGGGTAAATGTCCATAATGGCAAGGAGGCATAGTGGCAGCTGGAGCAGAAAGCCAAGCGATCACATCTTTGGGCAGGCACATGAAACTGAGCACATAGAAATCTGGCAAGGCTTAAGACCTCTCAAAGCCCCAAGTGATGTGACTCCTCCAGCATGGCCACATCTATTAAAGGATCCATGACCCTCCCCAAACAGCACCATGAACGTAGGATCAAGTGTCCAAATACTTGGAGTCTATGGGGGGCACTCTTTCAAACAACCACATGAGTTAAAAAAATGTTTGGGGGTTTATTTTTAAATATCAATTTTCTCTAAATGTGGAAAAGAAGATTGCCAATTATTGGCATCACATTAAGACTCTCATAAGCATAGTCTCTCTGGTTCTAAGAAGGAGGGGCTGCCTTCCTTCACAGCAACCTGCCCAGAGTGACATAGCAGTGAACACAAAGCTGGAGGCAAAGTCAGATGTGACTTGAGTAGCATGATCTTGACAATGTTAACATGCAGATCATATCTGCATCCAGCATAGGTTTATTCATAGAGTTTCATGTTTTCTAGATGGAAACCTTACTAAACTCACACTTAATATTTGAATGCTGATACACAAACTACTTAAAATATTTAAAATAAGATATAAGAAACATTTTTCATTTTATTTATTTTTATTTTTATGTGTAAGAGTGTGTTGTCTACATGTAGATAGGTGCACCTGTGTTGTGCAATGCCAGCATTGGATGTCCTGGAGCCAGAGTAACAGGCAGTTGTTACTGCCATGTGGGTGCTGGGATTTGAACCTGGATCCTCTGCTAGAGCAGCCAATGTTCTAACTGTTGAACCATCTCTCCAACCTCAACAAACACTTTCTTTTTGTTAAATTTTATTATTTTTATTTTATGTGTATGTGTGTATTGCCTGCATGTAGGTAAGTCCACCTGTGTCATGAAATGCCCACAGAGGACAGAAGAACCATGTGGGTGCTGGGATTCGAACCTGGGTCTTCTGCAAGAGCAGTCAGTGTTCTTAACTGCAGAGCCATCTCTCCATCCCCAACAAATATTTCTTTTAAAAAATTTACATAATATATATATTCATTATATTTGGGTCATTCATTATATATATATATATATATATATATATATATATTCACATATTTGGGTCTGGGGAACTGGCTCAGTGAGTAAAGTTCTTGCCAGTGAGGATCAGACATTGGATCCCCAGCATCAGGCAGATCTGGTGGCCAAAGAGCAATGCCAGTACATGAAAGGCAGAGGTGGGGGATTCTGAGAAAGTTGGCTAGCCAGCTAGACTAGCTGAATCAGCAAGATCTGGGTTTAGCAAGAAACCTTCAGTAAATAAATAAGACAGCTATTGAGGAAGACACCCTCTGACAACCAAAGTCAGCCTCTAGCCTCCCAGCAAATGTATATGCACCCACAGACATGCAAACATGCATAAACACTTGCATGCACATGATACACATAGACACATACAAAGCCACACATATTTAAAATTTAAGAGTTAAGATTGATATGTGAGAGAGAACACTATATTTTTCAGCATGAATTACCTAATTTGATATCATATTTTCCAGTTATATTCTTTTTATTGCAAATTCTATAGTTTTTCTTTACAGTTGAATAAAATTCCATTATGCATATGCACCACATTTCCGTTATGCATTCATCAGTTAATGAACATTTAAGCTGTTTCAATTTCCAAGATATTATGAATAGAGCAGCAGTAAACATGGATGTGCACTTATCTCTGAGTAGGATGTAGAGTCTTTCAGGCATGTCCCCATGAGTGGTATAGGTGAATCATGAAAATTCTATTTTGGGTTTTTTTGAGAGCTCTCCAGAATGATTTCCACAGTGACCACCCTCAATAGTGAATAAGAGGTTCCTTGTTCCCCATATCCTCACTAGTATTTGTTGTCATTTTTTTATTGATAATGGCCATTCTGACAGGGGTGAGATGAACTCTCAAAGAAGTTTGACCTTGCTTTTTCCTGAAATCTGGGGATGCTGTCAGTTTTCAAAATATTCTCTGGTCATTTGCATTGCTTCTTTTGTGTATTCTTTGACCAATTCCTTAGCCCATTTTTTGATTGACTTGTTTTCTTATTAACTTTTTAAGGCTCTTTGCATATTCTAGGTATTATAATATATAAGAATAATATATTCAGCCAGATGTGTCACTGGAAAAGACTTTTTCTCCTAATCTGTATGTTGTACCCTCACTCAACTGTTTCCTATCCTACATAGAAGTAGTTTTTTGTTTATTTGTTTGTGTTTGCTTGTTTGCTTTTTAACTTAATGATGTCCCATTTGTAGATTTGTAGATTTTTATTTTCTGACAGACTGGTATCCTCTTCAGAAAGTCCTTACCTTAGCTTGTAACTTGAAGTACTTTCATGTTTATTACTCTAGCATTTTCAGAGTTTCAGGTCTATGTCAATGTCATGCATCAATTTGGAAGTTGGGTTTTGTGCACAATATGAAATAAGGATCTAGTTTCATTCTTCTAATTTGATAGCCAAGTTTCCCAGCACCATTTGTAAAAGGGTACTGTCTTCTCTCTGATGTGTATTTCTGGCATCTTTGTTAAAAATCAGGTGGCTTCCAGGCATGATGCCAGATACCTTTAATCTCAGCACTCAGGAGATACATGCAGGTAGATCTCTGTGAGTTCAAGGCCAGCCTGGCCTACATATCAATTTCCAAGTGGCCAGAGCTTCATAGTGATATTGTATTTCAATAAAAATAACCAGGCATGGTGGTGCAGATGTTTGCAGATATCTGTGGTATCTAGGCCAGCCTGGTCTACATGGTGTTTCAGGTCATCTAGGACTAAGGGAGTCCCTATCTCAAAAAAAACAAGAAAAAAAAATTCAGGTGGCTGTAGCTATATGGGCTTATATATGGGTCCTCTAATCTAGTCCATTAATCTATATGTTTGATTTTGTGCTAGTACCATGCTGTATTTGTTATTATAACTCTGTAGTATAACTTGAAATCACCTATAGTTTCAGTTCCAGCATTGTAATTTTGCTTAGGATTGCTTTGGCTCTTCAGGGTCTTTTGTGGTTCCATGTGAATGTTAAGATTTTTTAAATTTTCTGTGAATGATTATACTTTTGAATGGGATTGTATTAAACCTTTACATTGATTATGGTAGAATAGCCATTTTCACAATATTGATTCTTCTACTCTATGATCTTCTCATTTTCTGTTATCCTCAATTTCTTTCTTTGACATTCTAAAGGTTTCTTTGTGAAAGACTATCAATCCCTTAGTTATGTTTACTCTGAGGTATTTTATTTTAAGTCTTTGTGAATGGGATTGTTCCCTGATTTCTTTCTCAACATATTTGCAGTTTGTATATAGGACTACTGATTTTCACATTTTAATTTTGTATCTTGTACATTAGAGAAAACATATAAAAGTACTGAGTGTTTTCTTGTGGTCTTTAGGGTTTCTTATGCATAATTTGTTTCACTTGCAAATAAGGATACTTTGACTTCTCCCTTTCCTATTTTTATTCATTTCTTTTCTTCCTTGTCCTATTGTTCTAGCTAAGACTTCAAACAATGTATTGAATAGGAGTAGAATGAACACCCATGTCTTGTTCCTTATTTTAGTGGAAATGCTTTAAGTTTTTGTCAATCCAACTTGACATTAGATGTAGGTTTGTCATATATAGCCTTTACCCTATTGAAATATGTTCCCTCCATTTCCAATTTGCTCAGGGCTTTTATCATCAAGAGATGTTGAATATTGTCAAAGCTCTGCATCTGTAGAAATGACCATATGATTTCTGTCCTTAAGTCCATTTATATTCTGTGTTTTATTGATTGCTATGTACATATGAAACCATCCCTGCCTCTCTGGAATGAAGGCAGCTTGGTATGATGAATGATCTTTTTGCTTTATAAATAGTATTTTTATATTTATAAGTACATATATTTTAAGAGAAATTCAATAATGATTACTGTATTTACATTTCTACCCCTCCCACTTTCCCTTCAATTCCTCCAATATCCCACCTCACACCCTTTGAATTTCTTGTCATCTTCTTTATTATTGTTACTTATAGATATATACATTTATAGACAAAACACTGAGTCCACTTAATGGTGCTTGAGTGTACATGTGTTTAAGGCTGACCACTTGGTATTAGATAACACACGAGGGAGCTTGACCCTGGAGAAAAATGATTCTCCCTCCCTTAGCATCCTTGCTTGTAGCTCTTCATCTAGAGATGGGACCCCATGAAATTTCCATCCACATTGGCTTATCAACTGGTATTGTAATCATGCAAGTCTTGTAATAGAATCATAGTGTGGAGATTTCATGGGTGCAACTTCCCTGTGGTGTCTAGAATATATTATTTAACAACTGGCATCCAGTTCCTCTGGCTCTTCTGCCCCCTTTTCTATGAAGTTCCCTGAGCCTTGGGAATTGGGGTTGCATGGTAGGTGTATCCAATTAGTTTTGGGCACCCCACGGTCACTTGTTCTCTGCATTTTTTTTTTTTTTACCAATTGTAGATCTCTGCAATAGCCTGTATGATGTTTTTGTTGTTGTTGCTGCTGTTGTTTTTGAGACAGAGTCTCCCTGTAGCCCCAACTGGCTTGGACCTCGCTATGTAGACCAGGCTGGCCTTGAACTCATAGAGATGCACCTGTCTCTGCCTCCTAAATGCTAGAATTAGTGGCGTGCACCACCATGCCTGGCTAATATTCTCTATTTGTTTCATAAAGAAGCTTCTTTGATAAGTAGGGGGAGCTCCACATGTCTGTGAATATAAGAAGAAGTATTTAGAATGCAGTAGGAAATTAAGTTGGCTTAGGAAAGTGGCAAAAGTAGGTTTTTAAGTTCTATGACCTCTCCAACCATGTTGGAGCTTTCAGCTTTCATGAATTGCCTGCTATTCTGCAGGGCTTAAGTCCAGTTAGACAGTTGTGGTTTACCCTCAAGATAAAAGTACCACTAATGCACCAATGGAGTTAATTTTCTGGGCTGGTCGTTATGGTTCATAGGTTTTACAGCTGGGTAGGAACACTGTGTTGTTACCTCCCTTGGCACATTGCATAATACTTTCTGATACTTCAAGAGCTAGTCATCAAGAAGGAGACTTCTATGTCAGTTTCAGCTCAATTGTTCCAAAACCTGTGTCAAAAGTATGTTGTTTCCTCAGGAGAAGGGCCTTACCTTCAAGTTCTGGGAAGCAACCAAGGGTTGTGGAATAGACTTTATTATTGAGTCTCTTGGACTACCCTAACAACGCTAAGGGAGATTTCCCCTGAGCTTGCACTCTGATTTTTGTTATAGTCTTCAGCTATACACATGTACTTACATATATTGTATCTTTATTTTTACAAAATAATATATTTTCTTATGGTTTTTGAAACACTCAGTATTATTTGTTTCTATTTTTTTCTTTCTCCCCCTATATTATGTTCCCTTCCTCCTCGCAAGTTAAAGTATCCCATATTTTTCTGATTTCCTCTTTGATAGCATCTGTGTCCTGTTATCCCCCTCACTCAAGCTCCTTCTTCCCTTTTCCTCAAGTGATCCCTTTTTACTTTCTTCATGCCTATAGTTACTTCAAGACATGTATTAACATGTAAAGATTCAGCACTAGGCTCTACAAATAAGAGAGAACATACATCTCTTGTTTTCCTTTGTCTAGGTTACTTTATTCAGCATAACAGTTTCCAGGTCCATCTATTTATCTAAAGATTTCATTATTCCATTCTTTACAGATGAACAGAACTCTTTGAATAGGTTCTCTTCTATTTTTATTTTATTTTAATTTTTTCTTACCCCTTTTAATAATTGGGTTTTTGAGTACTTCATACAATGCAATTTGGTCACGTTCACCCTTCCTACATCTCTCAGGTCCATCCCCACTTCACTGCCCACAGTGAAGATTTTGCTGTCCATATAATCTTAGGTATATGACTATCCACTAGGGTATAGTTGACTTACTAGGAGCCACATCTTAGAAGAATGATGCTCCTTCTCCCAGCAGCTGTCATTTGCCAATAGTTCCTCCACTAGTGATAGGAAATCAGACCCACTTTCCCTCCACAGGCTTGGATTTTGTCTGACTTGAGCCTGAGCAGACCTTATGCATGCCATCACAACTACTGTGACTTCTTATGTGCACCTTCCCTGTTGTGTCTGGAAACTGTTACCTTGTAATCATCCACCAGCTCTGGATCATATAATCTTTCTTCCTCCTTCTCCACAATGATCCCTGAGATTGGGAAGGGATGTTGTACTAGAAATGTACATTTTAGGCTGAGCATGACAGCCTCATTTTCTGCATGTTAACAATTGTGGTTCTCTATCTTAATTGTCATTTAATGCCAAAAGAAACTTCTCTAATGAGGTTTGAGAGAATCACTAATCTATGTGTGTTTGATAAATCATTAGGAATCAATTTAATACTATGCCCCATTAGCAGAATAATAATAGTAGGTTATCCCCTAGGGCCTGTGACCCATTTAGTCACATGTTCTTGGCAGCAATAATGGTGCCAGGAGTTTCGTCTCATGCAATGGGCCTCAAATCTAATCAGCAAGTGGTTAATCACTTGACATTCATGACACTGTTGTACCAATGGGCCCATCTTTGTAGGTCAGTTGTTGTTGTAGCTCATAGGATTTATAGCTGGGTAAGGCTGATGATTTATTTTCTCCTTCATTAGCATTCACAGCACCTTCCAGTGCTAGCCAGTAGGGGTGAAGTTTCAAGGTCAGTACAAACTTTATTTATGTTCTGTGACTCAAGTATATGGTGTCTTCAGCAAAAGGGTCTTACCATTAAATTCTTGGTGGGTACCAAGCTCATTGGCAATAGCTGGTAATGTTTGGGGGAAATCTATGGATACTAATTGCTCAACAGCTTCATAGGAGGCAACCCATTCCTGGAACTGGGCTTTTTATTTGTTAACTTGTGGTGTCTAGTATGGAAACTATTGCTATGTTATAGGGAAACTCCTTTTAAACTTTTTAATATATATTTATGTATATATTTTTTTTTTCTTTTTTTTTTCT
>NW_008334245.1:30149-30408 GCF_000622305.1 Nannospalax galili | reverse complement strand
AGCCCAAGAAAGGGACTGGGTTGCTCTGGGTGAGAAGGGTCAGGAAGCAGTATTGGTTCCCCAGGTGTCTGGGGCCCCAAGACTAGGAATGGCGCAGGGCTCAAACTAGGAGTATAGAACGTCGAGGTGGGGAGGATGGAAGGGTGAATGTGGCTTAGGGAGTCACGGAGCGGAGAGCTGCGCTATCGACTTACCCCAAGAGGTCTGAGGATAGTAGTGCAGGCTAGGAGAGTTAGCCAGTGGTGCAGGCCCAGGGAAG
>NW_008334245.1:16446-29859 GCF_000622305.1 Nannospalax galili | reverse complement strand
ATATTTTAAGAATTTTTAAAATAGTAGGTTTCCGTGACTTTTTCAAAAAGTCATTAGTATTAGCTAGCACTCCTCACATTCCCTACCATACCCACCCTCCCATTGTCCACCCCATTTAACATTTCTATTTCATTATTCTACTTCACATCAGTGCAATCTATCTCCCCTCCTGAAAGCACCCCCACAGGCCCTTATTAATTTTCTGATCTCTATGGGTGTTCCAAATGAAATGGACACATCTGAAGAGTCAAAGATAATATCAGTGAATGAGGGAAAACACGGGACATTGTCTTTCTGGGTCTCAGCTAGCTGACTCAGAATGTATATTTCCAGTTATATCAAACCACGTAATCCCATTTTTCTTAACAAGTGAGTAACATTCCATTGCATAAATGTATCACATGTTCATTATCACTTATTAGTTTATGGACAGCTAAGATTTTTCCATTTCCAGAATATTATGAGTAGAGCAGCAATGAACATAGATGAATAAGTATCTTAGTGGTAAGATATCCTTTGAGAATATGTCAAAGAGCGGTACAGCTGGATCATGTATTAACTCTACTTCTATTTTTTTGAGAAACATCCACAGTAATTACCATAGTGACTGCACCACTTTGTACTTCCACTAGCAGTCACTCTGGGTGAGGTTCATGCTAAGTTTTCTCTTCAGGTAGCTAGCATTGCACCTTCCAGTATGATCAAAGCTAGATATTAGCTATGAGGATTTGAAGTCAGCACTAGCTTGATTTCTCGATGTTTGATCTACTTTTCACATATGTAGTATCTTCAGTAATAGGGTCTTAATGTGATTTTCTGGTTAGTAACCAAGAGTAGGGGCAATGGCCAGTATTGTTTCAGGGTACTGTGGGACACTTGGCCAACAGCTTCAATAGAGGGAGTCTATTCCTGGCACTGGGTTTTTACTTGCTAGCCTATAGTATCTAGTAAAGGAAATGCCATCTACTTTTGTTTGTTTTGTTTTTTTGAGACAGGATTTCCCTGTAGACCTAGCTGGCCTGGCCATGATTTCATAAAGATTTGCCTACTCTTTTAAGATTAAAAGCATCACCCTGGCTCTTTTTCTTTTTCTCCATTTTTTTTTGTTTTGTTTTACTTTGGTTTTTTATTTTGGGGTCTTTTATTCCTTTCTTTCTTTCTTTCTTTCTTTCTTTCTTTCTTTCTTTCTTTCTTTCTTTCTTTCTTTCTTTCTTTTTGGACACAACTCTTTATTGGAAGCTGCAAAATTATGGAACAGTTCATGAACTTGCATGTCATCCTTGTGCGGGGCCATGCTAATCTCTGTATCATTCCAATTTCAGTGTGTGTGCTACCAAGGCAAGCACCCATCTAACTTTCTTCATGTGTTGTTTGTTCTTCTTTTTCTAAGGCCTTCAAGAGGCATCATTTAGTTATCAATGTGAGGTTTGTTTTTGTTTTTTTTTTTTGAAGTATACTGTTCTAGTTTGTTTCTCCATTGCTGTGTCAAAACACCCTGACCAATACCAACTTGGGGAGAAGGGGATTTATTCGGTTTACATCTCCTAGGTCATAGTTCATCACTTTGAGAGACCAAAGTAGAAACCCAGGGCAGGAACCTGGAGGCAGGGGCTGAAACATAGGCTGTAGGAGAGGAAGTGCCAGGCCTAAGCACAGGCTGCACTAGAGAACACAGCTTCTGCCTTGAGAGCGTAGCCCACGCTTCCACAAAAGAGCCAACCTAATCTACCCCCCAGACCTAGAGACGATGACACAAGCAGCCTGGATGAGGGGATCTATCAGGAAACCACACACCTGCTTATGGGACACTGGGGACAGGGGGAGAAATATATAACGCCTGCCCTTTCCAGCAATAAATGAGTCACAACACCTCACCTAGTGCCAGATTCCACCTGACTCCCGGTGTCTGTGTGTTTAATCCATACCACTCACACCCACCTCGGCCAGAACCCTTGTTCCCTGCAGCCCTTTGAGGACTGGACCTGCAAGGAAAACTGCAACAGCTGTTGCCCAAACAAGGTTCCTGGCCCCCCAGCATTGGCTACACCCCCAACTTCGGTTCATTCAGTGAGTAAGCCCCGGGTTCTGTCTGTCCCTTCGGCTGCTCGAGGGTGAGCAAGTGGCCCCCTCCTCTGTCCCCTCTACCCTGTTTGTCATATTTGTTGTTAAATCAGGAAGGCACACTGCACCGTGTGGTCCCGAAGCCCATGTCAACACCTTTTACTCCTTGGCTTGTCCCAGTGAGTTCACATAAGGGATGATCCACCCCGAACTAGGAGCCCAGGCTTCAGGTCATCCTGTTGCCTGTCCTGGAGACACCATGTGAGCCTATGGCCGAAGGTGTCACGGCCTTCGGAAGTCCCTCACTAAGCACAAGACATTTGGATCCGATACACCTTTACATGTTGGGGCAGTTTATGTCTGAGTTGCTCACCGTCCTTGTTTGCTTCATTTGCGCCCTCTTGGTAGTGACCCTTGCCTTTTACTTTTGTGGTGAGTTTCCCTTCATGGGACCTTCCCACAATGGGCAACTTACCCACAGTGCAAGGAGCCACAAACGGCAGCACTCAAATCGCTCCTCAGAACTCAGGGACTGAAAGTGAAACCAAAAGATATTGAAAATTTCTGGGATGAAGCCACTAACTTGGCCCCTTGGGTCTCTCCCTAGAATATGTGGGATCCTGATCTCTGGATGTGGGTCCTTTTCTTGGCCCGAAAAAGGGAAGTAGAATTGTGAGTCGCTCCCCCTGCCTCGTTTGTCCTGATCCTTTCAGCCATCATTACCAGCCTTAAGTCCTCCTCCCCTGAAGAAGTCATTTCAGCCTACAATAAGCATTGTCAGGATCATGCCAGTGTAGACCTTGCCATTACTTCAACCCCTGTTGACCTTGATATGGGAACCAGCCCTGAGATCGATACAGATGAGGAAGGGGCCCCCTTGCCTCTACCTCAGATCCCACTTTCAAAGCCACAACAATCAGAGACACCACCACCTCAGTACCCCTGGAAGGAGCTATATTCCACCTGCTCTGACATACCTCCCACTCATTATACCCCACCATGGCCCGCCCACCCCTTGCTGCCCCTTGCCGGCCATTGTCCGCCTTTCCAGTTAACATCGGCCCAAACGCTGCACAACAGCCATGGGTGCCCACCACTCTCACAGGCCTTGCACTCATCCGCATAGCTGCCAATGAATCAGGACTCAATTCCCCATATTTTGAGCAAGGTCTCCACCAATGGGCCATGCAGTTACAAACCCATTACAATTGGTATAACTTATTAAAGGTGGTTTTGGAGCCCTCAGTCTTCCTGAGCTGGCATTCGGCTTACGACAATCAGGCTGAAAATCAGACCTGTCTCAACTTTCAATATTACTCTGGATATGCTCACAGGATATCCCCCCCATTTCCTAGTCTACTATTGGCCTTCATGCTTACTACCAACAACCAACAAGTTAATGATCTGGTTTTCAAGGCCCTTAAGTGTTGATCCCCCCGTGACCCACAGGCATTCTTCTGCAATTTGATTCATCAAACAGGGGAGTCCTTCATGGACTTCCTCACTCGTGTAAATGGAGCAGCAGAATGGAGGGTGGAGTCTATACCCACCTGTGATATGCTTATCAAACAACTGACATGGGAGGGCCTAAATACCCCTACCCGCAATGCTATCGCACCTGTCTGCAATGATGATATTCATAAATGGGTATTCACCACTAGACACCTAGACCCCAGGACAGGGCCCATAGAGGCCCTGACCACCTCCTTAGAGGTGCTCTTATTACAAGGAAGGCCCACCCCCTCTGATTCAAAAGATGGCTGCTGGAGCTGCAGGAGGACAGGACACCTCTGCAGGGACTGCCTGAACACCAAGACCCACTGCTCCAAATGCAAAAAGGGATTTCATTGGGCAAAAGACTGTAGATGACAGCCCCAATCAGACTTGGCTCCTTTAAACTCCACCTGGGGCACCCCTCAGCCCCACAAGTAAGAGGAGGAACAAGACAGATGTTATTGACCCTTCCAATTCTTAAACACTCCCCCAAATGACCTTATTTCTGGATGGGATTGCTGTGAAGGGCCTAGTGGACATGGGAGCCAATGTTGCCATCATCACTGAGAGTGAGTCTCTTCAGTTCCCGATTGGAAATACCAGCTTGGCCCACCCATTAAGGAAGTGGGGGCAGCCAGAAGACAAAGCTGGTCATCCACCCAGTACACTGGAAGGACTTAGATGGGAGTAAGGGCATATTCACTCCCATAGTGGCCGACATCCCCCACAACTTGTGAGGTCAAGGTGTCCTGGAAGACATGGGTGTGGTCCTTACCACAGACGATCAGGCCTTTTATGATGATGTCATAGCCCATGATAAACTTAGCCTCTGTCAGGGAAATCGGAGCCCTGACCAGCACCCCCAATTCTAAGGGCCACTGCTCTCCCTGGGAAATCCCCTAAGGAGTCTCCCACACCGATCATGATTACCTGGCTCTCAACAGATGTAATCTGGGTGGAGCGGTGGCCTATTATAGAACCTAAATTGTCCTCAAAAGTTTGGTCAAGAAACAGCTGGACCTCAGACATTTGGAACCATCCACTAGTAAATATAATACTCCAATATTCGTTATAAAAAAGAAAGATGGCCATTTTAGATTGCTTCAAGACTTATGCTCCATTAATGACCAAATGGGAAAAATGGTCTCCACACAGACTGGCTTGCCCCACCGTGGTGCTATTCCTCCTTCTTATTATACTGTAACACTTGATATTAAAGATTGCTTATTCTCAACCCCACTGGCCCCCTAAGATCATGATCACTATGCCTTTATAGTTTGGGAACTGAACTTCCACAAGCTGGCCCTCAGATATCAATGGAAAGTCCTTCCCCAGGGAATGAAAAACAGTCCTACTATTTGTCAGATTTTTGTCTCACGAGCCACTTCAACCATCCCTCATAGTGTACAATTTATTCACTATATGAATGATATTCTGTTGTCCCATCCTAACCCACAATTTCTCCACAAGATAACCAGAGACTTACTCTCCCACCTATTGTCCCTTGGCTTGTCTATTGCCTTAGATAAGTTACAGGAGGTGCTTCCTTATGCTTTTTGGGGGCATACCATTTCGGCTGGCGTACACCCTATGGCCCCTGCCTTTAATTCAAAGCTGGTCTCTACACTAGCTGACTTTCAACAACTCTGTGGCACCATAAACTGACTTAAACCATTCTTGCCCGTTCCCTCGGAGGAATTGAGGGTGCTGTTTTCTCTCTTGGAGGGCCCCAGTCTATCGCCTTAGATAAGTTACAGGAGGTGCCTCCTTATGCCTTTTTGGGAAATACCATTTCAGCCAGTGTATGCCCTATGGCCCCTGCCTTTATTTCAAAGCTGGTCTATACACTAGCTGATTTTCAACAACTCTGTGGCACCATAAATTGGCTTAAACCGTTCTTGCCCATTCCCCCGGAGGAATCGAGGGCACTGTTTTCTCTCTTGGAGGGCCCCATCTGCCCTTCAGAAAAGATTAACTTAACTCCCCTGGCCATTGCCTTATTACAAAAGATCACTGGGTTATCGACAGATATGAGCCCTTACACTCCCTACAGGCTTTAGTGCTATTGACTTCTTCTGGCTTCCTTGGTGCCCTTTGGCAGACTGGGCCACTTATCTGGGCCCATCTCTCATACTTGGACCTCCAGCAGGTTTCCTCCAAGTTTGATCTGTCCTTTAACTTGGCAGTCAAACTGCGCACTCACTCAAGCTCAAAAAACCTTCAATAGAGATCACAACACTATTGTGTTCCCCTTTCCCTTCTGTAACCTACAGGTCCTCTGGACCAATTCCATAAGTTTTCAGACTATGATGTCAGGTTACCCGGGTACAATTGGTAATCACCTGTCATACTCAGAGCTCCAGCAGGTTTCCTCCAAGTTTGATCTGGCCTTTAACTAGGCAGTCAAACTGCGCACTCAAGCTCAAAAAACCTTCAATAGAGAACCCGAAGCTATTGTGCTCCCCTTTCCCCTCCATAACCTACAGATCCTCTGGACCAATTCCATAAGTTTTCAGACTATGATGTCAGGTTACCCGGGTACAATTGGTAATCACCTGTCCCAAGACAAAAGAATTCAGGCCCTTCCCACATTGCCGCTTGAAGTTAAGTCCCACAGCACTCCTTTTTCTTCCCTAATTCTCTAAGTGTCCATTGCTTTTTTGGACGCTAATAAGAACTTTGGGGTCCTGATACATCATCCTGATAAAAAAGACATCACCCACATTGTCCCTAATTCTGGCTCTGTCCAGTTGGGAGAATTTCTTGCTATACTTAAAACTTTAGCAGAGTGCCAGGACTCTGGGCCAATTCCATAAGTTTTCAGACTATGATGTCAGGCTTCCCTGGCACCTGCCCCAAGACAAAAGAATTCAGGCCCTTCTCACTTTGATGCTTGAAGTTAAGCCCCACAGCACTCCTTCTTCTTCCCCAATTCCCCAAGTGACCATTGCCTTTTCAGACGCTAATAAGAATAACTTTGGGGTCCTGATACATCATCCTGGAAAAAAGGATATCACCCACATCATCCTTAATCCTGGCTCTATCCAGTTGGGAGAACTTCTTGCTACAGTTAAAGCTTTAGCAGAGTGCCAGGACGAATCCGTAAATCTCTTTTCTGATAGTGCCTATGCTGTTCAGGTCGCTAAGGTTATCGCCTTTTCTCATGTTAAACCCCCCCCCACTCCACCTCACTATGGTCAAGCTATGGGAATGCCTAGAAAATAGAATTCACCCATGGTACATCTCACATATCCGCTCACATACCACCCATCCCAGAATCCTAACTCTGGGGAATGCCGCCACAGATGCCCTGATCATGACAGTCCAGTCTAGCCTGTTAGAACAAGCAAGAGCTTTACATCAACAATTCCTATCCCCTCAGAGTATTCATAAACTCCTCCCAGAAATCTCTATGTCCCAATGCAAGCACCTTGTCCACTCATGTGCTACCTGTGCCCCACTCATGCCTCTTGGGCCCCTAACAGGGAAGGAGGGAGTGAATCCCCGTGGTTTGATACCCAATGCCATTTGGCAGATGGATGTGACCCACTACCCCCCTTTTTGGAAATTGACATTTGTTCATGTTATAGTTGACACATGCTCCTCCCCTACTTGTGCTTTAGCTATCTCAGGGGAAAAGACTATACATGCCATTAAAGCTATAAAGTCTGCCATGTTAATCATCGACATATGCTGGGCGCTTAAGACTGATAATGGGCCCGCTTATTCCTCTCAAGAATTCAATACATTTGTTTCCTCCTGGGGAATCAAACATACCTTTGGTATTCCCTATAACCCGCAAGGAAAAGCCATTGTCGAAAGGACCAACAGGACACTTAAGTCCCTCCTGGCTAAAAGCCCCTCAGCTGAGGCCAAATGCAACCCTCAGCTGGCTCTTACTGAGGCTTTGTTCCACCTTAATTTCCTCATGTTTGACGACTGGGGTCTCAGTCCAGCATAAAACATTGGTCCTTCTTGCCTCAGGCTACGTCTCTGCCACTAGTTAGATGGAGGTATCCTATTTTATCCCTGTGGCAGAAACCAGCCCCTGTCCTGACACAAGGATGAGGATACACTTGTATTTTTCCACAGGATGCTATGACCCCCATCTGGATTCCATCGAGAGACATCCGACCAGCTACATAAGCCCATCTGGAGACCAGGACCAACTGCGATTTTGATAAGTCATGACATCCTTTTCTGTCTTCATTATCTTTGCCACCCTTTTGTCCTTTGGCTGAACTTCTCCCCAGGCTTCAGATATCTGGGCACTGGTCCCCTTACCACCTCTGATCCTCCCTGTAAATGAACAGTCACCCACTTTCCCAGTTCTCTTTACTACTAATGAATCCCTCAGTCTCCCGTCCATGGAATTGATTCATGCATCTGTTCCCATAAATGGCACATGGTCCCTTGCAGAACAACTCTGCTTCAGCCCAGTCCTTAACCCCTCCTCCCCTAATGTCTCTCACTGTCACTCCCTCTTTAACATCACAACAGGCAACTTTCCTGGAAACCAGAGCCAGGGCTCCTTATGGGGCCTCAAAATCTGGTCTCCCTTAGTAAAAGACACTTCTGAGACTACAGTGTCCTTTGTGCCCCCTGGGGCCACCACCCCTCTCCCCTCAAGGGTCAGGTGACATCCATGGACCCGGTGTCCGCCCACCCATAAACTTCCCACTACATTGCACTTTCCTATTCCGGGGGAACACTGCCTCCTGCTCACTCCTGGAGGTACACTCCTCTTTACGGATTATGATGGATGCCCGCAGGCTTCCTCCCTGGAAGCCTGGAGACCTTGTCTATACAAAACCTCACTCCTATGTCTGCCCTGACCCCAGGCATAAAGACACTGTTGGGGGGGCCTGGGAGCTCTGTGGGCCGGTGGCTCCCCTCTTCTTTGTATTAGCTGGAGCCATCTTTAATGGTACATATACAGATGATAACAGAGAGACGGGTTCCTCGGGTGTTGCAAACCCAACTTGGACACCTAATGAAGTCTCTCTCTGTTAACATCTCCCATTCAGTCTCCTTGCCTGTTTGTGTTCGACCACCATTTGCTCTGCTCCTTGCTAATTTCTCGAACGACCTGGGGGATACCCTTAATTGCTCCCTCGGCATTCTCTCGGCATGCTGGATTTTCCCTGCCTCTCTTGCTCTCTTTGTGTGTGAACCCGCAGCAATCTGGGTTCCCATTCCTAATGCCACTCATTTCCATGCTGTCACCCTCATGGAACAGATGGCTATCCAGCCCTTCCCCCGGGTCGAGAGAGATTTTGGTATTACTGTGGCAATCGTCACTGCCATTATCCTTTCCTTAGGGGCTGCCACCACTGCTGCTGTTGCTATCACTCAATCTTCCACTACTGTGGAAACACTCAATGAGGTCTTATCCAAAACCTCTGTGGCCTTACACACTCAATCTCTTATTAATCAACACCTCTTCCAGTCCACTTCTGTCATCCAACAGCAGGTAGACATCCTCAGGAAAGAGATGGAAATCATCAAACGGATGACACTAATGGCCTGTGACCCATAGATCAAAGCCCTGTGTCTCACACCTCACAAAGTAAATAACCTCACTAGGGCCAGGATGGAACTCTCACAGTACATCCATGGCCACTGGAGCCAAAAGTTTCTCAACTACTCCCTCCAACTTGCTCACTGACCAGATCATCTCCCTAAATTATACACGGGCTCAGACATTACATATAAACTCTGGGTTCCTCAACAAACTTTGGTCGAACTTAAAAGCTTTGTTTGACCCTTCATGGATCATTACTTATTTACTCTTGGGTATCATAGTCTTAATTCTTTTCTTGCTCATAAAATGCCTTGTTCTATGCTTCTGCAGACAAAACCAAGAAAATTATTCAGTGTATCAGGTTCTCAAGACACTCAAGGATCCAGACTTTGACCCTCCCCACCTGGGGTCCAGCAGGCCTGGCTTGCTGACATCCAAGAAGTGGCTGTATAACTTCTTGTCCCCCTTCTCCCTCACATGGTCATGCCAGAGGTCACACCCTTTGAGGGCTGGTAGTCAATGACAGGTAAGATCCAGATCATCAGGAAGACCTAAGACAGGCACAGTCCATCAAGCTGGGTGCCCTCTGAGGTGGGGTCAACTATGTCAAAGCAAAGAACCTCGGCTCCCACTGACCTTTCTATAATAAAAAGGGATGGATATGTAGGAGAGGAAGTGCCAGGCCTAAGCATAGGCCCCACTAGAGAACACAGCTTCAGCCTTGAGAGTGCAGCCCATGCTTCCGCAAAAGAGCCAACCTAATCTGCCCCCGGACCTATAGACTGATGATGCGAGTGGCCTGGATGAGGGGATCTATCAGGGAGCCACACACCAGCTTATGGAGCACTGGGGGAAGGGGGAGAGATATATAAGGCCTGCCCTTTTCAGCAATAAACGAGTCTGCAGCACCTCACCTAGTGCCTGCTTCCACCCAACTCCCAGTGTCTGTGTGTTGACTCCATGATGCTTACCCCCACCTCAGCCACAACCCTCATTCCCTGCAGTCCCTTGTGGGCTGGACCCATGAGGAAACCTGCAACAATAGGCCATGGAAGAACACTGCTTACTGGCTTGCTCCCCTGACTCCTGCTCAACCTGCTTTCTTATACAACCTAGGCCAACCTGCCCAGGAGTGGGTGGCAACACCCACAGTAGGTTGGGCCTTCCCAAATCAATCCATAATCAGTAAGATACCCCACAGATATGGCCACAGGCCAATCCAATTGAGGCAATTCACCAATTGAGGCTCTCTCTACCCAGGTGTATCAAGTTTACAACTAAAGCTGTCCAACACATATGCACATAGTGCTATAAACTTTACTATTTGGATTGCCAACATTATGTGCCATAGGTTTTTCAAATTAACTTTTATTCTTTTTAATTTTATTATTATTTGTTGCTTGAGACTCAAATTATTATTATTATTATTATTATTGGTCTTTTTGAGACAGGATCTCCCTGTAACCTCAACTGGCCTGGAACTTGCTATGTAGACCAGGTTGGCCTCGATCTCAAAGCTCACAGCGATCTGCCTGCCTCTGCCTCCCAAGTGCTGGGATTAAAGGCATGCACCACCACACCTGGCTATTTATTGATTTTTTAAATTTTTAATTATTTTTTATTGAGTCAAGAACTTCATACAATGTATTTTGAGTATGTTCGGAGCCCCTCTCTTATCTCCACCCTCACCTTTCCATCCCCCTCAACTTCATGACCTCTGTTAACATATGAAAATCCCATCCATCTTAAAAGACATCTCCAACTGGGTGCCAAAGAAGTCACATCTCATTAAAATGTCAGTGTTCTTTAATTCTTATGCACAAATTGGCCAAAGTAAGGGCCCACTCTCTTTCCTTTGCACGTGGTTTTGGGTCAGAATACACTCAGGTTTCTTGGAATAGAGTTTTCATATTTATTTTCTGTTTCTCTTACACACTGCTTAAGATCGTCAAGTGGGGATTTCTCATTTCATTAGCAGTCAAAGATGCTTGAGATTCTTCAACAAAGTCATTAGTTCAAAGTCCAAGTAAACACAGACTGCACCTTGGCTGTTTCCAGACCTCACTCAGCTCACTCACCCTACTGTGTCCAAGACTTTCTCCATGGGTTCTGCCCACAATCATGGCCCAGCCCCCCACAAAAGAGGTGCACAGAGGTGTAGTATGGTGGGGTGGTCACAACTCCATCCTAAATGCACCTACCACCTGACCCCATCACCCAAGCTTGGTGGTCAGGAGTTCCAGTGTCCCTGTGCCCCAGAGGCATATCATGACCATGAGTGAACAGCCAGGCAGGCTCAGCTCTGCCCAATGCTGGGGCATGTGTGGTAATTTTTTTACATATAATTTCATCCATGAATACTATATATCACCTTCACCTCTCCTTCTTTCCCCTCCAACTCTGCAGTCACCCCCACAACTTCATCTCTATATTATATGTATTTTTATATGCACATATATATACATATACATAAAAATATAATCTACTGATTCCATTTAGTGATATGTATATGTACATGTGTAGAAGCCTGATTATGGGTTTGGAAACATCAGGGAGTTCACTCCCAGAGAAAACTTATTCTACCTTCCCCTCACCTTAGCAGCTATTGATTGCCTGTACCTCTTCATCTAGAGGTGGGACCTTGTGATATTTCCTCCATCCACACTGACGTGTCAGCTAGGTGGTTATTATGCAAGTATGGTTTTGTCAACCACATTATTGAGATTTCATGGGTGTAGTTATTCTGTCATATCTAGAGACCCTTATCTGACAACAGGCTTCCCTGGTCCTCTAGCTCATGCAGTCTTTCTACCCTCTCTACCATAATGTTCCCTGAGCCTTAAGTGTTGTGACAAAGGGAGAAAAACAATCAATAGTCTTACCCATCTATAAAGCCTCTGAACAGCAATGAGTGCCCCAGCTGAATACCACTATTAATGCAATAGTGATGCTTTTATCTTAGAGATGACCAATAGCTGTTTAACTGGATATATGACCCACTCAGTTGGAGGGAATCTATACCTAGTATTATAAAAATAGCCAAATACATAGCTGGAGAGGTCATAAAACCTTGAGGATAACCCACTATTGCCACTTCCCTGAACTAGTTATTTCTTATTATATTCTAAATATTTATCCTTGTATTAGTAGATAAGTGTAGCTCTCACCACTCATCAAAGAAGCTTCTTTTTGCAACAGATGAAGATGATTACAAAGTTCTATAATTGGTCAAAATGCAACTAAGCAACCATTGGTTCCTATTCCCATTGAATACATCTACATTGCAATTCCATAGGTTTTGATTTTTTTTTTCATTTTCAATCAATTTTAGGAATATTTTAAGTTCCTTCTTGATTTGTCATTTGACTCAGTTTTAATTCAGTAGTGTGTTCTTTAGTTTCAGGGAGTTCATGTGCTTTCTGTTGACTATTGATAACCACATTTATTCCACTCTGGTCTGATATTATGCAGAATGTTATTTTAGTTATCCTTTAATTTGTTGATACTTGGTTTGTGTCCTAATATGTTGTGAATTTTGGAGAAAATTCCATATACTGCTAAGAATAGTGTGTATTCTTTTGTGTTTGGGTTGAATATTCTGTTAGATCCATTTGATTTATGACATTATTTCACTCCTGGGTTTCCCTGTCGAGTTTTCTCCAGATGAGCTGTCTAGTGGTAAAAGTAGGGCAAGTCATCTACTGTGACTGTGTTGTGGTTAATCTATAGGTTTAGATATAATTTATTTCTTTTATGAAATTAGGTGCCCTTGTGTTTGTTGCATATATATTTAAGATCAAAATACTCTGTTGGAGGATATTTTCCTTTAATGAGGAATATGAAATGTCACTCATTATTATGTCTTCTCATCAGTTTTGGTTCAAAATCCATTATCTCGGATATTAGAATACTTATACCTGCTTGTTTCCAGATCCATTTTCTTGGAATAACTTTTTTTCATCCTTTTACCTAAGGTGGTTACTTTATTGATGGTGAGTTGTGTTTACTGGAGGCAGCAAAAAATAGATCTTATTTTCCAATCCAATTTGTTAGTCTGTATTTTTAATTGGGGAGTTGACACCATTAGCATTTTAATTTTTATTGAAAGATATGTATTTATTTCTGTCATTTTTCTAATTTTGTATTGTTTTCTCAAATCTCTTTGATTGCCTATCCTGGCACTGTTTATTTGTTCTCTGTAATCTTTTGGGTGTGTTTATCTTCTATTTAAATTAATACATTTTTTCAAGTACCCTCAGTAGAGCTGGTTTCATTTACATAAATTCTTCTAATCTGTTTATATCATGGAAAGTTTAAATTTCTCCTTCAATTTG
>NW_008334245.1:0-16396 GCF_000622305.1 Nannospalax galili | reverse complement strand
GTTGTGGTTTTTCAGTACTTAGAATGTATCTTTCCAGTATATATCTTTCTTAGTATATATATCTTGGCATAATGCTCTGGGTTGATAGTTGTGGTTTTTCAGTACAAAACTTGCCCAGTTGTGGCCTTCTGTTTGTATCACACTCTGTTGTATAACGAAGCTTTGCTGGTGCCTTCCTTCTTTATTCTGTGTTTTATAAAATATTTTTTATTATTATTTTTATTTTATGTGTGCGATTGTATTGCCTGCTTGTATGTCACTGTACACATGTTGAGCAATGCCGCAGAGGTCAGAAGAGGACTTTGGGTTCCCCTGGAACTGGAGTTAAAGACAGTTCATAGCCTCCATGTGGGTGCTGGGAATTGAACCCGGGTTCTCTGCAAGAGCAGTCTGTGCTCTTAACCACTGTGCCATCTATTCAGCCCCTATTCTATGTTTTTAATGTTATAACTAAAAACTGTGGTGGGGAATTTCTTTTCTGGTTCTATTTAGTGTTCCATAGTCCTCTTGTACCTAGATGAGTAACTCTTTCTCCACCTGTGGGACATTGTCTTCTATGATTTTACTGAAGATACTTTCTCTCTCTTCATTATGCCCTCCTTCTATGCTTGTAATTTGAAGATTAAGTATTTTCATGCCCCAAATTTGCCCATGTCTGTTCATATTTTTTTCTATTTTTTTTAGAAGAAGCATATCATTACAGCTTTAATATGCTCAATAACAGTTTCCAGAGCAAAGATACAGCTCTTTCAAAAGTGGATATACAATTTTTAGGTTTGCTGTTGAATTAATACAGTTGTACACTATTGAACTCAGTATAAGCCTTGTAAGACATAAAACTGAATGAATTTTTAGCCTTTGAAAAAGATCTCCATTTCATTTTAAAATATTTTTTAAATTTCTCATTAACATTTACTAAGTAATACAATTCTTCTACTTTGTCTTCCACCCCTAACTCTTTTTTTTATATAATCTGTTCTTGAAGTTTTCCACTCAGGTTTTTACATGAATTATTGAGCTTTTATTTCCAGTATCATTTCAGTTTGAATTTTCTTCAGCATTTTGAGTTCTATTTTCATGTGTTGGATTGATGTTTTTACTTCATCTATCTTTTTGTCTTTGTCTCCTTTAAATTTTTTGTCCATAGTTATAATCATCCTTTTGAATTCCTTACCTGGAAATTGTTTCAAGTTGTTTTTATGAGAGGTCATTAATATGGGATTTGTGAACAAGTTTGTTGGTTGAGTTTTTCTTCCTTTCTTTTTTACTCAAGCCACCTTCTTTCAGCAGAGATGTTTATGATGTTTAAGAGGGAGATATTTAATTAATAGCAGTTTGGGATATTTATTTCCTCTGTCTGACATTTAGGGCTATAGCCTCTGGCCCAGGTCTTCTTTTTGTCAGCTACAGTATGGTGCCTGCAGCAGCTTGGTCTGGTATCAGCAAGCATTGCACTCATGGGTGCACTTATATACATGCAGGCAAAATATTCATACATGTAAAAATTTTAATTAAATTTTATAAAGAACTTTAAAAAGCATCTAGTTATCATGTATTAAATGTATATGAGGTATCCTTGAAAAATTACAAACATTGGTGATTTTACTCATATATTTTCCCAAAAAAGATATAAAGAATTCTTATGGGCTGAACTACGTGCCCTGACCCCCTACCAATTCACACTGAAACTCTACCTAAAGCACATAAGCATGGAACTGTTTGAAAATAGATCATTGGAAGGGATAAGTGAAAAAGAGGACATAATATGACTTGTGTCCTCACATGGAAAGAGTACAATACATGGAGAGATAACTTGTGATATGTGCCTATAAGAAAGACCAGGACAAAGAAAAAGCAACTATCTTCAAGCCAGAAGAAAGACCCATCAATGTCCAAACTTAAACCTACCAATAGCTTGAATGGGGAGAATATAGATTCATATTTATTTGAACTGCCCAGTCTGTGATTAATGGCAGCCCCTAGAAAGCTTTTTATTATTACTTGATTGGAATCTATGCCAAAGATCAAAGTCTATGTTTTACTTTGTGTTTTTTTTTTTCAGAGAACTTCTAGAATGTCTATTGGACCCAATACAAGGTCCTGATCATTCAGATGCACATTCTGTGGGTATGAGCTTGAGGCCTCCATCGCTTCCGCATGACTCACTTTTCACATCATACACACATACACAAAAATTCTTCTGTCATTATTATTGCTTGATGGTCAAGAGAAATTATGTGTTAAACACAGCCTGATGCTCCAGTGTTGGAAAATCTACACTGTAAATTACCAACAATAATTAATCATCAAAAACTACTGACACAGAAACATTATAAACATGGGGATTTTCTTCAGAATTCAGGAAAATTTAACTGAGTGTAGAACATTCCCCTTTAAAATTAAGCTATCTAATTCATTTTGGTTTTAAATGCTATGAATGTTCATCCAAAGTTAAGTTTTACCATGGTCAGAATCATGCTCTCTAAGTACACAGGAGATACATAGGATATTTCACACTAGCATGAGTTCACAATTTTTGATAGAATCAGGAAAAATTAGTGATTAGCTATAATGTGACATATTCTTTGTTCCTTCACCCTTTCACCCTTTACTGTATATGAAGTATGTTGTTAGGCAGAATCATCATCTATTTTCATTGCAATATACTTCTCAAATCTGTTCTTTTCCTTTATTATTATTTTTTTTTTTACTTTATATGTATGAGTTTGCCTGCATGTATGTAAGTGCACCCATGTCATGCAATGCTTGTGGAGGTCAGAAGAGGTCATTGGATTCTCCTGTAACTGGAGTTACAGATGGGTATTAGCCAACATGTGGAAATTGAACCCAGGTCCTCTGCAAGAGCAGTCAGTGCTCTTAATCACTGGGCTATCTCTCCAGCACCACACTTGTTTTATTCATCTCACCCACTAGCAACTTTTATCCAAGTTATTGTATCTAAAATTATTAAACTAATTTAATTGGTCCTGAAAAAACACTATTTTATCAAATGTCTTTTCATTTTTTTGTTGCTTTCCATCCATTACCCGGGTGTTACAGACTCTTGTCTCCCACAGCATTTCCAATAATAAGACCAATACATCATTTTATTTGGCAAGTGATGCTGCTTTCCTTCACATTACTGACATTTTATCAGTTTAAACAATTTTAAAAATTTATCTGATAACTAAAATCGAGTTGAGTAAATGTGACCTACATTGGCTAAGACCAATGATCAAAAGTTTCCAACAAATATATTAATGACAGCTAACACTCTTCACTGAACACTTAGTTATATGAAGCATTGTGCTCTCTGTTTTACATATATTCACTTAGATTTCCCATAAAAAGCCTATAAACTAAGTCCCCTTTTGTATTTTCCACTTAACAGATCAGCAAATCAAGATACAGAGAAAATAAGTAACTTACCTAGTTCACAAAAATTCTTCTAACTTAAACCCAAAATTTGAACCTTTTTCTATTTGATTCAAAAACTAAAATTTCCATAAACAGAGGAGGAATTTTCCAAAGAAAATTCCTTCAGTCTTAATGTGTCCCTAAGACCAACCTGTAGGGGAAGAAATGAAAAGAGCCCTGACCTAGTAATAAGAAAACATGTGCTCTGATCAGATCTCTGTTGCTAGGATTACTATGAGCAGGTGAGTTCTCCTTGCTGGAATTCAACACCCTTTTATGTGAAATTAAGGTATTAAACTGTATTACCTCTAAAGCAGTAGATTTATTTTCCCTTCTGTTCTGGTTACTTTTTTGTTTCTGTGGTAAAACATTCTGACCAAAAGCAACCTAGGGGAGGAAAGGTTTTATTTCCTCTTACATTTCCTGGTCACAGGAACTTGAAGCAGAAACCATAGAGGAATGCTGCTTAATGGCTCCCTCACAGACTCGTGTTTAGCTAGCTTTCTTATACAGTTCAGAACTACCCAGCCTAAGGATGGTGCTGCCCACAGTGGGCTGGCATCAAGACAGCCCCTCACAGACATGCCGACCAACTAACCTGATACAGACAATTACCCAATTGAGACTTTCTTCGGGTGAATCTAGGCTGTCAAGTTGATGGCTAATGCTAAGTGGACACCCTCCATCAGTATTCATATACATATTATGTATATAACTAAATCTATATTAATATATTTGTGAGACAGATACAGAAACAGAGAGAAAGACAGAAATGAGTTTTTATAATGAGAAACAGAAAAACTGCACTAAAAATACAGAAAACTTACTTGCTCTTTTTCGTCCTGTAATGGCAGGCTATTGTTTGCATGGCTGAGTGACTGAAAGATTTTGTGGGCCTGAGCCAGTATGTGTATGATCATGGCTGCAGCTAGATCCTGTGTTTTCTCCTAAATCTGGAGCTTAACTTGGGTTCCTGAGACAAAATATTTTCATAACAATTCCCAAACAAAAGTAGAAGAGCAGTAGGTTGTAGGATGTCCAAAAAAATGTACACCACAATCGTCATTCTCACATATGTAGCAATTAGAGAAAGCATTCCTCACACATGGGAAGTCATTCTATATTTCAAAAACTATCTGTGGTTACATTTAAAAATCAATATCAGCTGGGCGTGGTGGTGCATGCCTTTAACCCAAACACTCAGGAGGTAAAGGCAGGTGGATCTCTGTGAGTTCAAGGCCAGCCTGGTCTACATAGTGAGTTCCAGGCCAGCTGGGGCTACAGGGAGACCCTGTCTCAAAAACACCGCCCCCCCAAAAAAACCCTCAATGAAATATTTACCTTTTATACCTACCTTCCCATCCCCAAACTCAAGATTGTAGTCTTTGTGAGGTACCTTGGAAACTAGTGGAAGCATTCTCCTCACTGTTTTCTAAACATTCCATGTGAATTTCAATCTTTGCTTTTCTGCTCAAAATCTTTCCTACGATGTTCAACATTCTCACATAACACATTATACTGAGCATATTCTACATGTCATGAAGATGATAAGTTACTGTGGATGAGCATATCAAAGAAAAATAAGGGAAAAAGATTTTCTGCAAATCTCAAAAGTAAAATTCTATGAACTAGTATACACAAAATTAATAATTTAAAGTAATATATGGAATTACAGTAGCATAATCAGGATTTTCTCCATACTTGGTGCTGTATCTGACTCAACTCATTATCGACTCTGACTCAACTTCCCTTTATCAGTGGGAAAGCATGGTAGCAGGAACATGAGGTGTGTAATACATTGCATTGTAGAAGAAAACACAAAAAGATGAATTCTGGTTACCGGTTCTCTTCTTTTTTCAGTCCAGGACTATGGAATATGAACCCCATATTTGGGATGAGTTTTCTTATCTCAGCCCAATCTAGAAACTCCTTCACAGATATTCCCAGGGTTTTGTCTCCTTGGTGACTCCAGATTTGGTCAAGTTGGCAACCAATATTAACTGTCACCATTACTAATGTTGGTCTAAAATGTTTTTTTCCCATTATATTCTGTAGTACATTTGCTTAGGAGAACATCTTAGCTTATGTAACATTTAATGTACATGTTATATATATAATATATATTTATTATATTTATTGGCTTTTGAATGGTCTCCCTGTGTAGTCCAGGTTAGGTTAAATCCAAGACCTTCCTATCTATTTTAGCATCATGAGTGCTAAAATTACAGGTGTACACCCCCACTACCACATCCAGCAACTTCTCATATTTTATATGGGATGTATATTTCTTCTAAATTTTATTGTTTTCAATTTCATTTTTTTTAACTTTTTTGCAGTGCTGAGGACTGAACTCAGATCATCTTAACTACTAGAAGAGAAATATAACACTTAATCACACCCTCGGGCCTAAATTGTATTATTTTACATTTATTCATTCTCTAGGACTTTTATATTGTTAATTCTTTCATCCAGTCATTAACTTGTTTGTTATTCATTTATTTGGCCATTTTTATAATTACATTAAATTGTGCCAGCTACTGGGAAGAGGAGGCAAGAAGGTAAATATAAAGGAGTCTAAGACATAGTTTCTGAGTTTAGCAGCTTTGTAATCCAGCAGGGAAACTGGGTAAGTAAACAGCCATAGTACAAAATCATCTTGAGTAAGAGCAGAAATAGGTGGCAAAGAGAGAAGAAGGGTTTTGAAAGACAAACTGAAGCTCAAGAGATGTAGAGATAGATGCGGTAACAGTTTCTTTTCTAAAGAAGAAATGAGTCGCAAAGTAGATACAGAAAAGTTGGAAAGCAACATTTTTTTTTTTAATTTCAGTGAAAATTTTGAGCTAAGAGTGGATCAACATGGAAACAGAAGCTGGCGTCATGTAGTGAAGGTATGAGGGAATTTGAGTTTTTATCAGTTGTCAAGATTAGAAATATGGGGGAGAAAGGAAATTAAACATTCTCACCATAAACTAACATGACAAGAATTTGATTAAAATATGACAGAGTGTTGGGCTGGAGAGATGGCTCAGCGGTTAAGAGCACTGCCTGTTCTTGCAAAGGACCTGGGTTGGATTCCCAGCACCCACATGGCTGCTAACAACCACCCATAATTCCAATTCAAGGGGATCCAGCACCGTATTCTGAACTCAGTGGGCACTGTACCACACAGGTGCACTTACACACATAAAAGTAATTTAAAAATTAAAAATATGACAGAGTGCACAAAATCTGGTGGGAGGGCTTCGGGTGGCATGCGGATAGGGGAAGGGTCTAAATATGATAACGATGTATCGCATGAAGTGCATAAAAATTCAATAGAAAATATATATTTTAAAAAGTGATTAATGCAGAAGTAGCAATGCAGGTGTGGAACTGGAACTGAGACAAAGAGAGGAAGTCACTAGGGAAGGATTTTTGAGGCTGCTTCCACAAGTTAAATGGAAGGAAAAGCAGAACTTGTTCAATTCTCTGGCCAGGTTTCCTTTGATACCTGAAGCAAATGATGCATGGCAGCTTTTCATTTAGCACAGAGGCAGAGTTTTATAACTTCTGAGGAGGAATATGATAAATGCTAGCTTTAACAATTCAACATGGAGACTAGAGGAAGCGAATGCAAGAATTCCACCTCTTTGGTAAAATCCTTCCTGCACCAAAATATTTCCTTTATCTACTCTCTCTGCCCCTGCAGATACACAATTTATTCTTCCTTCTTTCAACTGAATCTTCTTCCAGTATTCCAGTTATTACATAAAAATCTCACAGAATTTCCCTTTTCATATATTATTCAGTTGAGGATCATATTTCTTAATCATTCTAAGCTATAGTCTCAAGTGAAATGATCTTAGAAAGAGATGGTCTCATAATTTAGATCACAGCAAGGGAATATCCTGTTTCAACAGTAATGACCAAGAAGTTGTCAGGGAAACTCTTATGGAGATATGAAGAACAATAATTTCAATGAAAAGATCTGAATCCTCAACACATACAATCATTTTATTCTTTTATTTTTCACTCTCTCTGAAAAATCCTGCCTAAGCCACAGTCTCTAACAACCCCCAGTTGCAGGGATTTGATAGTTACCAATACTATCACTCCTTTGTCTCAGCTCAGTGGGTTTACCTAGAAAGAAACCCACTTTCCAGTACTCATTTTCCTTGTAAACAAAGTGGAAATGGTACATAGAAGTTTCTATACTTGAACAGAAGCATTAAGACAAAGATCTTTGTGAACTTAAGGTGCTAAACAGCAAACAAGCTGGGAAAAAGCAATTCAGTCAGTCGTTGCCTCAGGACTGGATGTGCTCATTCATTATTACTTTTCAATTTCAAAGGTGATAACAAAATGGAATTTCTACTAATTTTTCAATACCTTGAATATGATTCTTATAAACTTGGGCTTTATGTTACTGATATATTGTAGATATATTTTTGTGTGCTTCAAGAAACTTTATGCTCATGGGGCATTACTGTAAGTTGTGGATAATTTATTTTTCTCTGCTATTATATTCTGTAAATTACCATGTTGGCAGTATTTTAGCCTTTCACACCTTGAATCAATGCCCAGAATAATTCTAACAGATTTTTATTTTCTGGAAACAACCTCAAGGAAGAAAGCCCTTCCAAATGCCTGGGTATTCATTTCACTTCAGATGAGACTCCAGGTCAAATACAAGGTGAGTCTGAAGGTAAGGGATACTTATCTCACCTCCCTGCTGATATGTGTCCTACTGTGTTGCCAGAAGCAATCAGAGGCCTTGCCAGGTAATCTCACATTCCCAAGCCTTTCTACCTCAGGATGTAAGTTCTAGAATTGGAACACAATTCAAGTCATTGCCAAAACTGAGAAGCAAGAATTTGGCCCCAGGAGTCCAGCTACATCACCAGTATTGTGGCCTGATTTATTACCCAAGAGGACATTTAATTTGCAGTTAGAAAATGCCTCACTTCTTTGTATTAGTGGAATTCAGAAAAGGTCACAATGGAAGTTAGTCTGTTGCATAAAGACACAGTGACAGGCAGGACATAGACATAGGCCCTTGTGGTCATGGGAGGCTCATTGAAGAGCCTTTACACAACTTTTCTTTGATTCAGAATAACAGTAAGATCTTATATAACAATGGGCAAAAGTAAACAAAAGCCTCTGCTTTCTTTTACTTACTCCAAAGTATCTTCTCTTACTCTATTTTAATGGGGAAAGGTTTCTAGAACTCATTCTTGGAACACCAGGCACCCAACCCTGACTACCAAAATCTTCCAGGCCAGATGCAGGGCAGTTATTCTCCCTGTCTGGGATGAATGTACTGGGAGGATATCATTCCTTGGTAATCTTGATTATACTGTGGGCTGTTGTTGGTTGATGTTACAGGATGTTGTAACATTCAGTGAGCAAATGTCTATGTACCTTGCCCATGATATGATTCAGTTAGTCATGAACTGTTATCATTCATAATAAAATACCATTATCATTAATAAAACAATAAGGAAGTTCTAGCAATTTATATGGAAAGAAGCTATGTCTCAGTATAGAAAACTGTTTTTACTTTAGAACTTTGATTAATGGACACCAGGGACGAATGAGCTTCGTTATGGGGAAGTAAGTAAATAGCCTCGTTTCCTCCTCACATACTCCTCAAATTACATATCAACTTTCATTTGCTCTAAATAAGTTCCCCCCTTTATTTACTTATGCTTTCTAAAATTATAATGGAACTAGAAAAACACATCAGGTGGTTGCTAAAAGCTCTTGGAATGTGATGGTAATTAAGAGCTTTGGAGTGGGGGAAATGAACAAGAGTCTTCTCTGCCCCCCCTCCTCATCCCCTGCAGTTATCCATGATAGAAGTCTTTGTTTCCCAAAGATGCTACATTTTTGTAACCGTTACCAAAAAAACTTGGGGAGTCCAGCGTTGACGCCTTTATGGAATGATCCATGTGTCAGTCCTGATGGTATGAAATTAAACTTCTCACCTGACTCTGGCTACTGGTCTCTGATTTTTCTGTAACAAAAATATAAAAGTAATTTGAGAAATAAGAGGGACTTTAGAAGTACTTTTAAATTTCTTTCAGTTTTATAATAAATTAAAAGTTTCCCAGGTCCATCTCGTTAGGTTCCTGGAAGGCTCCTAAAATGGTGGTAGAGCTCGAATTTAGCCCCACGGCAAGCCCTGTTGTTTACTAGATCAACTAACCCTGAGCTGAACTGCCCAGCCTAGTCATGGAAAGTTACCCAATCACCTGACTGCCAATAAAAAATATCTGACTCCCTCTGCTAGTGGCTGTTTCTCATTGCTGTTTCCCTGCACCCCCGAGAGGCAGCCCAGAGGTCTGTTTGCTCTCAAATAAAGTGCTGTCCCCCCCTGCCCCCACCAAATGGTGTTGCCTGGTCAGTGGTCTATGCTGTGTCCTCTTCCATACACACCTTACAAAGAAACACACTCTTAAAAATACAAATTTTATTTTCTCCAGTGGTACAGAGCATGTTAGGTGACTCACAATGTGTATTAATTTTCACCACAAAAGAGAAACCATGTGAGAATGTACCTTTTCTTTCCCGTCATTTAACGTGGTTGGATGGAGTTCTGTTGCACTATTTTTCATTGGAAAGACTGAGTTTTCACCTCAAAGACCAAATGAATGATGGCAATTCCAAATCTCCTTCCTCTAACTGCTTGGCAGGCTAAGGAATTTTTGACACTGCCAAAAACTTGCCAGTAATTTTGATCAAAGGAATAATTCATGAAATTAGAATCATTGCCATGTCTTTTGCTGTCAATTAGTGAGTGCTACTATAAGATAGGCTTTAACAGGAACATAATGATTCCAAGAAACAAATGAAATAGCTTGAATTTTGTCATCAAAGGAATAAATATCCTTGGAAAGACAAAATCATCCTCCAGGGCCGGAGAAGCATAAAATCATAATGGCAAAGCTAAGACCAATACCTGAGACAGAGTGCACCTTGAGGAGGATCAGATTCCCATGACCATTCAAAATCATCAATTTGCTTTCTGCAGATAAAGCTTAAGAATCCCTTTCCCTGAGCTCATATTATGACTAATTCCCACTCTGAAAACAAAAATGGCTTTTACACACCAGCCATCTATAAAAGCATTATATTATTTACTAATGGCAACACTTCTCTAATTATAGTGCATAGACCACTTACATCAGATTCATCAGATGAGCTTGATTTAAAAATACAGATTCATAAATTCCACCTTTAGACATCTAGATCAGAATATCTGCAGTAAGTCCTGGAAATTAAAATTCTTTAAATCTATCTTTTTTGGAAGAATTACATTCTAGGAGCAGTAACATGCATGTAATCATGATGTACAGAATCATTTCTAAGGTGGCACTGGAAAGTTCTAAGAAAGTGTGGGCATGTAAGCAAGTTTAATGCATACTGATGTACAAAGCAAGATGCCTTACCTTTAAAAGGACAATAGTAAAGCCATAGTCCTTATGATAGAATGGCTAGCCATTTGGTCACTGAGTTGTGTCACCTAACTAATGCTGTTTCCTGCCTTGCTTTTAGTGTGGAAGTGAAAAGTTGTGACCATGCCCTCCATGGGCAATAGAGAACTATTAAGCTGGAGCGGTCTCTTCTCTGATATTAATGAACTCTATTTTTCATATCCACAAAAGAAAGTATGAGAATAAGACTCTTTCAAAATATTAAAATTTAAGCAAGGATGTAGTACTATGTGACATCCACAGAAGGCAGATAATCTCTCTTGATCTACTCTATATTGCTAACCAACTTAAGTTGCTGAAGCAGAAGTTTCACACACAACTTCAAGCTATACTTGCTCTGATTTGAGGAGCATATTGATCAAGCAAATCTAAAATCAAAATGTGTCTTTTGTGTTTTTACAGCCTGTGTATCTGTGCTGTTCCTATTAATGAACAATTAAATAGGCATCATTAAATTGTATCATCTTAGATAAAAATTTCTGGTCCTTAAACTGAGTGATTCATGAATTATTATGCACTAGTATAAAAAAGAAATAAAAGAAATTATATATAGCTTCAAATATAAGTTACAAACCAGAGTCCATCTTATCTCAACTAATGAAACATTATTTGTTTCAGAGAATTTTTTGTTTTATTTTATTAGTTTTTGTTTTATTGCTTTTTGGGGGGGAAGGGTCTTTATAGTTAGTTGGTTGGTTCATTGGTTGCTGTATATATTATGGGGACAAGGAGTGTAAAGCCTGTTTGGACTCTAAGAAGGATGGAGAACATCTGTCCCCACATAAGTCAATAAAGAAACAGTACTCAAAGCTCATGTTGTACCAAAGTGATAATCATGGAGCTTACAGGGAAGAAATGCGTATGTTCCTTCTTTCTGAAAGAAAAAGTAGTTCTCTGTGATATTTTTGGTTCATGGGTTCTTTAAACGTTGTTTCTGTATGTAGACATGTACCTGATTCAGCTTTCTCTAAGCAGTGCAGCAGTTAATGCAAGACTGTCTCCCACATGACTTCTGGTATATGCAGATCAGGAAGCTAAAGCCCAAGTTGGAATCCCAGAGTAGTGGGAGCTGGAAGGACAGCTCAGCATGCTGAGGCTATCTCTGTCTATTGCTGTTAGAGCTATTTCATACAGGAGCCAAGCTCCTGTCATCATGTATTTTTATCTGCAGGAGCTGAGACAATGGCTCCAGAAAAGGGGGGAATAGTGTGGAAAATGTAAAATAATCAGTGAATATTTTCCAAATAAATAGATCTCTAGAATAATAGTGAACAAGGAGACAAATTCTGAGATGTAGTCTCTGAGCAAGAGAAAATGAGAAAGCACTAAATGCTGTTTGGGAACCCAGCCCACAGGGTAAACAAGGGAGTGATATTTCCTCCCTATCTTTGAACACTGGTTACCATGACACACACTGCACCCAGCAGCATAAATCCCAGTTGAACAGAATATCTGTCATAAGGATGCTGTACTGGATAGCTTCGGTCATCAACTTGACATACCTGGTTAGAGAGAACCTCTACTGAGGAGTTCCATTAGACTGTCCTGGGGGACCTTCTGTGGGCATTTTCTTGATTGTTAAGTGATATGAGGAGCACCAACCCACTCTGAGCAGTGCCACCCCTGGACAGGTAGTTCTGAATTGAATAATAAAGCAGACTAAGCACAGGCCAGGGGAACACACCAGTAAGCAGCATTCTTCCATGGTCTGTTCTTCAGCTCTGTCTCCAGGTTCCTCCCCCAAGTTCCTGCCCTAACTTCCCTCAGTGATGAACTATGACCTTTCCTCCCAAAATTGGTTTTGGTCAGTGCTTTTATCACAGCAGTATAAACCGGGGCAGGTGCAGTGGAAAGTCACCACTAGTGCTGCATTTTCTGATCAGCTTGTACAATAAGCAGAGAGCATAATGCCATGCATAGGCAGACTAGTAAGGCTGCACACAGAGTTGAAACTATCTGAATCTTCAGGGTATTTGAAGACCTATCCTATCCAAGCACACTTTTCTTGGTTATAGAAGCTAGAGTTGTCTTTCTTTTTTCCAAAATCACCTAACATCAATCTAATATCTCATAAAGAATTTACATTAGAATACAAATGCCCAATATAAAGATGCCACTACTTTTAAGCAAAGGAATCTAAGAAATCAAAAGACTCTAAGTCCTAAGGTCTGCGTCTGCTCCATGTAATCCGGGGGATTCCAGACAGACTTTCAGGGGAAATGGAAGATCAAAATGATTTTTGAAATAATATTAAGAAGACATTTTCCTTTTCCTTAACCTTGACAATGTACTAATGCTACAAACGTAAAGATGGATCAAACTATTTTCACCTGAGCAAAAATTAAGTCAATAGTTTTCTCATTGAGGCTGCTGTAAGCATAAAAGTAAATGAGAAAAATTGCTAGCTGTCTTAAGAATTTCCTTGACCATGCAGTAACAACCAATTTTGTTAAAGCCTTGTTCTTGAAGATACATGTTTTGGTATTTTGTGTGGTAATATAATAAATACAGAGCCAATTTTTAAGCTTCTTTCTAAAGAACAATGGTTGTTTCAAATAAAAGCACTAGAGGAATTGATTGGTGGGCTTTTCTGATTATTTCATGTAAAACTATTTCTACTTCAAGGAACAACTGACAGATAACTGTGGTTATTCAGATTTGGGCATTTGGCAATAAATGATTGAAGTAACTCATTCATGTCAAGGAATAAAATTGGCAGTATGTGTTTCTACTGAGAAAATTTTCACTTACAAAGAAATGTTAGAATTTTAGAAAACATGTATGCACATCCAGAGCTTGACAGATTCTCCAGTGTCTAAAGACTTCTGAGGATAGCTATAGTAATATTAGCTAAAAATGTTTTGAGTATATTAAATGTGTCAATGTTAGAAGAAATGGCCAATGCATGATATTATAAAATCATTCATGGATGTATAGACCATTCAAAGTGCACGAGAAAACAATGAATTAAGGTATAATAAAAGATTAAGCCATCTGTGTAGCAGCTGGGATCTCAGCAGACCACCAGAGAGTGCCTGTTCCAGAAAACAAATAAAATATCTTGGAATAAATGTGACCAAATACACCAAAGATCTCTACAATGAAAATTTTAAATCATTAAAGAGATTGAGGAAAACACCAGGAGACAGAAGGACTGCCCATGCTCATGGATTGGAAGATTTACTATTGTGAAAATGACCATCCTACCAAAAACAATATACAAATTCAATGCAATCCCAATCAAAATCCCCATGACATAATTGACAGAATTAGAAAAACTCATCCTTAAATTTGCAGATGATATTATACTATACCTGGAAGCACATACTACATATGGAAGCACAAAAGACCCACATAGTCAAAGCAAACCTGAGCACAAAGAGCAATGCTAGGGGGATTACTATACAAGATCTCAAAGTATACTATAGAACTGTAGTCATAAAAACAACATGGTATTGGTGCAAAAATAGACACATAGATCAATGGAACATCATTGAAGACCCAAACCTCACTATACACAATTTTAGCCACCTGATATTTGACAAAGTTACCAGGAACACACAATGAATGAAAGACAGCATCTTGAACAAATGGTCCTGGCAAAACTGGATATCCACTTGTAGAAGAATGAAACTAGATCCTTATCTTTCACCTTGCACAAAAATCAATTCCAAATGGATCAAAGACCTCAATGTGAAACTGGAAACCCTAAAACTATTAGAAGAAAATATTGGTAGTAACCTTCAAGATGTAGGTGTAGGAAAGGATTTTCTAAATCAGAAGTTCCTCAGTAATTAAGGAAAGCAATCAACAACTGGGACCTCATCGAACTACAAAGCTCCTGTACAGCAAAAGAAACAATCAAAAAGTGTGAAGAAAAAACCCAGAGAGTGGGGAAAAAATCTTCACCAGTGACACATCTGACAGATGTTTAACATCCAGAATATAAAGAACTCAAAAAACAAAGAAACAAGAAACCAAATGACCCAATAAAAAGATGGGCTAAAGATCTAAACAGAGAGTTCTCAAAGGAAAAATAAGGATGGCTAAGAAACATCTCAAAAAGTGTTCAAAATCATTAGTAATCAGGGAAATGCAAACTAAAACCACCCTAAGGGATCACCTTACCCCAATCAGACTGGCTAGGATCAAGAGAACAAATGATACCAAGTGATGGTGAGGATGTGGAGAAGGGGGAATGCTCATTCACTGCTGGTGGGATTTCAAACTCATGCAACCCTTATGGAAAACAATATGGAGAACTCTTAAAAAACTAAAAATGAACCTACCATATGACTCAGTTACACCACTCCTTGGTATATACCTAAAGGACTCATCTTATTATAGAGACACTTGTACAGTCATGTTTGTTGCTGCTCTTTTCACAATAGCTAAGAGATGGAAGCAATCTAAGTGCCCCTCAACTGATGAGTGGTTAACAAAAATGTGATACATTTATACAATAGAGTTCTATTCAGCAGCAAAGAAAGATGAAACAATGAAATTTTCAGGAAAATGGATGGATCTAGGAACTGGTATACTAAGTGAAGTAATGCAGACTCGGAAAAACAAAACACATATATTCTCCCTCATTTGTGGATCCTAATGTGGCCGTCCATTCAGGTCGCTTTCACATCGCCGCCCCCACTGCCTGATCCCGGACCCCAGGGCTGGTGAGGAGGCTGTGTCAGCAGAGCCGCATTCAGACACAGGATACCAGGTTCAGAGATGCAGATCTACTTTATTGAGGAAACAGTGAGCTTATATAGGGTTTTTAAGTCATTCAGGAGAGTACAACGATCAGGTCTTACATGAGCAGAAAGCTTAGGTTTTGGTTTACAGTTTTGTTTTACTGATCAAGACTAGAATTCCTGTAAATCATGTGATCAGCCCAGTGAGGGAAGGGTGGTTGATTTCCCGGGGTTAGGGGGCCATCTTGTGTCCTAAAAAGCTGTTTATCAAAGCAAATTAACATACTTCAACATCTCCCCCTTTTTGTTTAAAATATGGGCTACTCTGAGGTCCAAACTGGGGGTCTAAACTGGGGCCATGACAAGGCTGGTGTGATATGAAGAAGGAATAGGTCTACTGGATGAAGCAATTTGGGGCAATGGCTAGACCATCTTGGAGTGTGCTCACAAGACCTGAACAGACAAGCCTGCTGGCATTGTCTCATCTGAGCCAGGGCCTTCAAATATATTTTCAGTCCAGGACTCTCTAAGATCAACATCCGCATTGTCTGAGCCAAGGTAGTCCCCAGAAAGGCTCCCAGCAGGCCAACCCAAGTTGTTTTAGGCCTGTTGTATGGCTGTGGCCATGATTTTTATCATTTTTAAACCTGGGTATGGGCATGACTAGGGGCAGGGGATAAGAAGCAAGGTAGTGCCAACATAAGTTGAATCTTAGCAAGCTGGTTTCTAATAAAGTTAAGTAAGGCTCTTAAAAGAATTGGACCACAGGTTAAGGCCAGAAGGAGCAAGGCCAGAGGCCTGATTAAGGCAGAG
>NW_008334244.1:4642-6451 GCF_000622305.1 Nannospalax galili | reverse complement strand
TAATATTCCAAAATGACATTCAGAGTGTTATAACCCTAACCCTAACCCTAAACATAACCCTAACCCTAACCCCTAACCCTAACCTTAAACCTAACCCTAACACTAACCCGTAACACACAATTATCCAATGTGCGATCACAATGCACGAATGTAACATTACAATGTTCCTGTGTGACATCACGATGCATGAGTATGACACCAAAATATTCCAAAATGACATTCAGAGTGTGAGAATATGACTTCACTATGTTCAAATTTGACTTCGCAAATCATCAAAATGACACCACAATGCTACAAAGTGTCAACACTAGCTCTCCAAATGCCATCATCAAAATGTAACGGTGTGCTTTCAGAATGTTCCCTTGTCACATCAAAATCCTCAAATATGACATTGCAATGTTCCAATTGTGCCAACAAGCTGTTATGATCTGACTTAACAATGGTCCATTGTGACATCAGAATGACACGATGTGATATCACTATGCTCCAATATACATCAGAATGCTCCGATGTGACATCACAGTGCAACAATGTGACATCATAATATTCCAAAATGACGTTCAGAGTGTTATAACCCTAACCCTAACCCTAACCCTAACGCTAACCCTAATCCTAACCCTAACCCTAACCCTAACCCTAACCCTAACGCAACCCTAACCCTATGGCTAATCCTAACCCTAACCCCTAATCCTAACACTAACCTTAACCCTAACCCTAACACTAACCCGTAACACACAATGATCCAATGTGCGATCACAATGTACGAATGTAACATCACAATGTTCCTGTGTGACATCACGATGCATGAATATGACACCAAAATATTCCAAAATGACATTCAGAGTGTGAGAATATGACTTCACTATGTTCAAATTTGACTTCGCAAATCATCAAAATGACACCACAATGCTACAAAGTGTCAACACTAGCTCTCCAAATGCCATCATCAAAATGTAACGGTGTGCTTTCAGAATGTTCCCTTGTCACATCAAAATCCTCAAATATGACATTGCAATGTTCCAATTGTGCCAACACGCTGTTATGATCTGACATAACAATGGTCCATTGAGACATCAGAATGATACGATGTGATGTCACTATGCTCCAATATACCATCAGAATGCTCCAATGTGACATCACAAGGCTCCAATGTGCCATCACAGTGTTACAATACGACTTCAAAATGTTCCATTGTTACATCACAATGCTCCAAAAAGATATCATGGTGCTCCAATGTGCCAACACTATCGCCCCATGTGCCATTAAATTGCTCCAATATGCCAACACAATGTTACAACATGACTTCACAATGTTCCATTGTGACATCACAATGCTCCAGTGTGACATTACAATGCTTCAGTGTGGCATCACAATGCTCCAATATGCCATCACAGTGTTACAATACGACTTCAAAATGTTCCACTGTGACATCACAATGCTCCAAAAAGATATCACAGTGCTCTAATGTGCCAACACTATCGCCCCATGTGCCATTAAATTGCTCCAATATGCCAACACAGTGTTACAATATGACTTCAAAATGTACCATTTTGACATCACAATACTCCAAAGTGACATTACAATGCTTCAGTGCAGCATCACAAAGCTTCAAGATGCCATTATAGTGTTACAATACGACTTCAAAATGTTCCACTGTGACATCACAATGCACCAAAGAGATATCACAGTGCTCCAATGCGCCAACACTATCGCCCCATGTGCCATTAAGTTGTTCCAATATGCCAACACAATGTTACAATATGACATCACAATGTTCCATTGTGACATCACAATGCTCCAATGTGACAT
>NW_008334244.1:0-1355 GCF_000622305.1 Nannospalax galili | reverse complement strand
TCACAATGCTTCAATATGCCAACACTCTCGTCCCATGTGCCATTATATTGCTCTATAGGCCATCACAATGTTACAATATGTCTTCACAATATTCAATTGCGACATCACAATTACCCAGTGTCACATCACAATGCTCCAATGTGACATCCCAATGCTCCAATATAACATCACAATATCCCAAAATGCCATTCAGAGTGTTACAGTATGACTTCACAATGTTCAAATTTGACTTCACAATGCTTCAATATTACACCACAATGCTCCAAAGTTCCAGCACTAACTCCCCAAGTGCGACTACATTTCTCCAGTATTTTCTCCAGTATATCAACACAATGTTAAAATATGCCTCCACAATATTAGCTAGTCACATCACAATCCTCAACTGGGACAGCACCACGCTCTATGGTGCCGTCACTTTTACAATCTGACTTCACAGTACTTCATTGTGACGTCACAGCGATCCAATGTGACGTCACAATGCACGAATGTGACATCACAATGCCCCATGGTGCCATCACACTGTGACAACCTAACTTCAAAATGCTCCATTGTCACGTCACAATGATCCAATGTGAGGTCACAATGAGCGAATGTAACATCAATGCTCCAGTGTGACATCACAATGCATCAATGTGACATCAAAAATATTCCAAAATGCCAATTAGAGTGTTACAATATGAATTCACAATGTTCAAATTTGACTTCACAAAGCATCAAAATGACACGACAATGCTACAATATGCCACCCCTAATTCCGCAAGTGCCAATTTATTTCTCCAACATATCATCAAAATGTTAAAATGTGCCTTCACGACATTCCCTTCTCATATCAAAATACTCAAATGTGACATCACATTGCTCCATCATGCCAACACGCTGTTATAATCTGACTTAACAGTGCATTGTTACGTCAGAATGATCCAATGTGACGTCCGAATGCTCCAGTGTGAATCACAATGCTCCAATGTTACATCACAGTGCAACAATGTGACATCACAATATTCCAAAATGACATTCAGAGTGTTATAAACCTAACCCTAACCATAACCATAACCCTAACCCTACCCCCTAACCCTAACCCTAACCCTAATGCAACCCTAACCCCATGCCTTACCCTAACCCTAACCCCTAATCCTAACACTAACCTTATACCCTAACCCTAACCCCTAATCCTAACCCTAACCTTAACCCTAACCCTAACTCTAACCGGTAACCCACAATGATCCAATGTGTGATCACAATGCAAGAAGCCTAACCCTAACCCTAACCCGTAACCCACAATGATCCAATGTGCGATCAAAATACACGAATGTAACATCACAATGCTCCTGTGTGACATCACGATGCATGAATAT
>NW_008334243.1:0-208 GCF_000622305.1 Nannospalax galili | reverse complement strand
TTGAGGGCATACTGAAACATTTTAAATCCATATAGAAACATTGTGAAAGCCGACTGAACATTGTTGTGGTACATTTGAGCATTGTGATGGCACACAGGGCATTGGGATGTCATATTAGAGTGTTGTGATGACACATTGGAGTATTTTGAGGTTACACTGGAGCATTATGATGGCACTTTCAGGAATTCTGAAGGAACATTGAACATTG
>NW_008334242.1:0-640 GCF_000622305.1 Nannospalax galili | reverse complement strand
GGAGCCCTTATTATACGTTTGGCTGACCTACAACGTAAATTTAATTCCCAGACTCGAAGGGTGTCAGCATTAAAGGTGCGGGCATTGGTAGAAAAAGGTTGGAATCCTGACTCGTGGGATGGAGATATTTGGGAGAACCCTGAGGAGGCTGAGGATTTAGAATCCTCAGATGCTGCGGAATTTGATTCACCTGATGAACTAATTGCCCCACCCTCAGCAGACCCACCCTCTCCACCCTTGCCTGAGGCAAGTAATCCTATTGAGGAAGCTAATCCCATTAAGCAAGATGAAGCTGGTATCCCTCAGGGCTCAGTCATTGTTGCCTCTAGACCTATAACCAGACTCAAAGCTAAGCAGGCCCCTAGAGGAGAGATAGAGAGTGTGGTCCATGAGGAGGTGCGCTACATCACTAAAGAACGTTGTGAATTTGCTAATTTTTTCAAACAGAAATCTAATGAATATGTCTGGGAATGGATTTTAAGGGTATGGGATAATGGTGGAAGGAACATAAAATTGGATCAGTCTGAGTTTATTGACATGGGCCCCCTGACTGGAGATTCTAGGTTTAGTATGGAAGCTCATGCTGTTCAAAAGGGTGTTAAAAGTTTATTTGATTGGTTGGCTGAGGTATTTATCAAAA
>NW_008334241.1:239-469 GCF_000622305.1 Nannospalax galili | reverse complement strand
TTATAATGTTCTATATCTTTCTGGTGTCTGTTGTGATATTTCCCCTTTCATTCTGATTTTGTTGATTTGGAGTTGCTCTTTCTTTCTTCTCTAACTGGGCTAGCAGTCTGTCAATCTTGTTTATCTTTTCAAAGAACCAGCTCTTGGATTTGTTGATTCTTTATATTGTTTTCTTTGTTTCAATTTCATTAATTTCTGCTCTGATTTTTGTTAGTTCTTGTCTCCTGGGT
>NW_008334241.1:0-167 GCF_000622305.1 Nannospalax galili | reverse complement strand
TGTTCTTTCTGATTTTTTGATGTAGGCACTTAGAGCTATAAACTTTCCTCTAATAACCGCTTTCAGTGTTTCCCAGAGGTTTTGTTGTGTTGTATTGTCCTTTTCATTTAGATCCCAGAATACTTTTATTTCTTTCTTAATTTCTCTTTTGACCCATTCATCTTTCA
>NW_008334239.1:11228-12078 GCF_000622305.1 Nannospalax galili | reverse complement strand
AGCAAGATTTGGGTCCCCCAGTGTCCTTCAGTGTGGATCCGTGCACTGGGCATACCAAGAGTCCCAAACCTATAAGACACCTCTCTTCAGCCATCAGTTACTTAGTTTGGGCTGGGAGAGATGACAGCCACTAAGAGCACTGGCTTCTGTTGGAGAGGACCTGGGTACAGTTCCCCACAACCACATGGTTGCTAACAACCATCTGTAACTCTAGTTCCGGGGGGTCTGATGTCATCTTATGATCTCCTTGGGCATTGAATGACACAAGTGCACTTACACACATGCAGGCAGTAACTCATACACATACAATAAAAATAATAAAGAATTTATTTTTAAATTTCTTAGGTGGGAATGGGATTTGTGGCCTGCTTCCCCACATCTGTGCTGAACTTTTTTGTTAGGTGTGAGCTCACATAAGACTTTTGCATGCAGTCAACATTGCTGTGAGCTCATATGAGTAAATAACCAGCTGTCTGGAAGACTGTTTCCTTGTGGTCATCAACCACTTCTAATTCTTACAATCTTTCTGTCTCCTCTTCCACATGATCCCTGAGTCTTGGGAGGCAGAATTTTGAAATAGGTGTCTTATTCAGGAATAAGCACTCTGCAGCCTATTCTTCTCTGCACATTGGCTAATTTTTGTCTCTCTGTTAATCACCATCTGCTGCATATGGAAACTTCTGCAGTGAGAGTTAAGGGATACATTCATCCTAAGTGCAAAGTTGGCATTGAAGATGTGTCACTTAAGATTAAGTGTCTCACACTTATTCTCCATATCGACCAGTTCTGGAATTCCATAGTAGTTGCAATCTGTTGCAAAAAGAAGCTTCTTTGATGATGGGAAAAAGGC
>NW_008334239.1:6873-11124 GCF_000622305.1 Nannospalax galili | reverse complement strand
GGATCTATGACACCTCCAGCCATATATTTGACCATGTTTATACTACTTCACATGAGTTCCCTCCCATTGAGTGGACCTTAATTCCAATTAAACAGCTGTTGATCCTCCACAAGATGAAAGTGTCACTACCGTACTAAGACCAATAAACATATTCCTTATTCTTTTGAGTTTCATCTTTTGAGAACTCTCTGCTTAGCTCCTTGCCCCAGGTTGTAATTGGGTGGTTTATTATTATGGATTTTTTAGTTGTTTCTTTTTTCTAGATATTAACTCACTGTCAGAAGTTTTGCTCATAAAGTTTCTTCCCATTCAATAGGTTGTCTCTTCATTCACATAATGATTTCTTTTTCTGTATAGGAGCTTTGTAGTTTCATGAGGTCCTGTTTGTTGATTGCTGAACTTAATGCCTGCACTGTCTTTTTCAGAAATTCTGTTCCTGTGACTTTAAGTTCCACTGCATTCACAGCACTCCCCTCTATCAGTTTCAGGGTATCAGGTCTTATGAGGAAGTCCTTGATCTACTTGGAATTGAATCTTGATCATGGTGACATATAAATATCTAATTTTATTCTCCTATATACAGCTATCCAGTATTAACAGCATCATATACTGAAAATGCTGTCTTTTGTTCAGGTGCGTTTGGGGCCTCTTAGTAAAAAAATCAAGTAACTGTAACTGCATGGACTTAAATCTGGGTCCGCAACTCTATTGCATTGATCAATGTGTTGATTTTTATGTTAGTAGCATGTCATTTTCATTACTAGAGCTCTGCAGTATGTAACCTTGAAATCAGGGATTGTGATACCTGCAGTTCTTCTTCTATTGTTCAGGATTGTTTGGGCTATCATAGATTTCTTATGTTTCCCTATGAGATTTAAGATTCTTTTTTCAACTTCTCTGAAGAATTGCATTTGAATTTTAATAAGGATTGCATTGAATCTTTAGATTGCTTTGGTAGGATAGCCATTTTCACAATATTAATCCTACTGATCCATGAGCGTGGTAGATCTTTCCATCTACTGCTACCTTCCTCAATTTCTTTCTTCAAGGTCTTAAAATTTTTATTATACAGGTTTTTCACTCCTTTAGCTAGATTTGTTCCAAGCTAGTTTCTGTTTTTTAAGGCTATCATGATTTTGATTTTCCCCTGATTTATTCTCAGTAAGTTTCTTGGTTGTTTACAGGAAGGCTACTGATTTTCAAATGTTAATTTTGTATCCTCTTACAATGCTGAAAGTGTTTATCAGCTTTAAGAGTTTTCTGGTTGAGTCTTTATAGTCTTTTATGTACGTAATCATATTACATGCAAATGGGTAATTTGACGTCTTCCTTTGCAATTTGTATCCCTTTATCTCCCTCATTTCTTTTACTGATCTAGCTAAAACATCAAGTAATATATTGAACAGAAATTAAGAGAACATAGAACCTTTTTCGTTCCTGATTGTAGTAGAAATGCTTTCAGGTGTTTTTCAGTTAGTATGATGTTAGCTGGGTGCTTGTTGTATATTGTCTGTATTATGTTGAATTATGTCCTCTGTATCATTGGATTCTCCGTGATTTTATCATGAATGGATGTTGGATATTATCAAAGGCTTTTTGTGCAATTAATGAGATGATCATTTTGTTTTAGTCCTTGAATCTGATTATGTGGTAGATTACATTAATTGATTTATACATGTTGAATCATCCATGCATCTTTGGGATGAAACCTACTTGATTGTGGTAAATAAACTTTTTGATGTGATCTTGCGTTCAGTTTTCAAGGGTTCTCTTGATAATTTTTGCATTGATATTCATCAGAGTAATTTTCCTTTTTGTTTGGTGTTTGGTTTTGGTATCAGGTTAATAGAGGTTTCATAAAAATGTTTTGAAAGTGTTCCTTCCTCTTCTATCTTGCAGAATTTGATGGGCATTGAAATTCGTTCTTTTTGAAAATCTGGCAGCATTATTCACTGTATCTATGATATCCTGGGATTTTCTTTTTAACTTGGGAGATTTGAAAATATTGCTTATATCTTACTTGATCTTGTGGGCTTATTTAAATTATCTCATCTTCAATTAATTTTGCTAGGTCATACAAATCTATAAATTCATTCATTTCTATTAGATTTTTGAATTTGTGGAATACAGGCCACGAAAGTAAGTTATGGTTCTATGTCTTTAATGTTTCCCTTTTGCATCTATGATTTTATTGAGTCTTCTTTCAGTTAAATTGACTGAAGGTTTGTCAATCTGGTTAATCTATTCCAAGAACTCACTCTTCATCCCATTGATTCTTTGTATTATTTACTATTCATTTCTATTTGATTGATTTTAGCCACAATTTTATTATCTCTTCTCATCTAGGTTTTTTAGGGGGGGGTGTTCTTGTTTTTCTAAGGCTTTCAAGTGCATGATTAAGTTGTTAGTATGCAACTTCTCAAGCTATTTGATGTAGACACATAATGCTATAAACTTCCGTCTTAGGAATTCCTTTCCTGTGTCCCATAGATATTGATATAATGTGTTTTCATTTGTATTAAATTCTGGGAACCTTTAAGTTTACTTTTTGATTTCTCCCTTGATCCAATTTTCATTCAGTAGTGTTTCTTAGATTCAAAAGTTTGCATATTTTTCCTATTTCTCTTTTTGTTGTGTCCAACTTTATTCCTTTGTGGTCAGATAGGATACAGGATGTTATTTCAAACTTTTAAAATTTGTTGAAACTTTCTTTGTGTCCTGATATGTGGTTGATTTTGGAGAAAATTCCATGAATTGCTGAGAAGAAAATGTATTCTTTGGTGTTTATGTAGAATGTTCTGTAAATGTCTGTTAGGTCCATTTTGATTTATGATGTCATTTAACTTGCAAGTTTTTCTGTATAGTTTTTGTCTGGATAACCTGTCTGTTGATGAGAATGGGATCTGGATGTCATCCACTATCACTGCCTTTGAGTCATTATGTGATTTTAGATCTCATAGTATTTCTTTTATGAAATTGGGCGTCCTGTGTTTGGTGAATAAATTTAGGATTACATAGCCTCTCAGCGGATTTTTCTTTAATGACTATGAAATGTCCTTTCCTATCCCTTCTGACTAGTATTAGTTTGAAGTCTATTTTAACATAAACCAGAACAGCCACATCTGCTTTTTTCTTGGCTCCATTTGCTTGGAGTGCCTTTTACCATCCTTTTGTTCTTAAGGTGGTGTCTATTTTTAATGGTCAGTTGTATTTTTGGAGGCAGCAAAAGGATACGATCCATTTCTAATCGAGGCAATTAATCTGTATCTTGTCTTTGAGAATTGAGACAGTTAACATTAAGACTTATTTCTCACCAATATTTATTAAATCCTGTTATTTTGTTGTGGTGGTTTTGTTTTCTTTGTCATCTTTTGATTAACTGCTCTGGAATTGTTTATTGTTCCTTGTGCTTTCTCGGGTGTGTTCAATCTTCTCATTAGAGAAGACTCATTTCTCCCCGTATCTATTGTAAAGCTGACTTTCTGGGCATAAATTCCTGAAGTTTATTTTTATCATGGAAAGTTTTCCTTTCTCCTTCTATTTCAACTGATCATTTTTCTGGGTGTAATAGCCTGGGTTGGTATCTGTGACTTTTAAGAATTTGTAGAACATCAGTCCATGCCCTCCCAGAGATTTCAGAATCTACAATGAGGTCTCATAGGCCTCCCATTATATGTGATTTGGACTTTGTTTCTAGAAGCTTTCACTATTCTTTGTTTTGTATATTTAGCTTTTTGAATATTTTGTGACATGGAGAATTTATTTTCTAGTCCTATTTGGTGATTTGTATACCTCTTGCACGTTAATAGACATCTTCTTCCTTAGATTTGATGAATTTTGTTCAATGATTTTTGTTGAAAATACTTTTGGTGCCTTGGACCTGAGTTTCTGCTCATTCTCGTATATCTGCTATTTGTAGATTTGATCTTTATATAGTATCCCAGTGTTCCTGCACATTCTCTTCCTGGGTTTGTTTGTTTTTAATTTAACCTTTTTATTGATGCAATGATCTAATTTACCTATATTATCTTCAAGGCATGATATTTTCCCTTCTATTTGATCCATTCTATTGCTTAGACTCCTCCTCGAGTTTGATTTCACAGATTGAATTTCTCCTTTCATCTTTTATTGCTGTCTGCTTTTTTTTCCAGAAATTCTATTTCTTTAGTACATTATATTTTAATATCTTCAGTTATTTTCTTTATTTCATTATTCTGTGTTTTCACCAACTTCATTCTGGAATTTACGCAG
>NW_008334239.1:4981-6737 GCF_000622305.1 Nannospalax galili | reverse complement strand
TTGTGATAGGTGTACTGGTTGCTGCAGGAAGCACTTTATTTTGGTTTCTCATATTCTTTTTTGCGATGTGACCTAAGCATCTGGAGTTAGGTTGTTGATGGCTTTTCTTGGTATAGATGTCTGGTCTCACATTTGTCGAGTGACTGTTTGTATTTTTGATTGCTGTTACCTCACCATGTAAAGTTTGGAATCAACTGAATAGTGCTTGGTTTGGGGTCTTGGAGTAACTGTGTTGATGTGAAAATGGGGTGTCAGAAATGTTTCCCATACTACTTGTGATATGTGCACTTCTTAGCCCAGGAGCAAATCATCTGTAAAGGTGGGAAGTTCTCACTGCCAATTTTAGAAGTCTGTGGAGGACTCAGAAGGTTCTACAAATGCTCCTTTGGTGTCAGGACGGGGGTTGATCTCCCTTGGACACGTGGTCCTCTGAGAGGTCATTGTCTGCACTCCAGGCAGGTCTCTGGAGCTGCATATCCAACTGGGGTTCAGGTTCTTGTGGAGCCATTCACGCAGTCCTGGAGATGATGCATAGGGAAGAATCACTTTTTGGGCTCTGCCAAGAATCTTGGGCTGAGTACCTACCTGTGGTTCAGGGATGGGTTCAGTTTGAGTTTGGCAAGTGGTCCCTGAGTCAGTAGCTCAGAGGGAAGGATCACAACCTGTGCTCACTCTGAGGCTCTGGGGCTGCCTATCTTCCTGTAGGTCAGGTTTCTGAAGGAGTTACTCAAGTTATTCTGGCAGCTGAGTGGAGGAACAGGTCATTGTCTGGATTGTGAGTGGGGCTCAGGGGCTGCATACCTCCCTGTGCGTCAGGGTTCAGGTTTCAGTTAGAATTGCTCTGGGTTGGAAGCATGGAGATACAGTCCCAGGCCTGCCTTTTCAATGTGACTCTAATTTGTTTTGAGTGTTCCCAAGATTTACAACTCCCCTACTACCTGGGTTCCAAAGTTAGCATTTCACTGGCATAAAAATCCATGAAAATATATTAAAAATGAAATTTATATTTTACAGGTCTCATATAGTCAAACATTAAAATTTTATGTCATAATTTTTGTAACAAGATATTATCAAAGAAAATTCAGGAAGGATATTAAAAGAAAATAAAGAAAGACAACTGGGACTTGATCATATTAATGCAAATTTAGATTAATATTTTTAAACATGGTTAATGGTAATCAGTATATTGGTTGACTGTCTCCCATATGTTTATTCCCATGCTAGCATATTTTATCAGAATTCGGCACTTTTTTATTACATCTCCGAGAATAAAAAGAAAATGACCCTTCCTTGACTTTGCAGTCAAAAAATTACAGCTACAAGATAAAATGGGGAGTTCCAAAAGGGCTGTAGCTCCATTTCTTTTCTCAGTTGTATCTTGAATACTATGTGTATATTCACTCATCTTCTGATGAAAAAATAAAACCAAATTTCATCTTTAAAAATAAATAAGTTATACCTAATGCTGCAATAAATGCTAAAATACCAAATGTTATTCAATGTCTTTGGCACCTATCAAATGTGTTCATATTTTTCATTTTTACTTAACATTGATTGTACTTGGTCTAAAATGCTCAGAAAAAGGTTATAAAAAAGGTTTGCTTTGCTTAGCGGGGAACCTGCTGGCTTCAGGGCAGAGGGTCCGGTCGGCGACAGAGTCAAACTCTGGGACCTGTGTCTTCCCAACAGGACGATTTATTTTAGAATTCAGATGTTTTTTATACATCCCAAGGAACTAGCAGTCACGTGGGATATG
>NW_008334239.1:0-3828 GCF_000622305.1 Nannospalax galili | reverse complement strand
AATTTGGGCTGGTCCTGAGCGCTCATTTTCCCTACCCAATCAAGTCACTATCCTCCTGCTCTGGTACGAGGCTAGGACAAGCTGTTGTAGAGAACCAGACAAGCCTGACAAGTGTACCTCTTACCATTCATCCAAGAAGCTTTTTTACAACACCTGGAGTCTATTACAAAGTTCCACAACTGGTCAAACAGGGAATACATGTCTGTGAGGTGTCCACCCTTACGTGACATATATGCAATGCACCTTCTACACCTAAATCTCGGAGAATATCACAGAATGGGTGCAGAGAAAATATCAATGGTGTTCTCATCTCTCGCCAGAGAAGTTTCCTCATTCAGCAGACAGTGATTAACCCAGAGACCCACAATTGATCAAAGTGCAAAGAATAATAGACTTCATGGTACTTATCCTTTAGGAGGACACTTATATAAAACTTAGTCCACTCAAGGCTAAGAATTAGGAAAATTGTAAGAGCGAGATGTGGTGAATGACCTCAAGGAAACAGTTTTCCAGATAGCTGGATAGTTACTCATATGCATTCACAGCAATGCTGACAGCATGCACAAGACCCAGATTTCCCGAAGCCAGACAAAATCCCAGCATAGAAATGGGGGTGTGTTTGAGAAATCCCAGCCTTAGCTAAGTAACTATTGACAGCCAGTAGTTGTTGGGAAAGGGAGAGCCAGTTTTCATTAAGGATGTGACATTGGATAGGTTTACCTAGATGCAGTGTACTGAACCACACCAAAGGGCATTTAGGGAGACAAAATTGACTCAGTAGGCTTTAATGTATATGACGGAGTACATGAAATCAAGTGGGAACATTAAGTGTGGTGCAGATAGAAGTGTCTAAATGTGATCAATATAAATTTATGAACATTACAAAAATTTGATAAAAAATAACTCTTGAATTTAAAAAGTGGCAAAGTGATATCTTGTCATTTCGGTATCTTACTCCTTCAAATGATTGCAATATCAGGTTCTCCTAATTGACAACTCTACAGTATCAATTGTCCAAATATTTTTGCCATGTGGTGTATGCTGTAATATACTTCAGCAACTTGGTTTACTATAAAGTGATTTTGATCATGTCCCTTAGAACATCAAAAAATTCCCTTCCTTTGATCACATAATCCTCAAAAATGGCATTACACTAGGAAACTAGGAATTCCCTCCTTTAGCACTTGTTAAGTCTGAAGCTAGTCTGTGTGTTTGGGAAAGTAAGTGTCAAGTTTCCAAATATATACAACTAATTTGAGACACAGATGTATCACTCTGTCTGTGTGTGTGTGTGTGTTTGTACAGATTTGTGAATATGTAATGATTTTTCCTAATCTAGAATTTATACATGTTGTTCTGAGGGTGAAATTTGTGAAAATATTGTTCCCTTATCTTTGGTCCTCTACACACTTCATTATTTTATATTTCTTGGCTGAGAGTGTGAAGATTCCTTGATTTCTACATACTGTATCCAAAATCCTCCCCCTATATTATCATTTACATTTCTCTGTCTTCGTGTCTTTTCTTCACCTTAAATCTCCTATCAGTATCTGAAATATCATACATATTTGTCTTTGATCTATTTAGTGGTATAGAAGTTGTTATGGTTGTGATTAGTATAATGGCTTGCTTTCACTGTTCTGTATCATGACCTAGAGCAAAATGCTTACTGAAGAGTGTGTGTATATGTGAAGAAAGAAAGAAATAAAGAATGAAAGAAGAAACCAAGGAAGGAAGGAAGAAAGGAAGGAAGGAAGGAAGGAGGGAGGGAGGGAGGAAGGGAGCTACAGCTATGTGTTGTGTTTTCAATGTATATTATAGATGGAAAACATGTCTTGTGGCTGAAAAACTGGCTTAAGGGTAAGGGCACTTGCTGGCAAAGCAAGGTAAACTAAGTTCAAATCCCCAGTATCTTCAAATGCCAGGTATCGCCATATACATCTGTAACCCCAGGAGTGATGTATGGACGTAGGAGAATCTCTGCAACTCTCTAACAAATGAACAGAAATGGTGAAATTCAAGTTCAGTGAGAGGTCGTGTCTTGGAAAATAAGAGAGAAAAAACGGAGGAAGACACCCAATATCTTCCTGTGGCATCCACATGTGCATACACACCCACCTAAGTATGTGTGCATACATAATACACACACAAACACACACAAACACACACACAAGGAGCTCATTTTCTAGTACCTTACTGTATCCTTATGATATCCCTATGAGATACAAAGGTCTTGAAGTAATTATATTGTCATATTCTTTCCTATACGGCAGTAACATTACCTCTCAAAGCAAATTCAAATAATGAAGTGGTGATGAAGGTGCCAATGGCTTTGTGATATCTTTCCTATATGTCACTAACAACCTCTCGAAGCAAATTAAAATAATGAAGTGGCGATGCAGGTGCCATGGCTTTTAACTCCATTCTGAGCCATGGTATTATGTGATGAGAAGAGACTGGGATTCTTTGGGAGACCTCAGGAGCCTTTCTTTGTAGTGAGTAGACAGAGTAGAGGCACATACTATGTTACAGCACAATAACAGCCCAAGAGAGAGGTTGTGAAAATGGTTCAGTGGGTAAAGCACTTGTTGTGCAGGCATGAGTACCCAGAGATAAGATTCCCAGAACTCACGTAAATGCTAAGCAGGCGTGGTAGCCACCTGTCATCTCAGCACTTTGGAGGCAGAGACAAGCGATCCCTGGGTGAGATGGCTAGCTAGATTATCTGGAATTAGAGAGCTCCAAGTTAGTCAGAGATCCTGCCTCAGTAAATAATGTACAATAGAGTTAAGGAAAATCCTCCAAAATTAAAAATTGAACCACAATAATATACATCAAATTCATTACTGGGAAAATGTTAAAAATGAAATCAGTGTGTGGAAAGGACTTCTGCACATTGAAGTTCAAGATATCACTTTTCACTATAGGTAAGATATAGAATAAATCTTAGTATACATTGATAATTAAAGAAAATATTGTATAGATGCACAATGAAGTACTAGTTAACCTTAGAAGAAAGTACTTTTGTTTGTCATACTGTATATGAAACTGGGTGACATTATATTATGTTGAAAAGTCACGTCATGCAGAGAAATGCAGAGATCACATAATCTTGGTTATTTGTAAAAAGTTAAAAGGTTGAGCTAATGCAGGCAGAGAAAAGAATGATGGATAATAGAAGTTGGGGGTCGTAGGAACTGGAAGATGTTGGTTAAAGGGGTTAAAATATGTTAGGCAGGAGGATATTGCACAGCAGGTGGCTTTACTTGGTGTAATGAATTATATACCTGAAAAATTCTGAGAATATGTTTAAAGGGTTCTCTTTTATAACAAAATTTAGAAGTGTATGACATAAAACATTTAACAGATTTATTTAGTCATTTTATAATGAACACACATGTCAATACATCCTGTTTTATACCATAAACATATATACATTTTTTAATTGAAAATAGATTTAAAAGTCTTTGCATGGTTCAATGGAAAATGGTGGCTGCTGTTAAAACTAAGTGATTGACACCATGGTGTAAAGAGGGATATATCTCATTTCTGGTGTGGTTTGTACTTACAGCAACCCTCATAGCTTATTATGTGCTACATTCATCTATTTTCATAGTCTTTGGTTCCTAAATAGCATTAAAGGCCCACATACTTGAATTTTGTCCCTGTAGTTAGAACAAAATCATGAGCTGCCAGTATAACTTTGCATATCTGTGCCTCAGTTTCCTCATTAATAAAATGAGATAAATTATGGCAATTACTACATGTGTTTTTCCTTTTTCTCCACAACCTAGGTAGAACTTATTATCTTTTATATAATAGGCATTC
>NW_008334238.1:0-316 GCF_000622305.1 Nannospalax galili | reverse complement strand
GGCCAGGGTGGCCAAAGGGACTCCCAGATAGTAACCCAGCATAGAACAGTGTAAATGAACAGCAGACCCAAATCTTATCTAAAGGAATATTGAAACTGATTGCTGCTAGATGAGGAACAGCTGACCCTCCTAAAACAAAGACCTCTAGATAGGCTGACTAAATTCATCAGAAGGGCAAGTAGTGGAGAATGGCTGTGGGTGCTGACAACACAGCAGACAGTAGCAGGGATATCAGAGTATAAAGGCTCCAGTGGGGGGGAAGGGAGGCTATGGGAGGGTGCTATCTGGGAAGTGGGTTTATAGTTGAATAAGATGG
>NW_008334237.1:0-323 GCF_000622305.1 Nannospalax galili | reverse complement strand
GCATACACTGCCTTCTGGAGGACCCTGCCCCAGCCCCCCAGGCTATTGCCATCTAATTGGTGCTGTAACTATGTCTTTAAGAGACCATTCCATCATTCTATCAACCCAGCTGCTTCAGGATGGTGGGGAACATGGTAAGACCAGTGGATTCCATGATCATGGGCCCACTGTCACACGTCTTTGGCTGTGAAGTGAGTTCCTTGGTCAGAAGCGATGCTGTGGGGAATACCATGATGGTGGATAAGGCATTCTGTAAGTCCCTGGATGGTAGCTTTAGCAGAAGCATTACATGCAGGAAAGCCAAATCCATAACCAGAATAAAT
>NW_008334236.1:0-440 GCF_000622305.1 Nannospalax galili | reverse complement strand
GGAGACCTCCGCCGCCCCGCGTGGAGCCCACTCGCATCACAGAATAATGTCCCCTTCACATTCCTTGATTTGGATGCTAACATCGCCCTCAGTGTGTGGCTGGGGTCGAGATGCAGCTTGTTTGGTCCTCAGGCAGCCTGGGGGGGGGGGATCACGGAATTACACAAAGGGAGGGACAGGGAGAGCCCCGGCCTACAAAGGGTGGGGAACATGGCTCCGTCGTGACAGTGCTTAACCCCATGCGTGTGAGGTGCTGAGACTGGATACCCAGCATTCTCCTGAAAACCTGAACCTGGCCACATCCACATGTGCGGTAGCCCCAGTGCTCTGGGGGATGGAGTAGGACTCTGGGATTTGCTGGCTTGCCTCGTAATTCCAGGTTCAAGAGACACTGTGAGGTGTGAGGAGGGACAGAGCAAGACATTCAACCGGGTTGTGCA
>NW_008334235.1:0-325 GCF_000622305.1 Nannospalax galili | reverse complement strand
AAGAGTTGTTAAAAATGAGATGTTGCTCCTGCCCTCAGGCCTCGCTTGGGGCAAGGCTATCGTGCAGCCCTCACGCTTTGACTCCCCCAGCCGTGTTCACCCTTCCATCTCCCCCGCTGTTCTCTACTCCTAGCTTGGGCCCTGTGCCATTCATAGTCTTGAGGCCCCAGACACCTGGGGAACCAGTGCTGCTTCCTGATCCTTTTAACCTGGACCGGCTTGGTGCCTTCCTTGGGCCCCAGGAGCACTGCCTCTGGACCCGGACCCGCACTCACATCTCTCTGCTTCCCTGGACCTGCACCACCGGCTAACTCTCCTGGCCTGC
>NW_008334234.1:0-362 GCF_000622305.1 Nannospalax galili | reverse complement strand
AAGTATGTTGTTATTAAATAAATCATTTTTAAAAATTTAAAAAAAAATTGTTTTTAAAATTTATTATTCTTTTACGTGTATGAGTGTATTGCCTGCATGTGTATCATGCAATACTGTGAAGAACAGAAGAGGGTGTATTGTCCCCTGGAATGTGGGTACTGGGAACTGAACCTGGGTCCTTTGCAAGAGCAGTCAACGTTCTTAACCTCTGAGCCATCTCTCCATCCCCCTGCATTAGCCTCTTAAGTGCTACTGTGAAAGACTCTACTCTGACCCAGACTGGTCTGGAACTCCTGTTGATCTTCCTAGCCTCAGGAGCATCTGCATTACAACCTACCTTGTCTGGCAAGAGAACATGAGGG
>NW_008334233.1:205-592 GCF_000622305.1 Nannospalax galili | reverse complement strand
GGAGACCCCACCAGATGGACTCGAACCAGTGTCCAGTCTACAAAGAAGAGGTTCAACACAGAGGAGTCACTTTATCCATGCTTCCAAGGAAAGTCAACCATGGTCGAGCAGGACCTTTGACTTATCTTCGCATAGGCAGAACTGGTAAAAGAAAGGGGTCAGGGGTTCCTCCCAAGCCCTTGTGACCCCTGAGGAACAGGTCCTCAAACCACCTTAAGAGTAAAAATAAATTGGTTTATCAGGGCTAACTGTATGGCCTTAAACATCCAAAAGGAAAGTATAACCTAAGATTAAAGGGGTCAATATAATTTCTTGAGAGTCCATATGCATAGCTAAAGGCTTCATAACAAGCAACAATGCCAGACAGGTGATACCTTCTTTTGAGTT
>NW_008334233.1:0-126 GCF_000622305.1 Nannospalax galili | reverse complement strand
AACTGATTGCTGCTAGAAGAGGAACAGCTGACCCTCCTAAAACGAAGACCTTTAGGTAGGCTGACTAGATTCACCAGAAGGGCAAGTAGTAGGGATTGGCTTGGGATGCCGACAACACAGCAGACA
>NW_008334232.1:0-354 GCF_000622305.1 Nannospalax galili | reverse complement strand
TTAAAGTCTATTTTGTCAGATATTAGGATTGCTACGCCTGCTTTTCTCTTAATGCCATTTGCTTGGTATATTTTTTTCCATCCTTCCACTTTCAGATAGTGTCTGTCCTTGAAAGTGAGATGAGTTTCTTGCAGACAACAAAAAGATGGGTTTTGTTTCTTAATCCATTCATATAGCCTGTGTCTTTTGAGTGGGGAGTTCAGTCCATTAATGTTTAAAGTTATTAATGAAAGATGAATATTGAATCCTGTCATTTTGTTGTTGTTGTTTATATTCTTGCTATAGCTGTACTTTTACACCTTTATACCCTCGTTGGAATTCTTTCTGCAAACCCTTGGGCATAGTCATTCCTTT
>NW_008334231.1:0-968 GCF_000622305.1 Nannospalax galili | reverse complement strand
TGTTCCTGGTACAGCCCTTGTTCTTTCACAGATTCAAATCACTCATACTTGGATATTTAAAAGAAAATGTTGAAGAGTAATATTTTCTTCTTTTATTCTACCCATTTTAGAATTTACTAATACATTCCTTAATTCATCATATCAAATACTTGCACATTTATTGACCAAGAAAAAATAACAGTGTATTTTCATCAGGAAAGCATTCACATACAAAGAAGTTTAAGAACATATAAGACAATTCATTTTTTTAAAGCATGTCCTGCTCCACACAAAATATAGTGTGTACCAGACTGCCTGCAGGAACTTGGGGGAGCTAGAAGAGAATAATGAAATATTTCACCAATGACAAATTGGGAAGGCATCTATGAATATTTGCTAAAGACTATTAGTTTGAAACAATATAATTGTATTATAATTTAAATTATTATATCACATAATAACATTGCTATTTTAGGATCTATCTACACCCAGCAGAACTATTTTAATATATTTTCAAAGCAGAGACCACATATTGGCTCATATTCTCCAAGAATAACTCTTGTCAAGCAATTCAACATTTTGCAAGAACTTGAGAAAAGATAAGGTTTGTGACATCTGAGCTATGGGGGAAGCATGCATAACTGTTCTTTCATTGGTGATTATTTAATCTGATGTCACAAAGCTTTCATTTTGAGCTAAAAATGCTCTTAGCCAGGTTCCCTAATGCCTCCTTGACATCCTTATTCCTTATTGTGTAGATGAAGGGGTTTATTGTTGGAGTTACCACTCCATAGAAGAGAGCCATGAACTTGGGCTGGTCCCTTGTGATAGAGGAGGAGGGCAGAGGGTACATGCTAATGGTTGGACCATACAATAAGAGAACTGCAACAAGATGAGAGGAACATGTCCCAAAAGCCTTCTTCCTTCCCTCTGAAGATTTGATCTTAAGTACAGCACGTTCAAGACTTCCATAAGAGGCAAGAATTAAG
>NW_008334230.1:0-248 GCF_000622305.1 Nannospalax galili | reverse complement strand
AGACTCATTGTTTTTGCTACTAATGCTGAGATGTTGGCGCATGCATCTCTAGTCTATATGTATCTGATTATTGCTAATCATAATCGGTTGCACTTGGATCCCTGGCGCCTGTGTATGTCTATAAAGTCATCAGGTAGATTTCAGTGGTAATGTTTATCACCTCTACTAATTAACATGATGTAAGTTTCCATGCTCCTTCCTCAAATATAGTACATTTTTAAAAATTTGTTGATTTTTTTTGTGTGTGT
>NW_008334229.1:0-240 GCF_000622305.1 Nannospalax galili | reverse complement strand
CAAAAGCTTCCAAAGATTCTCAGGTAAATTCCCCTCCTCCTCCTCCTCCTCTGCCTCCAAGCCCTGAGGCTCAGCCACTGCCTGTGAAGCCACACCCAGCTACAGAGCAGCTGTGTAGCCTTAGAGACAGTGAAAGCTGCCAGCCTAAAAATTTCCAGTCTCAGCGGTCTCAGGACCCCCAAAACCTAGCAGTAGAGGCTTTTCCTATCAATTTGCAAATAACCAGACAGCGTCCCCTAG
>NW_008334228.1:10638-18690 GCF_000622305.1 Nannospalax galili | reverse complement strand
GGGTCATTGGGTGGCTCATTTTCCCACACTGTCACCTGACATCTCCATTGGCTTCTTTCTTGCCCTTCCTTCAAGGTGTCTGACTGTACAGAATTGGTAACTCTGACCCTGGACCCTACCTCTGCCTCACAGAGTCTCACCCTGAACATGGAGGAGAAGAATCTGGAACACACAGGCATCAGCACAGGAAGTTGGCTCATCACCATGATCAGCTTCCAGGTCTGAGTCTATGCAGCTGTGGTATGACGTTGTTTTACCAAGAGGAAACAGAACGTAGGAGCCTTGTCCAGGCAAATATTGTATCGGGAAATATGGCCTTTCATTTCAGCAGTATATTGTGACAGGGGACTTCTATGTGTCCTAGGGCTAGAAACTCACCCAAGGTATTTTTGAGGATACAAGGGGAAGTGGGGCTTCTCTGGAAAAGGGAGTGACATACTTAAGATTCCAGTGGTAGCACGAAGGTGTTATGAACTTCATTGTTATCCAAGGATCAGTAATAGCCATAGATACAGAGACACAGCCACACAGAGGAGGAAAATGTCCCATGAGTACTCTTTGCTTACCCTGTGCCTGGTACCGCTGAGCTTCAGGTCAGACTACTCAGAGCCCCTCATCCTGTGTAGATTCCTGAGTGTTGAGTGTCTTCAGGCATCATCTACCCTCTATGTGCTAAAGGGGCCACCTTGTCAGATTTGTAGGGTCATTGGGTGGCTCATTTTCCCACACTGTCACCTGACATCTCCATTGGTTTCTTTCTTGCCCTTCCTTCTCAGTGTCTGACTGTACAGAATTGGTAGCTCTGACCCTGGACCCTACCTCTGCCTCACAGAGTCTCACCCTGCACATGAAGGAGAAGAATCTGGAACACACAGGCTTCAGCACAGGAAGTTGGCTCATCACCATGATCAGCTTCCAGGTCTGAGTATATACAGCTGTGGAATGACCTCGTTTTACCAAGAGGAAACAGAACGTAGGAGCCTTGTCCAGGCAAATATTGTACCCAAAGAGGTGTAGGCAGGAGCTTGGTTGGGCAGTATAAGCTGATTGTTGCAGGAGAACTGCACTGACAAGGCAGAGGTGACAAGCCAGTGCTTAGGTGGGCAAAGCCACCTCAGATAGTAATACTTCCTCTTTGGACTCCTAAGAAGGCACAGCATGGCCTCTGAAGCCATTCTGGATGCCAATAACCCTCACTCCAGACTGGAGTTACCATGACTGCTGTCCTTGTAGTACCAGCCCAGCGTTGGTGTTGGAGTGGCATGTTACCTGGTTTGTTGTGGGAGGGAAGCAGTAAGAAAGTGACACCTCCTATCTCCCACCAATCCCACATCCAAGGAAGATCTCACAGATGACCTTTTTCCGAGATGTAAGATGACCATGTGGGTGTTGTTAAAAAGAAGGAAAATGTATTTCATGGTGGGTCCTCAGAGGAGGCTGACACATAAGTCCCTTCAATGAGATTTATAATAATGAAAGGGCATCAAGGTCATGACCATACCTTGAGGTGAGAAGGAGAGTTTCAGACAGAAACAACACAACATATAGAGATATCTAAACTTGATGGGGCTTTAAAAGGAAGGAAAAGCTTCTCTTCAAAGCCTGGAAAGGAGCTTCATTAAGAGTGAGAGGAGTTAGGAAGATGTTCAGCAGTTAAGAACACTGGCTGCTCTTGCAGAGGACCTAGGTTCACATGACAGTTAACAACTATCTGTAACTCCAGTTCCAGAGGATTCAATGCCCTCTTCTGACCTCCACATGCATTGGGTGCATGGGTGAGTTTACATACATGCAGGCAAAATACCCATACACATTTAAAATGAGAGTAAGGATGAAAAAGAGACACACAGAGGGGAGAGGGATAAAGAAATGGAGGGGGAGGGGAGAGAGAGAGACAGACAGAGAGACAGAGACAGAGAGAGAATCCATGAGGAGAGATATTTCAGAGACTAACATCTTCAGAACTTAAGAGAGCATCTCTGGACCCAGGCCCCTAGCAGTCTCCTGAGGAGTCTTGGACAAATCTCCTAAGTAAAGGTCCAACTTTAAATAACATTTTCTGGTGGTGAGAAGTTCCACATCATGTGATTTAGTTCAATATAACACATGTGACAAGGAGCATGGGGGAGCCATAAATTGAGAGCTGTCAAGTCACAGCACAGACAATATAACTTCTGTCCAAGAGAGAGCTACAGGGAGGCATGATCTGATCAGGCTGTGGATCAGGCCTGAAGGTGTGGTTCTAAGAAGTGTGGCCCTCACAGTGTCTGCAGAGGAAACAGCACTAAAGCAATGTCAGAAGATCCGCCACTGAGGAATCTGCCTGGTCCTCTTCATATCCATCCCAAGTGATGGGTGGCCCAGGGCACAAGGTTCTGTATATGACTGGTCCTGCTTCTCACAAAAATGAGCCAAGGTGCCACTTCACACAGTAACCAATGAGGGGGTAGATTGCTTCATTTCTTCATTTTGAGGCAATGTTGAGATGGATTCAAGATGGCCTAGGAATCGAATCCTCCTGCTTCAGTCTTAGTGTTGGAATGAACAAGGATGAGCCACACTGCAACTGGAGGAAAACTGATACATACAGTCATCTGAGAGAAAGAGGAGAGAGAGAGAGAGAGAGAGAGAGAAAACAACTGAAAAAGAGAGAAAAGGGAAGCACAGGCAGGCTTACTGGCTTGCTCCCCTGACCTATACTCAGCCTTCTTTCTTACACAATTCAGAACAACCTGCCCAAGGGTGGCACTGCCCACCGTGGGCTGGGTCCTCCCACATCACTCAACATTCAAGAAAATACCCCATTCATGTGGCTACAAGCCAGTCCAATGGAGGAAATTCCTCAACTGAGGCTCCCTCTACCCGGGGGTGTGTCAAGTTGACAACTAAAGCTATCCCGCCCATAGAACAAGACCCTATCCAGAAACGAAACAATACGAAAAACAAAGGAGAAACAAAACAACACACTGCTAAGAAAAATTAAAACAAAAATAAAAATTCAGGGAAATATTTACAAGACACGATGACACATCATCCAATGTAATCCTAGTGAAACACATCGTATGTCCAAGTGTAGGTGAGGATATGGAACAACTGGCATCTCATACATGGCAACAGGGGATGAAAATAACACAACCACTCTGGAAGGCAGTCTGGCACAGGACTCTGCAATTCTATACATCTGTCTTTACTGAAAGATTTGCAAACATGATCACTCAGGTTATGTTTGCAAATGACCATAACAGTTTGATTAAAATAGCCTGGTGTTGCACGCCTGCGATTCCATACTGCAGAGGCTGAGTAGGAGGATGGTGTGACCCCAGGATGCCTATATAGTGAGAACTTGTCTAAAAAATAACCTGTCCCTGCCAAAAGACAGCCTTAAAATGTGTAACTGCTGAGTGGGCAAAATGGCACTCTGCAATAAAAGGAGAGAAATACTGCTTGAATCTCAAAGTCACTGTGCTTAATAATAGCTTGTCACACACGATTCCTTTTACATGATATGACAGAAAGACCGTGAATCTTTCCAAACTATGTATAGATGGCAAATACACAATGGAAGGCACTGCCTGAGGGCGTGTAGGAGCTGCAATAATGAAAAGCCATGTAATGGCTGAAGTGGGAGAGTAGATGCTTATGCCAAATGTTCGATCAAATTCCCCAAATGATGTGGCTAAAGTGCACGGTTTCAATTGGATGTAAATGATAAGAACATATTTTGGCTTCTGGCTTCAGAGTGCCTCAGTCTATCACAACAGGGAAGGCATGGAAGCAAGAGCTTGTGGTGGGTGAGGTCTGGGTAAATAAGGTGGACCAGGAAATAGAGAAAACCAGACCAGAGACAGAGGCAGAAAGGAAAAGCACACAGTGTGCAGCAGTGAGGCTCAGGTTATCTCCTTCACGGTGACAGAGACTGGTCAGAAGACTCAGGAGGGCTTGGTGTTGGTGCAAAGTTCTACAAGGACTCCCAGTACCAGAGAAGAAACCTGCTCATCACTCACAAGACAGAAATGAAACTGCATACGATTTGTGAATTCAATAATGAGAGAAGTTTATTGAGCATCAGGAAGGGAGAGCCGAAGAGAAGGAGAGTAGTGCAAAGGTTGCTGGGCCTGGGATCAAGATCAATGGTCACCATGACAACAGGAAGGGCTCATTGTTCTTCTCTTGCTTATGTACAAGAGAGCATTGCAAACAGAAGGGGACTGTAGGGGAAGCAGCTATGAGCTGCCAACCTGGGTAATGCCAGTTGTTTGACTGTGATTTTTCTAGAACCAGGAAGCCTTCAGCTGCATTTGGCGAATAAATGGCAACAAAAAACAAAACAAACAAACAAAAATTTTCACCAGTGCAAGCCTAAAAGGTTGAGACCCTATGCAGGCTGTTTGGTGGCGGTCACTTAACTCCTGGTCTCAACAAGAACTCAATAACACATTCAGGCTACAGTGACAGCTCTGCTGAGCTGCCGACACAAGGCTGAACATTTTCTCTGTATGTTCCCTGGTGTCAAGGACAGGTAACACAGTAATCTTTACTTTCAACCTAAAGGTCATGGAATTCAATGGAGTGGATGAAAAAAAAGGACCTTGCCCAGGACAAACTGGCGAATAAGAAGTGCAAATTGTTTGGAAATGCAAGGAAAGGGAGATCCTTGAGAGTAGAAGATAAAAGCCATACCTTCTTAATAACAGAGAAATGACTTTGAAGGAACAAGAAGACAGATGGAGCACAATTTGGTGCGTTTGTAAATGACATAAAATACAAGAGAGTTTGTATTGGTGTGGACGAAGAGTTCAAGGGCAACAGTAACGTAGGAATGAAAGTTGAACACGTGGATGATCAAGAAGAGCAAGGAACAATTAAGGTATCAGGAAATTTCAGGAAAAATGAAAAGCGGACAGACCTTTCCATATGTGGAGATGTCCTCAGGGGTCCAGGGAAGGAATTTTTCTGCTACCTATTGACGCCCCCCATTGTACTTCCAAGACACATCCCATTGTCCAACATATTCACAGATGTGTTATGCTTTTGCAAACACGGACTTAACAGTGTCTACAGGACTCCAGAGAGTAAGAGAAAAGTTCAAAAGGTGGGTCACTGAGAACCTACTTCAACCTGCGTGCCAGCCCCCTTGTAGGCCCAGCTTGTAGGGCTCATGAACATGCCCAGTTCTGCTTCTCACCAAAGTGGGTCTGGCAACATTCAGAAAAGAAATAGACAAGATTTCATATATGAGTACAATACATAGAAATTTTTTTCTGTATTTGGCCTCCTCAGTGGCTGATGTCAGAGAACTTAGGAGCTATGGTACAAAGGCTTCTGTGACTCAAATTCATTTGCCGAATGTAATCTGTAATATGATGATATTAAGACTGGGAAGCTTGGAAGATCATCAGTGTCATTCTTTACCTACTCTACCCAGTGAAGACACTGTGTAATCTCTGAGCCAGATACCTAGCCCTCACTACCCAGCAAATCTGATAACATTTTGATTCTAATGCTTTTGGTCCACAATATTGTACATACAACTCTGTTGTAAGTTATCCAGCTTACTATCTTTTGGTTTTGATTTAGAGATCTGACTCCTAATAGATTGCTTGGGCTGGCCTGTAACTTCTAGACTCACTTAATGTTTTGCTACAGCCTCTGTATATCTGAGGACAAAGATACCTGACACAGAGTCCAGCTTGCAGTTTATGACCCAACTGAACAGCGTCCTAAACTTATGAAGATAATAGATTTCTGGGAGATTAGGTTTTCTACTGGACATTTATACTTATGAGAAAATACAATTTTGACACAACTGATCCCCATTGCTCAATAATCCCTAAAGAATCTGCTTCATTTGAAGAGGGTCAAGTGCTTGGGGAAGAGAGAGGATGGGAGGAGACAAGTCGAGGAAGGAAGGAGGCTAGTCCCAGTGGAATGTAAAAGGAGATAGAGGCACTTTGAGGCGCACACATCTGCACTGTTACAGGACCATTGACGAAGTGGGTCTAACAAAAGATGATCCTGCAGGATGAGTGAGGAGTGACATGCAGAGATTTCGTTACATACGTAGGAGAACAGAGAAATGCAGAGATTAGGAATGTTTAAGTGACTATTGGAATCAACCCAGGCTCCTTTGGGAACCTCAGGCTTATCCTATTATAGCACTCAAACCCCACATTTATCCTGATATGGGACGCTACAGTTCTGTGTGTTGTGTGTGAGCCCCCTTTAGCTGCTGGATCTTTTGGGGCAGGGTCTTGGTCCAGAACTGCAGTCTTCCAGCCTTCAGAGAATGGCCCACAGTAGGCTGGATGTCCAGTTGCAGGTACTGCTCATCCTGGTCCAACACGGGCCAGTAGGGTAGGCCATCGCTGTTGGGGTTCCTGTGGATATGCCCCCACAGGGAGGGTTGAAATTCACTCTGATCGACAGCCCAACAATCTGATTTGGGCAGGGTACTGGGCTTGAGAGGTATGACAGACAGGTATCCCCATTAAGGAAACAAGACTAGTGTATGCTCCATGAATGACAAAGCTATTAGTGTCCTCTCTTCCTAACTCTCAGAGGCAAGATCTAAAGAGCAGTACCAAAGCACCATGGCCCACTGGCCAGGTCATGGAGGAATGTCCAGTAGATGACACCTACAATATGTCAAAGTGTGCCCTAGAGTGGAGACAACCCTATCATGTGATGAAGGACTCATCACGAATGCTAATGAGGCCACAAACCACAAATGGAGACCTGGATGGGGACCCACCCTTGAGGAGTTAAGGGTGGGGCATGCTCTCACCCATTTCTTGCAAAGTTGGCCCAGTACTTCATCATCCTACTGCTCAGCAGTTTCTCCTCCTCAGTGAGGTCAACTGTAGCCATGAGAAAGACAAAGGTCCAAGTTCTTGCCACCTCATGAGGTGCCCACTCCTGCTCCAGAGTCACCTCCCCAACTGTAGCCTGACCCTGAATTTCTGGTCTGATTCCCTCCCTCCCTACACATCAGGATTCAGTATCCATCTCAGAGCCTCTAATTCAATTCTCCTAGATTCATACCTCCTCCAATGTGCCCTCGTATCCTTTTTCATAGAATAGACTGAGAAGGGTGCAGATTCTAACCCTCATATACTTTTGAGCTTGGAGGTATTGTGTACTTGATCTTGTCCTAGCCCAGAGTCTTGGTTCCCTCACCTGGACTGAGAGTGCAGACATCCCTCAGGTACCCATCTGGGAGCCCATTAGCTCAAGGAAAACAGGGAAGACTCACATTTGATGCCCCCGAGGAAGGACCCAAAGACAAAAAGAATCTCATCGCCATGATCAGCCTTCACGTGGGACGGTCTGATGTTCTTGAGGCTAGTAGGCGGATGCTGGAACTCATAGAAGTACACAGGAGCATGGGAACCTAGGGACAAGGACACATGGTGCCACAGTGGCCCATCGCCTGGAGCTGCCTTGCCACACATTTGGTGACAGCATCCCTTGGTATAAAGTTATATCAATTTACATTTGAGTATGGGGGTCCAGGCTAGAGCACTAGCTGTGTTGAATTTCTTGATTAAATGGTGACCCTGTCACTTACAACTGAGTGTCAGTAACTTGTTTTCTAATTTGTACCTGGATAAGGTGTCACTCTCTTAGACATAAGGATTTACTAACAATATGTCTTCAAGTGCCAAAGGCCTGATCTAGACATGAGTTTTTATGTACATACCACAGATCTCACCTGGGACCCACACATGTGAGATGGCCCCAGGCCTCATTACATATGTACTCACGCTGAAAATGTGCCACTTGGAGTGCGGGGATCACGAACATGAAGTCTGCCATCATCTCACTGTACTGTAGCTGGAGGGTCTGGGCATCCTCCGTGTTTCCCATGTACTCCTTCATTAGCAGGTCACCACTCTCTGAAGGTAACCCCTACACCATAAAGAATGTGGTTAGAGGTTCCACTATAGATGTGTCACTCAGGGCTGGGCATCTCTCAAACATATATTCCCTGTGTGTGACAAGCTGGGGAACTCTACAGCAGCCTTTATCTACTGTAAGAAGAAGCTTCTTAAA
>NW_008334228.1:1693-10026 GCF_000622305.1 Nannospalax galili | reverse complement strand
TAGAATCTCCACCATTCACCATATGATTCCCTAGGTTCCCAGATGATCAGAACTGTGCCTCACAGTGGAAAGGATCCAGCCATATTCGTCATTGTTGACACCAATGATGCTGGGGACAGGGTGAAAGTTCACAGAGGCCAACAGCTCCTGGGGGTGCCTGGGTAGGACTGCCCCATCCACCACACCGGGAATAATCTTGAAAACCTGGAGGGCATTAGAGATCAGTGTTGAAGTTCAATCACACACATATTCTTATGCCCACTGAGTTATTCTACCATTTCTCTACTTCCTTATTGGTCTCAGCATGTATCCATCTCTCCTACCTAACTCCACCCCCACCAAAGATAGAACATGTAGATTAGCCTATCTTGGTGTTCATTTTGCACCCATTAGAAGGAAACTAAGCCACGAAGATGCAGTAATTGGTTAAGACTGGCTCTCCCACATCCTGTTGACCTGGTTCTCCCAGCCACACAATTCCCCCCACCTTGTTAACAGCCAGAATCTCCTCTTCACTCTTGCCTCGCAGCCAGCCCACCACAGCCTCTGAGTCCATGGCCTCACATCCGGATAGTTTGACCACTGGCTGTAAATAGCAAGGGCTAGCTCATTTTCCAGGCAGAAAGGAGCATTTTCCTAGTCCCAAATGGATGCCTTTGACCCTAAATAACATATCGTACTGTGCGCTGTGTGTAGACTGGAGTAAGTATGAAATTACAGTCATTTTCCTGTTGTTCAGTGACGGCAGTCAAGATTGGGATTAACTGATATTTGCAACTCCCTATCTGGACTGGACCATTCCAGGATTTCTTCAGTGTCTGCCTCCCATCTTGACATAGTAACACTTCGATTACAGATCTGTATTACCACATCCAGCATTTCATGGGTTCTGGGGATTTGAACTCATGTCCTTAGGCTTGTATTGCAAGCAATTTACTCTCTGAACCATCTCTTCAGCCCATGCATAATTTCTGCAGGTGTTAGAAGATGCTAGGTGCAGATTTGATGGTCAAATAACATACCCAGTACATATAAAGCAAAAGGGAGTAGATGCTCACACTTGAGTCTTTCATAAAATACTGGAGAAAAGCTATTTGTGGTGGTCTTTGTTTTCATCAACAAACAGAGTACCAAAGTATCAGAGGTGGGGATGAGGCTGCAGGGTCAGGACTGGGGTGGTTGATGCCACTTACCCTATAGACCACCTCAAAGGTGTTAGAGAAAATGTTAGGTAGCAGGGCCACCCCACTCTCCATGATGGCACCGTGGAAGAGTCCTTTGGACATGGGGGACACAACAAGAGTAGATACACTTGTGCCACCTGCTGACTCTCCAAAAATGGTGACCCGGTTAGGGTTGCCTCCAAAGTGGGCAACCATGGGGGACACAACAAGAGTAGATACACTTGTGCCACCTGCTGACTCTCCAAAAATGGTGACCCGGTCAGGGTTGCCTCCAAAGTGGGCAATATTCTGCTGGACCCACCGTAGGGCGGCCACTTGGTCCAGGTAGCCCCAGTTGCCTCTGGCATGCTGGTCTCCAGTGCTGAGATGTGGCAAGAACAGAGATTAGAGGCTACCCTTGTTCTCTCAGCCCTTATTATCCAGCCCAAACCCCAGCTCACCTGAAGAAACCCAGGACACCAAGACGATACTGAATAAAGACCATCACCACGTCCTCAGTGGCTGTCAGTATGGATCCATCAAACTGTGAAGCCGCACCTATAACCAGTGCACCACCATGGATCCATACCATCACCTGAGAAAATAAAATGGATGTGAGAAAACTTCTAGATAGTTCAAGCTCTAGCTGAACTACCGAACAGATTATCAACTTCTTTAACACTGCTCAGGTATAAATATATAGGGAACTTCTTAGTAGGGTAAGATCTGGACCACCGGCATGGAAATGTAGTGGCCCCATAAGTATATTTCTAGCCTTCATCCCTATCATGCATCTTGGCTTAGATTAATGGCTCTGGAAAGAGAGTAATGTCAACATTACTCTCCGGATCCTCACTGTGGAAGGAAAGAGGAGTATCCGTGGGTGTCTCTCCTGTTTTTTGTGAAAAGCATAATATTTCTTTATTTTATTTTACTTATTATTTGAATTTTATGTGTATGAGTGTATTGCCTGCACGTACGTGAGTGTACCCCTGTCATGCAATGCCGATAGAAGAGGGCTTCAGGTTCCCCTGGAACTGGAGTTAAGGACGGTTTGCAGCCACCATGTGTGTTCTGAGACTCTAACCCAAGTCCTCTGCAAGAGCACTCAGTGCTCTTCACTGCTGAGCCATCTCTCCAGTCACACATCATCATATTTCATGCTACAACAGATAATCCATATCTAGAAATTTAGGTACCCTAAGTGTTCAGTCTTGAGCACCTGAGTTGCTGTGCAGGGCTCAAGTCGAAAGTGAGTCCTGGTTTAATTAGAGTCTCTGACCTCTCAGATCTCCAGTGTTCTGTGCCCTATACCAAAGTTTCAGCTGCTCATCATGGCTAAGATGTATTTCTTGAACCCAACAGAGTAAGGCTGTTTATCAGGGTCTATCTTACAGAGGGGCTCAGGTTTGCTTTTGTCCCTCCGAATCTACCAACAGACGAAATGCCCTTTCCACTGACCACAGCCTGATACTCACAGGCAGGTTAGAGCCTTCATGGGCATGGGTTGGTGTGTAGATGTTGAGATATAGGCAGTCCTCAGACATGGGGGTGGGAGGCATGATCAGCTTCATCTTCTTCAGACCCTCTGAACTCATCATATCAGAATTTTGTAGACACCTGGTGATGGTGGAAGGAAGTTTTACCAAGAGATGTGTGGTGACCAAAACCAGGCCTGAGTCTGGGTTTGCTCTCAGCCACCTTCAGCTGCTGTTCTCGATGATGCTATACCAGATCCTTCTCTGCAATTCCTTCCCACAAAGGTAAAGGATACACAGGCTCTGTGGAAGGTGGGATGGAGCCCAGACTTCCATCCAGGTCCACTTCTATGTGGGCCTGGATGTTGCTCTTCCTGAGACTGGGATATGGAGATTTCTGGGAGTCTCTTTGAAAATGATTGGCTGCATGAGGTGACATTCACCACTTCTCCTTGTACTCTTTAGCACCTGTGGTGATGGTTAGTTGTGATTGCTGACTTACACAATTTAGAATCTTCTGGGAGGAGAATCTCAATGAGGGATTATCTAGCCCAGATTGGTTGTGGGCATGCTTGTGGGGGATTATCTTAATTACTTTAACCAAGGTGGGAAGACCTGCCCACTGTGGGTGGCACTATTCCCTAGGAATGGGCTTCTGAACTGTATAGGAGTAGAGAAGGTGAGCTGAGCATGACCAGGCATCCACATATTCTTTATTTTCTGTTCTGATTATGGATGTGATGTGACCAGCTCTTTAAGCTTTTGCTGCTCTGTTTCCCTGCAGGATGAAAAATAACCTAGAATTGTGACCTGTAATACAACCTTTCACCCCTCAGTTGCTTTTGTCAGTATCAGAAAATGAAGGGAAGATACATGGTTATTGGGGTGCTGTGCCCACAAAGGAACTATAGGAATGAATGGACAATACTGTCCCATAGGGTAGTGGAGCATCATTCATCCCCTGCTCAGGCTCTCAGGAAACCTCCTCTACAGTCTCCATATGGACACACATATACTTGGTCTTTGGTCACTGGCACTTGGCCTTATTGGTTATAACAGTTGACTGTGGAGGGTATTATTGCCAAGGACCCACCACTGCCCCTCCCAGGGACCTGCAGTGTGTGCTAATGGACCCAGGGGTTCCTACTGCCTAACAGGTTACACTGACTCCAGCCCAGAGACGCCTCCCATCATGGCAGAGATACTTGCAAAGTCTGAACATAGAAACAATTTGTCTTGGCTCCTCTCTGTAGTATCTAACTTCTTATGGGGGCCAGACTCTGACTCAGGAGCCCGGCAAGGTTGCTTCGCTGTAAATCTTGGCACATGCATCAGAAAAATGCATGGGAGACTCTCCTTGGCACAGAGAAAACTGCTGTGGGGCTGAGATGGAGGAAGAACTACAGTGTGGTCCAGAGTTCAGTTTACCTGTTCACGCCAGCCTCTTGGGCCCCAGGACTTACATGGCTGGTTGTGATGTCCCATCTCTCACGCCACTCCATGGTTCAGGGGACTCAGGGGGTGCAAACCGCAGCGGTCCTACAGGTGGCTTGGCAAAGGGAATTCCCAGGAAGCTATAGACTCCCACTTGATCCTTCACATGGACGAAACTGCCTCGCACCTGCCCCGTGTAGGTGTTCCGGATGGGACTATCTGATTCCTGGCCTGTTGATGAAGATTTTCCAACAGTGTTTGTTCATTCTGATCAGCTAGTACCACACTGAATGAGCAAATGCCTTTCTCATTGTCACCAGAGTATGCAGTGGGAAGGGGAATCCTGGGTCTCTCAGTTCAGCTGTGGGATTGGGGGGGGCGGTTTTTGTACAGGGTTAGGAACCTTGCCCGGGTACTTTAGAAGGGTGCCAAACAGGAAACACACTGTGGCAGCATGAAGGTATTATTGCTACTGTCCAAAGTTCGGCAGCAGCTAATGTCACAGACACATATAGAGGAAAATGTCTCTTCGGTCCTTCCTCCCCCTGATGTAGAGTTTCAGCTCTCCTCAGAGCTCTTCACACTAGACTGGTGCCTCTGTATGGGATGACCTTAGGTATCTATGACCTTCTGTGTGCTATAGGGTTCATCCTGTGATCTTTGATGAGGGCATTGGGAGGCACACGTTTCTGTCATCTATCATCTCTACCGCGTCTTCCATCCTTGGTGCCTTCCCTCCCACCATCTCAGTCTCTGAATCTGCGAAATTTTGTAGCTCTGATACCTTTCCCTCCCCAGTGCACCCCTAGGGTATCTTACCCTGAACGTGGAGGAGGAGAAGCAGGAACCCATAGGCCACAGCATTCAGCCAGCCAAGAAATCTGTCCAGTGGCATGATTGGTGCCTAGGTCTGAGTCTGTGCTGCCTCAGGGTGATCTCCTTTCACAGACAGCAAACACAATGTGTGGACTTTGCTCAGGCAGGAATTTGAAGTAAAAAGAATGTAGGCGGGGAACTTGGTTGGGTGGGGCAAATTTTTTATTGCCCAAAGAACTGCCAGATTAGGGAACAGGCAGCAGTTGGAGCAAAGTCACCTGTGTTGTTTCTCCTCCTTTACCCTCTTTGAAAGGCACAGCATGGCTTCTGCAGTATTTCTGGATACCAGGAACCCTCTCCTCAAACTTAGCATCACCAGGATCCCTATCTTTGTACTGATCAGCTCAACATGGGTGGTGTTTTGGAGATCAGGGAGCAGAAAGTTGTAACAGGAGAAACCAAGAGGGTTTCTCTGAGTAGGTACATACTCAAGATGTCACACATGAGTAATAGCATTTAAGCATAGGGAGCTCTGAGTGTGATCTTCATCTTGAAGACTCTTTTGTGCTTTTAAGATTCACAGTTTAGCTATCAGACAGCCTGAGAGGGTGGGTTCAGACCTCCTCCACTGGGGTAGCTGCTGGGAGCTCAGCAGACCACCAGAGAGTGCTGGGTTCTGGCTTCCCTCTGGCCTCCAACTACCAGAGGGCCTGAAAGAAAAGGATAGAAGCCTTCCAAAATCTTTTTATGAAGTTTTACTGTGATATCAAAACCAGATAAGACACCACAGAAAAAGAAAATTACAGACTGATCTCCTTGATGAACGTAGATGCAAATTTCTCAATAAAATACTTATAAACCAACTTAAGACCACATCAAAAATATCATTCCTGGGGTTGGAGAGGTGGCTCAGTGGTTAACCACACTAGCTGCTCTTGCAGAAGACTGGACTTCAGTTCCCAGTATCCACATGTTGGCTAGCAACTGTCCTTAATTCTAGTTCGAGGGGATCCAATGCCCTCTTCTGACTTCACTAGCAGTGCATAACATGGGTGCACTTATATCCATGTAGGCAAAACACTCATACACATAAAATAAAAATAAATGTTAAAATTCTAAAAGATAAAAAAAGATTCATAGTTTAACAGTAACAGCAGACCTGGCAAGATGTGCTTATTTGTACAATAGTGGCACAAATATTATGGGAGTAAACAACAACTCTTTGATTGGATTTAAGGTTCATTTCCTAGTATGGAACCTGAGGCTACACAGACCGCAGGACAGAGGGGAGAACCTCTCAACTCTCTCCAGAGAAGTTTCCTTATGCAGCAGATGGTGATTAACACAGAAACCCACAACTAGTCAACATGCAGAGAACAAGAGGCTTCAGAGTGCTTATCCCTCAATGGAACACTTATCTCAAACTTCTGCCCATCAAGGCTCGGAAATCATTGCAGTAGGGGGGAGGGCAGAAAGACTGTGAGAGTCAGAGGTGAGACCACAAAGAAACAGTTTTCCAGATAGCTGGGCAGTTACTCATATGAATTGACAGCAATGGTTACAGGCTGCACAAGACAGACATACATTCAAGTCTGACAAAATCCCAGCATAGAGGTGGAAGTGGATTGGAAACCCTCAACCTAGCTGAGGACCTATTGGTAACTGATTGATATCAGCTGGGAAGGGGAGAGTCAGTTTCTTTAACAATGAGATTCTTGGCAGGTTAATCGGGCTCCAGTGGATGGACCCCACACTGAGGGACATCTGGAGACCCACAATAGACTCTATAGGCCTTATTAAATATGTATTAGAGTACATTAAATGAGGCAGGAGGCAATAAGGCAAGGTGCAGATGGGGAGGGGATGTAAATTCCATCAAATGACATTGTATGAAAATGGCAAAAATTCAAAAACAAAGTACTTTTTAAAAGACTCATAGCTTATTGAACTTACCTTCAGAGTCCCTGGTACCCTATAATGATCTTAGGATCTGCATGTACCCCTCCCATTAGGTCATGACTGTTCCATTGAAATACGATACTGTTCTGGCATGTCTAAGTATGCATCCCTATATACTCCATCCCCCAAATGGCAATTCTAGTGGCTAACACCTGCTGAGATCAACTTGACTGGCATTTATATGCTTGACATTACTATTATTTTGTGGGGGAGTCTTTTTGAGAAAGGGACTCCCTGTAACCCCAGCTGTCCTGGAACTCACTATGTAGACTAGGCTGGCTTTGAACTCACAGAGATCCACCTGCCTCTGCCTCCCGAGTGCTGGGATTAACGGCGTGTGCCACCACGCCCTATGACATTATTTATTGATTTATTCATTTATTTATTTTATTATTCATTGTATAGATGTGTAGGCACTCTCATACACCAGGGCACACATTTGGGATTCAGAAGACAGCCGGTGTAAGGTAGTTTTCTCCTTCTATCACGTGGGTCTCAGGGTGGAACTCAGGCCATCAAGCTTGAAAGCAAAGTCTGCTGAACTATCTCATTGGCACCCACATGACAAACCCTGTTGGCATGAACACTGGGAACTATCTGGGCTCTCAGAGTCTATGATAAAACTGGAGATACGGGTCTATGAATAGGATTTTCATTATGATAAAGAATCACAAAGTAAGGTAACCAAAGAGAACAGGATCTAGCCCTGACTCACTTTCTATAGGAATTAGTCCTGGGAACAAGTCAGACCACCTTTAGTGCAGTTTGAGAATTACCTTGGGCTCTATCTTTCCTGTCCCAAGTAGTTTGGAGCACCCTAATCCTGGCACTACAGAGCTTCCTCTTGGGTGATTCTCTGTTTACAGCCATGGCTTCCCCTGTGCTCCAGCTAACAGGCCTCTTTTTCATTCTGTGTCTTCCTTCTAATATACCCTTGTCCAGTGTGTGGTCCCAACCCTTCCTGGTAGATATTCCCTCTACTCTCAATTTCCTGACCGAAGGACATGCTGGGCTGTGGGGCATGAAAAGCCCCAGCTCCTACAATCTTGGGTCGAGGAACCAGCTTCTTCAGGTTCCCTGGACATCCCAGTGTTTCATCTTAATCCCCAGACTTTTTCATAGCTCTGCTGGAGAAAGTCCCCATGTGCTCTGTGACTTACTGCACTACCATTCAGAGGCCCTGTGTCAATAGTGGCCAAAGCCATAGTAAAAATGTGGAACAAAGAAGATTCTCAGGTATGTATCTGTGGAGGGAAACAGGTAGTGAGGCGGGGAGGACAAGAGAGAATCATATAAATATATATATTAGGTCATCACTGTTCCACTGAAATACACTACTCTTCTGGCATGTCTTAAATACACATCCCCTATTCACTCCATTCCCCAAATGTGGCTACTCTAGTGGCTTTCATATATATATGAAAGCAGAGGCTCAAAGCTGGAGAAATGGCTCAGCAGTTAAGAGTGCATTATGCTCTCGCAC
>NW_008334228.1:0-1282 GCF_000622305.1 Nannospalax galili | reverse complement strand
GACTGTATATTAAGCAAGGTCACCCTATCCTAGAAAGGAAAAAAAAAACACATGTTCTCTTTCATATAAGGATCCTAGTATATAATGTATATATGTACATATGTAAATGAAATCATGTCTGTGTTTATTATAATATTTATAAAGGAGAACAAGGAAGGGTAACTTTAAAAGGACATACCAACAGGTTCATATGTGAAGCAAACTTCGTGCAGGTCCATTGACTCCTCTCTCTGGATGTAATACATTTCTGATATACACGAGTCTTCATGGTGGGGAGATGGTCACATGTGAATCACTAGGAGGCTGTGGCCTAGCAAGAAAATCCAAATTTTAATTATGCTTTTTCATTCTTTAAGTCTTCTTTGTGTTGTGTTTTTTGTTATTGTTAATAGATGCTTTTTCCCATTTTCTTTCTAAAAATTATTTTTATTGAATTTTTGTGTATTTCATAGAGAATATCGTGGTCATCTTTATACCCATTTCCCTATTGGCTCCCTCCCATAGCCCCACCACTGGAATTTATACATTCTGTCATTTGTTTAAGGTCTGTCATGCCAAGTTAGTGTCCCCAGATGTCCCTCAGGGCAAGTTCATTCACTGAGGTCTAGTTAGCCTATTTAGAGTCCCTCCCTTTAAAATCAACTTTTACTCACCCAGCAGTAATCAGTTGCCAATAATTCTTTGACTAAGATATGGGCCTGCTGTTCAGTTCCACAGTTCTCTGCTGGGTGTTTGTCTGCTTGAGTTTGCGTGGGTCTTGTGCATGCTGACACCACTGCTGTAGGTTCATATCAGATGGGTCCCAGGAGCCTGTAGGACTCTATTTGCATATGGTAAGGCACCTACCTGCTCTCTGGCTCTTAAAATCTTTCTAACCCTTCTTCTGCAATGGTCCCTGAGTCCTGGGTGGGTGCATTTTAATATAGGAGCGCTGTCCAAGAACCCACACTCTGTAGACTCTTATTCTCTATGTTTTGACCTTTTCTGACCTTTTGTGTTCCTCGACCTCTCAGGATATGTGGTCACTCTCCATACTAGGGCAACACCCATGGAATCTCATGATCTGTGTGCTGTGCTCTTCAGTGCAGCCTGAAATGTCCCTCTGGTTATTTTCTTTATGATGTAGGCAAAGTCCATGATCTGAGAGGCAGAGAACAATCTTCAGCGTATGGTAGAATGGACATGATCTAGTGGATCTCTGAGCTCCTACTACCCATCAGATGAGTTCCCTGGAATCAAAGGGGTTGGAACTGCACCTCACCATGGGGATGGCTCAGCTGTA
>NW_008334227.1:0-254 GCF_000622305.1 Nannospalax galili | reverse complement strand
TGTGTGTGTGTATGCACATTTGTAGTATGTATATGAATTTCAGAAGCACCGCACATAATTATTCTTTGGAAATAATGAAATGTGATTGTTCCATGTGTATTGAAAACAGTACGTGAGATTCAATAGAAAACATCTGTTTCTCATTGTAAGTGTGTGTTTTGTTCTAGGAATAGGGATCACATGAGGCAAAATTATATAATAATTTAAGGGGCAGACTCTTCCTATTTTACTCTGGATATATTGTTTTAATAAAG
>NW_008334226.1:0-288 GCF_000622305.1 Nannospalax galili | reverse complement strand
TCAAATGGACTTAACAGATATCTACCGAGTATTCCACCCAAGCATCAAAGGTCATACTTTCTACCCAGCACCTCATGGAACTTTCTCCAAAACTGACCATATACTGGGGCACAAAATAAACCTCAGCAAATACAAAAAGATTGAAATAATTTCATTCATTCTATCAGACCACAATGCAATAAAGCTTACAATCAACACCCGAAGAAACCCTAATCACCACATGAACACACGGAGGTTAAACAACACACTCCTGAATGATGAATGGGTCAAAAGAGAAAATTAAGAGAG
>NW_008334225.1:0-411 GCF_000622305.1 Nannospalax galili | reverse complement strand
AAAAGCTTCTAAAATTGATAAAGCAGGCTGGGGTCCATCCCAAACTTGCAGACAAACTTGACAGTGTTGTTCACCTGCTTTAGAGTCATGAAAAATGGGAGAGTGAAGGGGTCATCAATTCTTCCTCCATGGTTTCAGAGAGCCTCAGAGGTCAGGCAGTGTGAAGTAGGGGTACCCCTGCCCATAGAAGGCCCTGATAGGCCATTGTGTGAAGCTGTGAAGGTGAAGCCTGGTTGGCAATGGAGATCCCAAGAAGTTCATGATGCTAGAGCTGTGAGGCATCTGCCAATAAGACCTGCATACAGCGAGTGGTACCAGCACAAGAGAGAGATGTGTGTCACATTCAGCAAAACTAGAGTTGCTGAGCCATCTAAGCCCTTTGGAAGTAAAGTCCCAGAAGTCAAACATGGA
>NW_008334224.1:76515-78219 GCF_000622305.1 Nannospalax galili | reverse complement strand
AGAGGGTGTGGGAAAGGAATGATGTAAATGCTGTGTTCATTCAATTATCAAGACATAAAAAAATGAAAATGGAATTTAAAATCATTTGATTTGTTGTGTACAAGCCTCAAACTAGTTCCAGGTCCTCCTGCCTCCGCTTCCTGAGAGCTAGGATTACAGATGTGTGCCTCTGCTGTGTCTGACTTTAAGTCATTTTAAATAAGCCCAAACTAGCAATGTGAACATTGGTTTATATGAATAGACTGACATAAAAGGAGCCTGAGAGCTGATAATAAAGATAAGTACATAGCCTTATATGTAAAGGTTGGTGACCTGAAATACCTATGAGACTTATGTTAATACTAGATGTTAACCTCCCAAGTGCTGGGATTACAGTGTGGACCAACTGGTTCATAAACTTTTTTTTTAACCCAGCTAAGATTTTTACATTCTTTTTTAAATACTTTGTTTTATTTTATGTGTGTGTGAGTATATTGCCTGCATGTGTGTAAGTGCACTCGTGTTGTGCAATGCCAGCAGCAGTCAGAGGAAAGTGTCGAATTCCCCTGGAGTTATGGATGGTTGTTAGCCTCCAGTGGGTTCTTGGAATCGAACCAGGATCCTCTGTAAGAGCAGTCAGTGCTTTCAACTACTGAGCTATCACTCCAGTCCCATTATTTTAGCTTTTACCTTTGTTGAAAATTTGAAAATACTTTCATTTTGAAAATATTTTCCCAGATTTCTATGAATTACCAGGCAAAAGAAAGCAATTTCCTTTCATGTTTCCATCAGTCACTGTTATTTCTTTCTCCTCACTAAAGACAGTAAATTTGAAAATACTTTCATTTTGAAAATATTTTCCCAGATTTCTATGAATTACCAGGCAAAAGAAAGCAATTTACTTTCATGTTTCCATCAGCCACTGTTATTTCTTTCTCCTCATTAAAGACAGTACGCACCCTGAATCCTGAGATACATGTTGGTTTTTGTGTCTCCAGAATTCGCCCTCATAGGATTAAATGCTGTTACCTTGTTAATATAGACACAACCTCACAGGAAAAGGTCAAAGTGACTTGTATACACAGTGGAAAATACATGAAAATGGAAAAAAAAATCCATAAAGATCATGGATTCATCAGCTTTAACTTTGTTGAAGTTGCTCATCTTTCTCAGAAAACAAAATACCAGAGGAGGGACTTTCAGAGCTGTGCTTGAAATAAATGTATAAAATTTCAAGTAATACCTACCCAACTTTAGAATATCTGTGTCATCCTGTTAAACATAATTGAAATATACACTATGATAAGCCTAGAGAGATGATTCAGCAGTTAAATCTATTGGTTGCTCTTGCAGAAGACATTTTTGGATTCCCAGCACCCAAAGACTGTTGAACAGCCATTTGTAACTCCTTCTTTTGACCTCCTCAGGCATTGCATGTGTGGGTGCACTTACACACATTCATTCAAAGCACTAATACATATAAAAAAAGAATAAAATAAAAATGCACTGTCATAGTCTTGATGTTTTGTCTATATTGATATATTAATATGAAAACGACATTTTCAGGGCTGAAGAGATGGTCCAGTGGTTAAGAACATTGGCTGCCCTTGCCGAGGGCCTGGGTTTGGTTCCCAGCACCCACCTGGCAGCTAGCAACCATTTATAGCTCCAGTTCTAGGGGATCTGATACCCTCTTATGGCCCTCAAGAGCATTGCATGACAAGG
>NW_008334224.1:73982-76424 GCF_000622305.1 Nannospalax galili | reverse complement strand
TAAAAAGAGAATGGCATTTATTTCTCTATTGCACAGAACACATTTACCAAACAAAAGACTACACAGATTTTCTATAAATGATCAACCATGTTTATAAAATGTTTATCTAAACAAAGTTTTGGAAAATTAACAAAATAAGTTGCAAGTCCAACAACATGGATGTTTAGCTGCAGTGATACTGAGCTTGTAGAACCTGGAGAGCAGATGTGCCCAGCTGAACCTGCATTCCTATCATCATGAGGGAACTGGAGTAAGTTCTCATTTTCAGAAATTTAATCTTGTCAAATAAACAGCAATTTTGCTCTATAAAGATGAAAAGAAATGTGCAAATTAGCCATCTTACAAATGGACAGGTGATTTTTACCTATGAAATAATGGCGGTATCTTTTTCCCTCAGTGGAAGTCTTTATTTGAAGTTCCATGGCACAAAGCCATGTGGCATCGCTCGGCTGTGGGCTGTTTGTAATCGTTACAATACACAGGATACACAAAGAAGAGTACAGAAAAGCCAAGAATTTGGAGCTCAAGGGTTTTGACTCACAGCCCTAGGAAACAATATTCTTTTGAGTGTATTAACAATTTATATTTCATTAAGAATATTATGTTTTCTCAACTCCATTTAATTTTTGAAATTCTACTCGTAAGCTTTTCTAAAGAAAATTGGCTGTCCTGGGAGCCTTCACATCTGTTGATCAACTGAGAAGCTGTCCTCATTTATACCTGTCATGAAGGTCAAAAAATCTTCTCAACATAGACTAACCCACCAGGACACACAATTTGAGCCATAACACGGTTTATGTCAAAATTAATCATTGTTTGCATTTGAAACAATCCCTTCTGAAGTTGAGACCATGATGCTTATCTTGTGGTAATTTTGATTGTGCACTTAGTGATTAATAATAATGCTCAGATTTTGTCTGTGTCTCCACACAACTGCACCCGGAGGGTAAGGCATAGAGTCTGTCATCCAAGCGCCTGGGAGGAGAAGGTTGAAAGTCCTTGAATTTGAGGAAGGCTTGAACTATGCAGTAAAACGCTATCTCAAAAAGTCAAGGGCTGGGAAGGTAGAGCAAGTGCCCAGCACATCAAGGTAGGCAAGGACATGTTTGGACCCAAGTTCAGAAAACAAACATTTGCTCTTGTCCCAAAGGGGGCTGGTCACTGGCCAGCACCATCAGCGTCACCTGTGTGATAGCCAAGCCTGTAGATCCTTGAAGGTAGACAACTGCTTTAATTAAGCAAGTTTCCAATTTGATGGAATCTTTTTTTACTAGGAGGAACAAATTCATCCTATTAGAAGAAACAGTCTTTTGAAATAGGATGAGTAGTTTTAGGGCTTTATGTGAAGGGACTGAAAATTTCTTTCCTTTTTTATTTTCATGCATATGAGTTCTATGTCTGCATGTGTATAAGTGTTCCCATGTCGTTGCAGTGCTCACAGAGGAGAGAGGAGTGCATCAGATTCCCTGGAACTGGAATTGTTTGTTAGTTGCCATTTAGGTGCTGGGATTTGAACCCAGGTCCTCTGCAAGAACAACCAGTGCTCTTAACCACTGAACCATCTCTCCAGCCCTCTTTCCTGTTTTCCTGTAGTCAAACCACATTACTGACCCCACGACACTTTTGCAAATGCATTTGCTACTGAGTGTGGTGATTAAAGGATAAAGTCCTTGCCTAATAACAGACACATCATTTTTCTTAAAATTCAAGGTTTTTGTGTGTGTCCCAGAAGATCCTCTGGTCCACACTCAGCTTCCCCTGCTGGTCACAGATCATTCTCATGTCACTGCCTGTAGAGCTGGGAAAGCTCAGAGCTGACAGCAGCTATATTTACCGAGATCCTTTCAGAAGTTGTGTGTGTCAACTCTGCTCACACTCTTCTCAGACTTAGAAACAGGCTCCATGCAGCTTCAAGGGAGGTGAGTAGGCATAACCTATCCCTGTATGGTCTGTGGTGGCTACTGTTCAGGAGGCTCCTGTGGCAAAGTGTGGAAACCACAGCACCATTTGCTGCTTGTTTTTCAGGAGGTCAAAGGGTTCCAACTGCACACACTCTGCCCCTCCTTGAACATCTGCAGTCTCATGGGGATCCACCTCTCTTCTTCTTTCTCTTCAAAAGAGGTAATGTGTTTCCAGTATCTCTCTCTGGCAATGAGGCTTTTTCCCCAGGTCCTGCCAGTTAGAGCAGTCTTGTCGTGCTGGCTGTGGTGGTTGTCTCTGGGTGTGTTACCCTCACATGTGCCCCAGGCAGGAGTGCAAACTCTAACATCTGTGGTGAATATGAAGCATCATGTCTTGGAGTCTGTATGGTCTTGTAGGTGTAACACAGAGCTAGTGAATGAGAGAAGTGGAGCCAATTGTCAGACAGACAAGTGCTTAATCACCTTTGATCAGCACCTTTGAATCTCACATATAACTCTAGAGTCCTCGGGGATATGAGAC
>NW_008334224.1:60993-73895 GCF_000622305.1 Nannospalax galili | reverse complement strand
ACACAAACATCCTAAATATGCAGAATTTCTAAATTTTCCTTGAATTCTTCAGCACATTTAGATAGTTGTAACAAAATGTCCTAAATTCCACAAGCAACATAAAACTACCTCTTATAATTCCAGAAGATAGAACCCTAAGATAGAAGCATAAGCAATTCTCATATCTGGAGAAGGCTGCTCGGTGGTTCCTGGACACTTTCTTCCTGTGCCTACCAGGTGGCATTGGTAAGGAAGGCTCTGGAACCTTTTCTGTAAGAGCCTCCATTCAAGGTGACTCCACTGTTGTCATGACCTCCTCATCTCCCCAGTGCCTTGTCAGATAAAACCATCATGCTGGGGATCAGGGTTTCCATATGTGACTTCCATCATAAACATTTAGACGGAAGCTTGGAGTATAAAACTATTCTAAACAATGACCTTGGAGTCCCCGTCCACAGGCTAGCACTTCTGAAATAGTACATTTTCTGGTGTCCTCACGGAAAAGATTTCAACTTCTCTCATGTTACTCATGAGTTTATGCTACTGTGTACTATAACAAAACTATTATTAGGAAGATTTTGTCATGCGTATGCCTGAGGGTGGGTTTGTGCACAAGTGCAGTGCCTATAGAGGACAGAAGGGAGTGCTGGATCCCCTGGATCCAGAGTTACTGGCAGTTGTGAGCTGCTGGACAAGGGTACTGGAAACTGAATTCAGGTCCTCTGCAGGAGCAATACATGTGCTTAACCACTGAGCCATCTATCCAGCCCAACATGTCTCATTCTAAGACTGCTCAAGCAGGAAGCCAGGTATCCCCCAGTGAGCGTCCAAAAGCCCACAGCAGTTCCTTTGTACGTGCTGATATTTCACCAGTGCTCTTACTACCCGTTTATATTAAAATTATGTTTTAAGATGTTTAATAACATCTGATATTTCACCAGTGGCCTTACTACTCATTTATATTAAAATTACATTTTAAGATGTTTGTTTCTATCTCTGTCATGCACTTAACAAAGCTCAAAGCCAAAAAGAATGCTTGGCACATAGAAGTTCAAATTTTAAAACATAGATAAGTTTTTATCCTTTGAACAGTTTTAGGGTTAATGTGAAATTGCCCAGAATTCAAAGAGAGAGACTTTGAATCGCTGTATCACTGCCTCACTCATTGTAGGTCTCCTCACAAGCCCATGGTGACATACTTGTGAAAGTTAATGAACCCATTTTGAAATGGAGCTATCACACAGCTCCATACTATATATTAATTTGAGTTCACACTTGCCTAGTTTTAGATTCTATGCATTGTGACCGTTACAGTCACCTGGAAGTTTAACCGACCTATGTTTGATCACCCTTGTCCCTTCCCCAAACGTGACAGCCCCTGATGGTTTTGATATTTCCATGTTTTATCTTCCACTGAGTTCAAGTGATTTGACATCATACACTTGTCATTTACAATTGGATTTTGGAATGATTTTTCTAGGGTATGAATGTGTCACTCAAAGTAACTTGTGTATGGAAGCTCAGTCCTCTATGTTATAGTGCTGGAGTGTCAGGAGGTAGAGCTTGGGATCAGATAATTGAGTCACTGAGTCATCACAATGGAAGAGATTAAGGATGGTTTTCAAAACGAGTTGTTTCTTGAGAAGCCAAAGCAAGCCTGTTCCCTGTGCTTGATGCCTTATGCACATGACCAGCTCCATTCCAACTTCTGTACCTTGCTATGACGCCACCAAAGTGGCCCTCACCAGAGGGTCAATGCATGAAGCCACTTGATCCTTAACTCTAGGCTCCAAACTATGTAAGTGCAACATAACTTTGTTTCTTATAAAGTTCCCAGCCTCCTCTATTTTGCTATAGCATCAGAAAGCAGAAAGCAGAAAGCTTCAATCATGAATACATGTTATTTTAATCAAACCCACTCCTCATTCCTAACCTCCTCCTACCCGGCCCCTCCCTCTTTCTCCCCCTCCCACTCCGCATTTCTAACCTCCACCTAAGCCCCTCCCTCTTTATCACCCCCAACCCGGTCTTCTTCATTCGTCCTCGCGATGTTTATAACTTATGAATGAAGCTGCTTGTGCACACCACGTGCAAGTGTTGGTGATGACGTCACCTTTCTCTTCTGTGGGAAAACATCAAGTTCTATTGCTGGATCGTACGGAAAGATGTCACTGCAGTTTATGGAAACACGCAGAGTCTGACCTCCAGTGCTGAACAGTGGCCCTGGCTGCGCTTGATCTCAGCATGTCCATTGCTGACAGGTGCTGCATGTGCAGCGTTCTGTCGTTTCTATGGTGTTTCGATGCTGCTCTGAGAGTAAATTCCAGAAGGGATAAGCTCTTGTCGTCTGTGCATCACTCGTGGTGAACTGTCGTTTCTGAATATTTGCTCAATTTTTAGTTAGCATATTTGCTTTGTTTTGAGTTTTAAGTATCTTTTGTTAGACAATGATCCTTTGTTGAAAGGTGTTTCGAAGATTTTGCGTCCTGTGTATAACGTTTCTTCACATTGTTTTGACAAAAATTTTACAGTTTCTTCTTTTAAATGAACTTCTGACTTTCAATATTTCTTTTGTGGACAGTGCCTTCGGTGCAGCATCTAAACGTTCATGAGAAGAGACAAAGCTATGTAGCTAATCTCCTGATTTCTGTTCTTACAGTTTTATTGCTTAGAAGATGATATATGTGGAAATTTACCTTCATATAATAAAAAGCCAGAAGTGAGCAGCAATTTTATTTGATTCTCAGCATAGTAGTCGTCCTCAATTCCCTATCAGAAGCAGTTTGACTAATGAGTACATTTAGATTATTGTTTTGCTTTCTTTTAAGACAGGGTCTCACTATGTAGCACTGGTGGGCCTGGAACTTGCAATGTAGACCAAGCTAGGCTCTAAATAATAGAAATATTCTTGCCTCTGCCCCCGCCTCCCAAGTGCTGGGATCAAAGGTGTGTGCCACCATGCCTGGCTTCTATTTAAATTAGTAATGATAAATGACGATCCCAAATGAGTTTACCTCTTCCAAGTATATGAATGATAATGAGAAAACACGTCATAAAAAGGAGGAGAAACTTCTTATTACTGCTGACATTTTGAATATCAAATTCCTGATGAATACATGTCAGTAACATTCTGAAATAGATTACGTCCCTCTAGAGAGCTGTATTCTGAAATGTTTATAAAAGATTTATTTATTCATTTTTATGTATGTGCTCCCGCATTATTCAATGCACACTACATGTGTGCAAGAGTTCATAGAAACAAAGGGAAGGTATCCATTGGGTGTCCTGAAACTAACATTCCAGGTTGTGAGCCAACATGTGAGTGCTGGGAGCCAAAACAAGATCCTCTGCAAGAGCACTGATGAGCCAGTTCTGAATTCTTAACGTTTCAGTAAAGGCTTATCTGTCTTCATAGGGACGTTCAGAGGCTTTCTGAACATTACAGAAGAAACGTTTTCCTTATTGTGTTCAATTTTTTCACTGCTGGTGATTTGAACCCAGGGGTTTTAGACACTAAGTGTGTTATTTTATTTGATATGAAAACCATGAGACATGGATGGAAACATAGCGACAAGTGACAAGAACACATGTGTTTGAGGGTTAGCAAAGTAAACTTCCTGTTAATTTCATGAAGTCATACATTTTGTTATTTTTAGTCATGGAAAATCAAGTATATTACATTTTTTAACCAAAATATTAAACAGATACCCTTTATCTCAGTAGAGTGTTCTGTGTATTCAATAATATATTTCATTATATTGTTTTAAAAATTTTTCCCCCTGTTCAAATTAAAATCAGAAGAATTCTAAAAAGTGGATTGAGAATTGATAACTTGATACTAAACCTCCAATCTTTAGATAATTATCCTTTAAAAAACATGTCATTTGCTAAGTTCTCACTAAATTTCAGGTGTTAAGTATTGTGTTGCTGACATTTGTTATTATTAGAAGTAGCAGTATTAATATATGCATATCTGTGGGTAAAAGCAAGAAAAACTCTTTTGGTAAAGAGTTTTGTGACCAAGCACTAAAAAAAAAAAATCATGGGGAATTCAAGTGTAGCAGAGAAAACAATGTGAGGATTAGAGACAGCAAGAAAAGCTGGTGAATCAAACAGGTTCTGCGACTTTGACCTCACATACATATGTGATTGCTCAGACTTGTGTATCTGAACAGCTTCTGTATTTAAACAAATAGAATATATACACATCTAAATTAAAAGTATTACAATGAAAATTCAAAGACAGGACATATTTTAGAAAGCATTTCAAAGAAGAATAAAAATAGTGACAGAACGTGAATAAATGATAAGGGAAATGGTCAGCCTTACAGAGCTTCATTGGTCAAACTGAAAATGCCAGTTACTACAAAAGTACTTGAACCAAGAAAATTGGGGCTGACTGGAGAGGTGGCTCAGTGGGCAAAGGGTTGCCACAGGTGCAGGATCACATGCCTGTAATGTGAGTGCTTGGGAGGCAGAGACAGGAGGCATCCAGGGCTTACTGGCCAGCTGGTCTCCATCTTCAGTGAGAGACCTTGTCTCAAAATTAAGGTCCAGTGACACATTGTGTAAAAAGTAATGTGGAGAAAAATAGATCAAGACATGTTACATCAGCCGTGGCCTTCACCCTCACACTTTTCTTGGGGGGGTCTTTTTGAAGTAAGGTCTCCCTGTAGCCCCAGCTGTCCTATGTAGACCAGGCTTGCCTTGAACTCACAGAGATCTGCTTGCCTCTACCTCCCAAGTGCTGGGACTACAGGCGTGCGTCACCTTCACACTTTTGAAAGAATATGATTACACATATAACCAGCCCCCCACCCCCACACACAAGAAAGTTGATGATACCACCTTGTTTGAGAACCTTTAAACTTTAAAATGCTAAATTCTCATGTAGACTAGATAAAATCCAGCTGCAATTAGATATCTCAAAAGAGACCAATCTTTCCTCTGATTTACCCTCTTCAATTGATTTATTTGTCCCTTACTAATAATTATGTGAAGCTTTATCAATAATACAACAATATAATACAAATGTTCTAAAGTCTGCAAAGACACTGGTGCTCCCTGAGGGGTCAGGGGTCAATGGTAATTTTGATCTGTATATTTTCGCTCATGCCCCTGCTGAGAATCTGTGTATACTAAGGTTTGAATCTGAGATGCCGCTACAGGCTCAAGCATTTCAACACTTGGTCACCAGCTGTTGATGAGGTTTGGGAAGGCTGATAGCCTTCTAGGAGGCTAGGCCCTGCAGAGAGAGGTAGGATACTGGGAAAGGCATGTGAGGGTTACAGACAGTCCTGGCTTCAGTCTAAAGCTCTCCACTTCCTGATCTGCTGAGATGTGGGAAGCTGTTAACACACACTCCTGCTGGGACAGCCTGGGAGTACTGCCTTCACTACCAAACAAGCCTTCTCATGCTGGACTTTGTGCTCTGAACCACAGGCTGCAATACAGCCTTCCTCCCTCATTGGTATCATGTGTTTTGTCACAATGATGTGAACAGTCGCTGTGTAAGAGTAGTAGTAAGTACAGACAGAGCACACATATTCATCAAGCCCAGCCCAGCTCAGAACATGTGGTTTAAGATGGAGCCAGCTTCTGAATTAAAAGCATATGGTGAAGACAGAAATGAAGTTCCCACTGTGAATTTGTTGATTATTTTGTGCTGTAAATATGTTGCTCTATTCACTCTGGACACATTCTTACTAATTTTACTTATGGAGAATGCATACTAACAAGTTGAATATGAAATTTGATTATGAAAGAAACGTAGAATTGAGAATATCGTAAACTCAAAGTCAGGGAGCTCTGAACTCCCGTGATAGCTCTTTTACAAGAATTCTGTGAACTTTGTAAGTACTGATATTCACTTCCTTCATTAAAAGTATGCGAATAGGGGTTAGACAAGTAGCTCAGGAGCTAAGAACATTGTCTGCTCTTGCAGAGGACCTGGGTTCAGTTCTCAACATTTACATGGCCACTCACAACTATCTGTAGCTCTAGTTCTAAGGTATCTTGCTTCATCTTCTGGCCTCTGTGGGCATTGCATGCACAGGTGCACTTACATACATGCAGGCAAAACACCCATATACATAAAATAAATAAATCAAAATGATTTTAGGAGTCACTGTAGGACCACAGTTGGCTCAGCAGGTAAGAACAGTTTGTGTTCAAGCCTGATGACATGAATTATATCCCCGGAGGCCACGCTGGAAGGAAAGAGCCATCCTATGCGTGGTGGCATATATATGCCTGCATAATAATAATAATCAATGAAATAAAAAGTTAAAGTGTGGCAACTCTAGCACTATTCACTGGCTCTAGGGAAAGATTAGAGGAAATAAGAATTGAAACAGCCTTGACAATATTCTGGAATTAATAAGTTATCTACATTGTTATAGCAGATTTCTATAAATTAAAACAAAAAATTTTAAAATGAGTCAATTAGTCTAAAATGTTGAAATTAATAATTAATATTCAATATTAACATAACAAATCTGGAAGGTAATGACCACAGCAATGTGGAGACACCAAGTGAAAGCAGAGACATAACCACCACTAAAATGACCACAGGATTAATAACTCCATCACATTTTCCTGCTTTGAGGATCAGGCTAAAATTTTATTTTGTGCTATGTTTAAAACGCCTTCCACAACCAACTTCCTTGTCTTCTTTGTTTTTTAGGTTTTGTAGTTTCAAGTAATACTGAACTTCTTAAAATAGCTTTATTTTTTATTTTCTAAATATTTTTGTTTATTATCTTTTTGTGTATGAGTGTATTTCCTGTATGTATGTAAGTGCACCAGTGTCATGCAATGCCCATCCAGATCAGAAGAGAGCGTTGGATCCCCTGGATCTGGAATTACAGACAGTTGTTAATTGCCATGTGGTGCTGAGAATTGAACCATTGAACTGGGTCTTCTCCAACAGTAGCCACTACTTAACCACTGAGCCATCTCTCCAGCCCCATGAAATGGTTAAAAAGAGTAAGTAGAGTTTCCATCTGCCATGGAAGTAGATTCATCTGTTTCATTGTCATATGTGACTACTTTATACATTTATATTAATTTAATTGTACTTATGCTTTCTGAGCTATTTGAGAGCATTTTCAAACCTTGTGATGCTCTTTCATATTTTAATATGCATGTCCAAGGAATAAAAATATTCTCTTGTATATCACAAAACAATATTTATGAATTTCTTAAGTGTAAACCACCAATTTCATTAAGACTTTTCTTCTCTAAGTGAATAAATAGGTATATAAGAAATAGCATTATAGGGTCTGGAGAGATTTCCAGAGGTTAAGGTTAAGATCACTGGCTGCTCTTGCAGGGGATCTGGTGCCTTCTTCTGACCTCTGGGGGATCTGCAGAATGGGGTGAACTTACACACATGCAGGCAATACACTCATATACATAAGATAAAAGGTAGTCAATAAGATATTTTTTAAAGTGAAATAGCAATAACAGCAAGATAACTAATTAAGTAAGTCAATAAATAAGGAGTAAAGAAAAACGGAAGTATTGGAGTCAGAACATCAGCACTGGCACTTTGTATAATAAGAATCAGTTTGGCGAGAATGAGCAGCGCATCAGCGCATGCTTTGGGGGAAAGAAGACACAGTGAGGATGGGTCAGTGAACTTTGAGATGGCTCCTTGGACAGAGGATCAAAATCGACATTATCAGACAGTATCATCCACTGTTTCTAGATCATTTAAAATCTTGCTACTGTTTGCGGTATCTTCAGATAGAATGCCTTAGGCAGGATGCAGCCAATCTTACATGCCATTTGCACCAGAGATGACTAACTTTAATCTAATCCTGAAAAAATATTAAACTATTTGTCTTTTTAAAGGAAAGCCCCAGCAGCACCAACCGTGGTCACCATACTGTTATGCATCCTTACCCCAGACGCTCCTGAGGAGAATCCGAATCTTCTCCAGAGAGAGAAACATTCACAAAGCACCTTACTCACTTTGTGCCCGAGGAAGGACTACACTCTTTTAAGAAAAGACACATCAAGAACCACAAAGGAGACAGCTCATCTGCTCAAGGACGTGCCATAAAAGTGTGAATACTTGTGTTTGGATCCCTGGAAACCAAGTAGAAGTTGGATTCAGAACCTCAGTGCTAGGGTAGCCCACAGGAAGGTGCCGAGGACTTTCTGGAAAGAAAGGCTGGCAGCATAAGCAAGGTCAGGTTCAGTAAGAGGCTCTTCCTCAAAACACAAGGTGTAGAGAAACAGACAGACAGTGATGCCAACCTTGACTTCTACATGTAGCTGTAGATATGCATTTGCATACGGACGTGTTTGAACACGCAAAATCACGAACACACAATAAGTTAAAACCAAGCATTCTTTTTCATGTGTGCAGTACATATTATGCAAAAGGAAAAGTCTGTTTACAGAGTTCAGGACCACCAGGAAAAGACCACCGGACACTGGGTCGGATTTTAATTCAAAGTTTTATTCAAGCTTGGACTACAGTCCTCAACTCAGGACCGCAGCCCCGACGGTATGGGGAGGGTACCTGTTCAAGCAAAAATCACAAGAGGACTTTCCAGATGGGGTATAGATCACACAAGGCAGGCAGTGGTTAATCATCTCATGACAGTTACACCATTTCAGGGTCTGCAGTAGAGGAGTTTTTTGGAGTTTCGATACATTGTTTAAAGATCAGGCAAACAGGACATTCCCCAACTTTATGAACAAACCCCGGGTGGGGGTCACAAGGAAAACAGTTGCAGAGACTGAGTGACAACATCACTCTGCGGAATTCACAGGAGTTCACAATCTTATCTCCTTCAGGACACAGGGATAAGCAAGTTTACAGAAACCAGAATCAGATAGGGGCTTTAGAAAACCTGCTGTTGTTCTCTTGTGGTCTTGGGAAGGCCAAATGATTTACAAGAAGGACTTGGGGTAGGGAAGAATTCAGCTCAGGGTTACTTCCTTAAGATGGAGTTTTCAACAGGGAGCCTCTCTGGCCAGCACAAAATGTAATATAACTGTAGTGTTTATAGATAATCCATTAAGTAAATTTACCAAGAGGACCAGAAGGAATGATAAACTATTTTCATGTTTAACGTGTCTTCTGTCCACCCAAAAAGAAGACAGCCACATGTCGAGATAAAAAACATAAACAGATCTTTCTGAATCAGTGTATTTAGTGGCTGCGTGGCAATCCATCAGAAAAATGAAAAATTCATTAATGTAACCGCCCCACATCCTGGACTGAATTACCTGTGGTCCATCCTCATACCCTCTCTAGTTATTTCCCTTCCCTAGTCATCTTGCAAGTGTTCCATGCCATGCTGTGTCTGCCATTCTTCCAGGGAAGCCCCATTCAAATGGTTAGGATGCTATTTAGTGATACTGAATTCTATAGATCACCTGGTAACCTTTTTAACATCTGTTCCTTTCTGTTGTGGTGGTAAACACGATGACCAGGGAAATTTATTGAAGGAGTTTATTGAGCTTATGATTCTACAGGGTTAAGAGTCCTTAAGGACTGGGGGGTGGGGCACAGCAGCAGGGGCCAGAGCAGGAAGCTGAGCACTCACACCCTCAAGCGCAGGTAGCAACCAGAGAACAAACAGGATGTGGGGCCAGGCTAGGAAATCTCAAAGCTTGTCCCTCCCTCACCCCCTGCATAACTCCTTCAGTAAGGTCATACCTCCTAATCAGTGTCACCAAGAGGGAACTCTGTCCAAATACATGAGCCTATAAGGCACCTCTCTCATTCAAACCACCACACATCCCTCACATCCCTTCCTAGTCTGTAGGATATGCATTGGCTAACAGAAACCTGGGAGTTGCTATGAGGTTTTGTTTGGAATAACTAATATATTGGCTTTAAGGAAATACAGAATCTAAATTTAGAAGGTCAGAGCTCAGGTCACCTACACACTTCAGAAGAGGGAAAGAAAAGAGGAGAGGAGGGGAGGGGAGGGGAGGGGAGACACGCCCACCAAGAAGAGGCTGTCCTGAAGCATTTCCTGCTCTTTGCCTCCGGCTCGCCTTTGCCCTCTGCACGCGTCCTTCCCTGGAGAGGGGCTTTGCAAATGACAACCCCAACATCTTCAGGGTTGGACTTCAATATACCACCTTCCATCTCCAGAGTATTGGCCACCAAGTGACAAGAAGTAAGAGTATGGCAGACACCAACATTTCAACAATCTGACCCACTATTGATGAAAACAGAGCTGTTCTCACTAAAACTGTTCTAAGAGGAATTTTAAGTTTTTCACTCCTGAAATTTCTAGATTAACATCAGCCCATAGCAGCAATGCTACTCCCCAGCCTCCCCTCCTCCAAGACCTATCGCTAACTAACTTATTCTAGAAGTAGTGACAGGTGGGTGCCAGCTCTTCCTTTCTGAACTGCTTACAATACCAGGGCCCTTTAGCTTTGGAAACTAGGATGCTGACTCATGGGCCTCCACCCAGCAAGCTGATGTTTCTCCACTGGACTTCAACTCCTTGCTTCATCTGGGTCATCCAAATGCTGAAAATGGACTTTTCCTAGGATTTTAGGAATCCATCTTTTTTTTTGCTTTGATGTCTTCAGGGTGTGTTAGGACAAGCTTGTTCCCTGCCTCTTCTTGACAGCTCTTAAGAGGGCAGTGACACCTCTCCTGCTGAACTAACACCAATCCATGCACCTCGTGAAACTAGAAAGCCCAATTGTCTCGTGGATGACATATATAAATTATTTGCAGACCTTAGCCAAAGTGATCTCTAAATACAGGCTCCTCCCCTCCCCTTCCCTGAAGTTACACACTTCTGTGGCTGAAAACGAAACAGTTCTGTAAAAAGAAATGGGGATCCTTCCACATTAGCACAAAGCATCCCGGCTGGCAGGTCTAGCCATGGGAAGGCAGCACCCTATCTGTTTAATTAATGATGTAGGCTTTAAAATTTGGTTTTCATAAGAAATCAGTTGTTGCTTGGTAACAGATTTGCCTGTGGGCTCCCAGAAGAAGCAGAGCTTTTGAAGCAAAGCACCCTGTTGTCTTATAACAGGGCGATGAGGCTTGCTGGGACACGCCTGAGGCGTCAGTGGCTTCCCTCCCATAAGCCCCCTGACTCTGGCCTGGAACTTTTCTTCACCAGAGATGCACTCAAGTGGAAGAGGTAGGAAAAAAAAACAACCTTGATTTGTGTTTTAACCTGAGAGTATGAGGGAAGGGAGGGAGGTGTTTGCTCTTATTTCCCAAACCAGGAAAATAAATTACTATAGAGGAGTATTAATTAGTTGAAAATACAATCCGGTTTGATTCCAGGACAACTTAGCTTCAGGGGAAACATTGAGCTGTGCAGTACAGCAAACACTGGCAAACAGTCTCACAGGAACAGATTCTGCAAATAAATAATTTTAAAAAAGAAAAAAAAATGCTACTTATTGAAATTGACTAAGTTACATTTTCATGAACAACAGAGAAAGTTTTCCTTGTGGGTCGAAGATCCCCATGCTCTCTGGCCCCTGTACAAACACACATAATCTTTACTTTGTTGAATTGTTTTCTATTACAACTCCTCCTAAGAATGTGTTCATCTCTCTTCCTCTGTTTATACCTACAACAAAGGATGCACTAGTACCCTGTCTGACTTTTGCTGAATAAAGGCTCACAGATTTTCCAGGAATCTGTGAGTTCCCATGGGACAGGGACAGCAGCCCCCGGAGCCTGACCTGTTCTGTGTCATGTCATGTAGACATGTCTGCTTACACAAGATAATAGGAAAGAGCCATGCCAGGCACATACCAACCATCTCTCCCCGATTGAGACACCTGAAGGGAGTTGTAACATTTTTCTTGTTTTAAAGTTATTGGTTTGTGAAATGCTTGCTTTGAAACTATTGGCTGTATAAACGTGGGCTTTTGTGTAACGGTTGTGGAAGCCTATATAATCTTTACCTAAAATTGTCTCAGGGTCGATTGCCCTAACCAGACCTGCGTGTCTTGGAAGGACTGGTTTAGTAAAACTCTGTTTGATTTTTGCATCTCCGTACTCTTGCATTTGTTCTTCAGAAGAGACCCACGGAGTCACGGACCCTAACAATACCTACAACAAAGGATACACTAGTACCCTGTCTGACTTTTGCTGAATAAAGACTCACAGATTTTCCAGGAATCTGTGAGTTCCCATGGGACAGGGACAGTATGCAAAGGTCCAGCTTTTATTTGGGAGATTCCACTTAGCTTCTGTGGATTTTCAGGATGTTATTTCACAGCACATTGCTATATTTCAATAAAGCATAATTAAGTGGATGAGTGTTTGGGTAGATGGATGGATAAGATGAAGAAAAGGGTTAGGGTGGTACAGCCTATTTATGTTGGAAGGAAGAAGCACATAGAACAGTACCATCTACTGGTGACAGAGGAACTGCATAGGAAGCACTTCAAAGTCCAATGAGCCTGGGGAGAGATTTTGATAGTCCCCAGGTGGATATGCAGTGGAATAAGAATAGCTCCCCGTGGAGTTGAAGATTTCATCTAGGTATTTGCCAGTGTCTCTCACAGGTAATGATTTCAACCACTTTTAGTTAGTCACTCTTTATTGAATGCTTGTAATAATATAAGCCCTCAAAAATAGTTATATAGAATCATTAATATATGCAAAATTAGGCATAATCCTTTTGTTTAATACTGAGAAAGAAAAAAATAGAGAAAAATTTTTCAAAGATTTCAAGTAAACTCAGTGAAATATGTTCACGCGCTGCGAAACAAATTGGAGATGCTTTCTACATGCATTAAACTATGTCAAGTAGAAATCAATACCTAAAATCTAAAATTACATTGATATTTAGAATTTATCCATAGATTTAATTAAACGTGCCTCAAAAGGTCAAATTTTCTTTAGTAGGACATTCACACTAGAAGAAAATATTCTATAAAATCCTATATCGTGAAAATGAATT
>NW_008334224.1:58224-60831 GCF_000622305.1 Nannospalax galili | reverse complement strand
CTCTAATGTTTCCATGCTTGCTACAAGAGCACTTTATATTAATGATAAGCAAGTCTTGAAAGTAAACATGCATTCCTTTTCTTAAAGCAAGAAAAATTATTGAATTGAATATGTGTCTTTAAGATATGTGGTTGTTTACTGATAAAACAGTAGAATTGGAAGAAGTCGAAACATAAGAACAATAAATAGTGAGATTTTTCTCTGTCTTAAAAAAATAACAAATTATATAAGCATTTATAACCTCTGTGGAGCACCAAATAAAATACAAAGTGAATTGCTCATCTTTCCATATATGAGTTTTCTTCAAACAACCATTTGGCTGCAACCTTCATATTGGAAACATGTTAACTCACTAGCTACTCAGGAGACTGTCCTCAAAAGGAAGGCTAAGCAATCTTTTTGAAAATATGTCAGAGATTGGGCAAAGGGGAACAGAGGCACTCAACATGCCTAATGTAGCATAAATAAAACCACTGTGAGTGAACTGAGATCTTGAAATTCAGAACTCATTTTTAATATTTTGTTATTTTTATTGTATTGTAAGAGTGTATTGCCTGTGTGTATGCAAGGGTATCCATGCCATGCAATGTCAGAAAAGGACATCAAACCTCCTGGATCTGGAGTTGCCAAGGGTTGTTGGCTGCCATGTGGATAACTGGGAACCGAACCCACGTCCTCTGTAAGAGCTGCCAGTGATCTTGACTGCTGAGCCATCTCTCCAGTCCCAGAACTCTTAACTTAGAAGCAAACCCCATAGAACCTCAGGCTCAGCACTCTCTAAAAGTTCACTTTTACTTTTCTTGGGTGCTCCATTTAAAATAGCTGATATTTTTAACTTGGCTTCAGTAAGTTGCTCATGTAAATATTCACCCTTCAGAAGTAATGAATGAGAGCCTAGGAGAAATGCCTGCAGTTGCTCCAGCTCGGCCCTTTGTGTAACATTGTCATACCACAATACGTGACAACTGCAGCTTCAGTCACACATCACCATTGTCTGGTGGGCTGTGTTGAGAAGAGGCTGCTTGTGTGCTATCCCAGGAGTGATGTCACCTTGGTGTTTTGCAATTTAGCAAATGCATAAAACATGTCGGGAGCTGCTAATCATTGAGCTGCAGCAGCCTCATTTACTGAGTTTGTGTCATGCAAACCAGTACTTAACCTGCCCATTCAGGAGGAAGAAGTTTTCTGGAGAGCCTCACAATACCTGACCTTGAGGCATTAGTGGTAAACAAAAGGATCCAAGAAGCCTTTGATCTGACTGCTCCCTGACCCTCAGATACAGGTCGGGAAATACAGCAATTGTAACTAATTGAGTTCTTCTGTATAAAAAGACAGAACTGAAATAAACGGAGGCTGGCAGTATTCCCTGTGAGCCCTCCCAAGAAGCGTCTTTTCTGTCTCCTTTTTTTTCTATCAATCCTCACTCCCCCTTTCAGGTACTGTCCGTTTTGGCCAGCTGGCACCAGCAAAAACAGAGATAATAAAATTTCTTATCTTGTAGCATTTCCATAAGATTAAGAAAGATTAATTTTAGCTGTCATTAGCTAAATCTCACAGCATGAGCTCAAGTCCCATGAGGCTTAGATTGATGTTTATTTCTGCTCTTTACTGACTCCTGAGGCTGGAATTTACTTTCTAGTGACTGCTCTGTTGATGCTAAGGGGTCAAAACATGCTTATGGTCTCAGGAAAAAATTGTTTCGCTGTTGCAAATGGGTACATATATTCTCCAAAATAAATCACAGTGCTATTTTACATGATTAATATTTTTAATAAGGTTTTGGAGAGATGACCCAGTCGTGAAGAGCATGTCGTTCTCTTAAAGAGAACCCAAGTTCAGTTCCTAATGCCCGGTGTGTCAGTTCACAACGTCTGTAGACACCTGCATTCATGGATACAAAGTGGCACACAGATGCATGTTCATGAACATGGTTAAAAATAAAATCAATATTTTAAAGTGAATATTTTAATACTATGTGAGCATGACAGAAATATTTGGGGAATTTGGAAAGTTTCTCACACTCCTGTCAGTGTGTGTTTGGAATGTTGATGCTGCTATCTCCTGTCACTTCTTTAGGTTTCCTGGGTCCAGGGATGATATTTTATAGTAACTTAGAAGGTAGAGCTGCTGGATTGACTAGAAGCTTAAAGTTTCCTCAGCTGGATTTGAAAACAGGGAAGTCTAACTAATGATGCTGACATTATCATGTATTGAAGAACTTTTATGCTCTAGGTTCTACACAACTTTTCCTCAGAATTCCATCGATTTAATTATACAATTGTTTATGTTACAATCTGTGTCTTTCTTTAATGACACCTTTGCATCATATAAAATGGTTTAAACTTCCAAAGCTGAGCTCCAAGGAATGCAGAGAGTTAAAATATACTTTCTTTTGTTGCTAAAAAGTACTTAATGTAAATGACTTTGGCAAGCACCACATTTTGAGTTTTAGAATGATCTTTAAGTATTTTTACATCTTTCATAAATAATATTTGGATTTCACATAGAGAAATAGAATAAACATGGTAGGCAGGTATGGTGTATGTTACAGAGTTGGATACTAGTGTACGAAATTTATTGTTATGTATTCTACAGGAAATACAAATT
>NW_008334224.1:55284-57879 GCF_000622305.1 Nannospalax galili | reverse complement strand
GAACCCTTTAGAAGGTGTGTAATCTTACATCTCTACTTGTCTTTGTCTGTTCATGTATCAGACCCCAGCTACCAGACAGCTGCTGTGTTCAGATGCCTGTGACAGTTCTCTTATGTGATTTGGGATGTATCAGCATATCTGTCCTCTTACACAGTGTGAAGTTGTGCTTAGAAATATTACTTCAACTTATTGAAAACAAGAGGTGTTCTGTGACTAATTTATCCCTCCAAATATGCACAGTAACAAGTGTCCCTTCCAGGTTGAGAATATAGAGCATATATTGTTCACATTCACAGACTTGGACAGCATGTTTTCCAGAGGCAGATTCAGAAGTCCTGTCTGTGACAGGCCGTACATGGAGGAGAGCCTAGATCTACTGGATGGAAATGTGAGCTGCAGAATGAACAACAATGAAGAAGAGATTTTACTGAGTTAGTCTCTCCACCTTGAAGCTTGCTTCATAAAGAAGACACTTAACAGGGCTGAGAGATGGCTCAGTGGATAAGAGCACTGGCTACTCTTGAAAACAACCAGGATTCTATTCCCAGCACCCACATGGCAGCTAACAACCCTCAGGATCTCCAGTTCCAAGGGATCATGCCCTTTTCTGACCTCCACAAGCACTGCAGAATGTGAGTGCACTTATACACATGCTGGCAATACACTCATACACATAAGTGTAAAATATAAAATAATAACAAATAAAAAATAAAATTAGAACAGAACACAGTGTACATGACACATGGAGATGTCTAGACAATTTGTTGACCTTGAAGGCAATTTTAATTATACTTCAGAATTAATCAATGAACAAGCAGGTGCACCTAAAGTTCATTGTCGGAATAAAAACGTATGCTTTCTTCTGAGCTTCTTTCCTCTTTCATATGTCAGTCTCCATTCCATTAGCTTCTGAGTGTTTATTACACTCCCATCACAAAGCACGTAGACTCAATCCTCATAGTTCAGGAGTTCAGAGACCTGTTAAAACTATGCTGCCTCAAAATTATTATTGTGGATGATGAAAGCATCTAGAAACACACCCACATGGCACAGTGGAGCAAAGCAATGGGTGTTTCGATGTACTTTGCAATGTAGCAGAGGTTCTCATTGGGTGGTTAATGTTTAAAGAGTAAGAAAGGAGCCTGTCAGATGGCCAGGAGGAATAGTGGGTCCTTCAGAGAGATGGAACCAAACGAAAAATAGACCAGAATTTTTAAAGATTAGGGTAGAAAGAAGTTCCACAAGTGAAATTCTGGAGTTAGGGTGTTGCAGAGACTAAGGGGCAGAGAAGATACACACATGGGTTAATAGGGGGCTAAGCTGGAGTGAGGGTTCAGAAATTATGTATGTTATTTCTTTCTTCAGATATTTGAATAAGCTTCTTTTATCTCCTGCAAGACTCTTTTGTGATGATTTGGCCCAATTGTTATATCTTCTTGTGAGTACTTCCTTCTGCTATAGGCTCTGAAACCATCATCTTTCTGTTCATGCCATTATATATGGTGCCTATTGCATTTTCGTTGACTATATGTAATGCACTTTGTGTCCAATATATTTGATGAGTTACACCTGGATCGTGATGCACAAAATTCAACAGACTGAGAACTTCTAAATATGAGCTATTTCCCTCATCAAAGAAAGGTGAAGGCCTCAAGGCATGCATGTGAGCTAAAGTCCTGGACCCATCTTGTGAAATGCTTTACAGTGCACTAGTTATTTTAGAAACAAAATGAGAAATGACTTAAAAGTGTCAGTCAAATTCCAAAATACAAACTTACTTTTTATTGGGTCAAGTAAAGTTAGGAAAGCATAGATTAAAAAGAAGGTGATCATCTTGTATTTGAGAAAAATTGAAAGCAAAGAATTTGCTTTTGTTTCAGGTCACAGGGTAGAAGGAGTACTCCACACAACGATTGATATGTAAGGTATCCTTGTAAATAGGGCAGGAACCTGAGGATAGAAAGGGAAATATTGGCAACTAAAAGAATGTGCAGAGTTAAATGAGGTCTGCTCAATAGCAACAAGTCTGATCACCAACATAACGTGGCTGTGCAGCAATTCAACATTTTCAGAACTGCATGGCAAGTGCCATCAAATGTCACCTCTGACCCATGCAGAAAGTTAGAGAGTATAATCAGAGATGTGTTGGGGCATGCTCCTATCTTGTTCATACTTCTTGGTAGGATTGCTGTACAGTGAGGTACTTTTGCTATTGATATTCTACAAACACACTATTTATTGCATTCATGTGACATCAAAACACACACAAGCAAATTGAAGTCATGAGGCCAGGTCTGTGCTGTGCTTGCCATTACATACCTTTCAGGTGGGGAAGGAATGCTGATGTGCCAAGGGTTGTCTAAAGTTTTGATGTTGCCATAGGACACTGTCATCTGCAAATGTGCTGGAAGGTATCCATGTTTCCTGGATTGCTTGCATCCACCAGGCCAGAAGCTCAACCCATTACAAAATTACTAATATATTACATATTTGACTTAAAGTAAGGTGCAGGACAGATGGCTCAGTGGTTAAGAGCACTGGCTGCTCTTGCAGAGGACCTGGGTTCAGTTCCAAGAACTCACATGGCAGTTAACA
>NW_008334224.1:51997-54662 GCF_000622305.1 Nannospalax galili | reverse complement strand
ACACCTGCTGCACCTTTTCCTAGAGAACAGGGAAATGATAGGTCTGCCATTTAATTCAATTGACCAAATTTTTGACACCAGAGATGATTGGCTTCTATTTTTTTCCAGTGGTTAGAAGTGTGTTGAAGAAATATGCACTTCTTTCTGAAAACTATGACATGAACTCCTCTTCATCAGCTAATTTTATGGACAGTGCATCTTCTTATAGTGAATGAACTTTCAAAGTCAAACCATAAGTGCGATAATTAGTGGATGAATTCAGCATCGACGTAGGCATGTCTCTTCAGAGGTGACAGCTTAGCCTCTCCCCATCTGCATTTTCCTTTGCTTTCACTGAACTTCCCAAACAGAACTAAATGAAAGAGAGTGTCCAGTTTTCAATTCATTCACTTATGAGAAGGTACAGATAAGGTTTTTACACAAGTGTAAGAAACAAAGAGAGAAATTCAGATTCGGTAGATCAGAAACAATTGCTGGTAGATGGAAACAAAGATATGTGAGAACAACCAACAGTTCTGTCAAGCTGAGGCTGTTTTGCAGGAAGTAGAATCAGCCTTGCTTCCCGTTTGGCTTCAGTCTGCCACACTAAAAGATTAGTGTTGAGACTACCTTGGATTACATCATGACATACTGCAGGCAGGATTTTTTTTAATGGACATTCCCAGAGCTAATGACATCTAATTAAGTCCAGCAAATCCATGTGATAGTGTGTCTTGTGACCTGGACCTGATCTTGCTGCCTGGAAACTTCAATTTGATGCCCCATCCACAAAGATAATGAATGAATGTGGATGCACCTGAGCGTTAATAAACCAAAGTGTTGAAAGCTGGGCACCCATGTCCCTTGCACACGTGGAGTTTGGGAAGGACATGGGACCTGGGGCGAAGGAGGTATTCTAGAACTAGATGAGAAGGCAGAACAGTCTGTGAAGATCAGGGTGGAGCCAAGCTTGTCCTTCCCCAGGTGAAGCATTTTGAATAAAATCATGGTGATGTCTGTCCATCAGCACAGTCCCAGGAGACAGACAGCTCCAAGTGATATGGGGGAAAAAGCATCATCCAGGTTTGGGCCACACTTTAAGACTAAGTATAAGACTCAAGCGTTTTGCTCAGGTAGTTGTAATGCTGGCATAGTAATGCCAAAACATGCCAAATTCATTGACAAAATTACTATTTTGTCAATGAATGTCAAACTACATGTCCTTAAATAATTATTGAATAATTGTGTTTTTCTTATATATAGGGGTTAGGGTTAGGAAGTTCACATATTATGACTTAACTATTTGGTTACTGAAGAACCACCATGTATTATCAAACTATAGTTCCTAACACATCAAAATGTGTGCTTATTTCCTGAAATCAAGATTTATGTGGATAGTGGTGGCACATATCTACAATTTCAGTAGTTGGGAGGGACAGGCAGGATTGCAAGTCAAGGCCTTGGTGGTCTGTGTAGTCTATTTTGAATACTTTGGGAGCTTCCCTGAAGACATCCTGAATGGCTGTTCTGGCTTCCGTTCCCACCAGCAGTGAGGGTTCTTCTTCCCCATGCCTTAACCACAATCAGCAGTGTTTGCACAACTGTGAGGTTCAGCATAGATTTATTCAATCCTACCTGTGCTGAGAATGAGCTTCCCTGATGTGTGCTTCTGTGGCTGCATCCTGCTGAGCTAGCTACTATTCAAATGTATTTTATAATAGACTAATTGTACCTATTCTAGAGCACAGTACAGATGGAATCCTGTGGTTCACAAGCTTTCGAATCTGACAGGTTTCTCCAGCTCAGCAGAGTATCTGTGAGCCCCTCCTTTGAGTTCCTGGGGCATCAGTTTACTCCTTCAGTTGCTATAGAGCAGAGTTTGCTATTAATGGCTGTGCATGCTATCAGTTTTCCTGACTGAGCATTTATTTATGATTTGGTTTTCATAACTATCACAAAATATACCCTTGCCTTTTCTGATCTATTTTTTGGACATATGTGCTTCAATCTCTCAGAACTATGTATGGTACAACAATGTCTAGGTCACAGGATAGACACAGTATTGATTTTACTATGGAGTTATAAAGTGATTTTCCAAAGTAGTTTACATGCTGTGACCCGAATTCTCTCTGGGTCTCCTGCATGATCAGGCAAACCATATAATATATTTTATGTGAGTTTATTAACTTACAAAGGAATGAGTACCCAGTGCCTAGCCCGGTACCCACTCAGAGCCTGTCTTATCAGACCGTGCCATGCCCATAGCCCCACTGGCATTGGCTCAGGCCTCTGGGGCCAGCAATCTCGCCCCAGGTCCACAGGGAGTCAGTCCATTCTGTCTTTGAGTTGTGCTTGGTGTGAGTTCCCTACACCATCACACTCTACTGGAAGCTCCTGGATTCCATCCCAAGATGGCTCCCGGCTTCCATTCCTAGTTCCCACTCGGGTCAGGCCCCGCCCAATGGAGGAACCAGCCAATCTGGAGACACATGCCAACCACCAATGTGTGACGCTTCCATTTGTATGCAATATTTGTCATTTCTTGGTATTCTTAGTTTTCTTAAAAAAAAAAAGCAATTCTGCTAAACGTGTAGTTAGCATTGACAATTATTTTTATACAAAAAATGAGCAAGTTAGATGAACACAAAAATAATCACAGTTCATGTTCTGATAGTATAACTATTTA
>NW_008334224.1:50518-51808 GCF_000622305.1 Nannospalax galili | reverse complement strand
AAAAATGCAAAGTGTTTCCTGTTGAGATTTTAAGGAATAATTAATTAGTAATTTCTCTCTATTCCTTAACTGAAACTATTTGAAGACAAATCCCTAGGTATAAACAAAGAAGAAATTTCATCATTATCATATCGCTAAAGGAGACCCTATGCCTGGACTGCAGTCAGGGTTCCACCTCAGTTTGGAAGTATATGTCCACTGTCACAGAGGATGGTGGAGCTCTCCAACAGACAGAGGTCCTGCCCACCCGTGTTACCTGCAAGACTAAAACAGAGATCGGCGTCACTTTATTGAAAGCTTTCCAGAGTTTCAAAGAGAAAAAAAGAAGGAAAAAAGGACAAAAGAACAAAGAGAACAGTCGTGAAAAGACTCTGCATTTCCTTCTTCCCCAATTAGATGACTCTCAAGAAGGGAAGGAAATGAACAGAGAAAGCGGACAGGACTTCTGGGATTATTATGTGGGATAAACAAAGCTTCTCTGCAGGGCTACACTAACCAGAGGGATTGCTGTCACCTGTCTTTGTCAAAAGTGGGTGCTTCTGTCTGTGACAGCACTGTTCTTCCAGTGTCCCAGGCATTTCCTCATACGAACCTTCTAATGAAGATAAAGCTTGCCAAACTTAAGCGCTGTGGGTCTCTCCCTGTCCTGGTGGGCCGTTGGCCACCAGTCCACAAGGACAAAGGGAGCAGAAGTGACAAACGAGGTCAGGACAGCCAGTGAGCATGACAGAAAAGACTTTCTGGGGAGGCAGTTTCAGTGATGATACAGCTCTGTTTATTCAGTGGGGGTTAGGAAAAATATAGTGTGGAGGCAGCAGCCAAAGCCTCAGCTGATAGGTGCTTATAGTATGCTTTATTTACATGTGGTAGGGGGATCTTATCATCCGGCTATAGGGCAATGCCTAATTATCATATGAAAAAACCTGGGAGCAGTTTTATTGCAGGTAACCATGCCAAAGGTCATGTTCCAAATAAAGTCAGGCATCCGTGCTTGGTGGCACTTTCCAGGTAAGTCAGACAGAGAGCAGGAGGCCCCCACTGAGAAAGGGAGTCCTTCCATATAGCGCCAAACTCCTTAGAGCTATCTGGACATGGTGGACTGTAACCTTAGCTGCAGGATCCCCCAACAGTGTATGAGTGTATTGCCTGCATGTATGTGAGTGCACCTGTGTCATGCATTGCTGTGGAGGTCAGAAGAGGGTTTCAGATCCCCCTGGAACTGGAGTTAAGGACAGTTCATAGCCACCATGTGGGTGCTGGGACTCGAACCTGGGTCCTCTGCAAGAGCAG
>NW_008334224.1:47202-50078 GCF_000622305.1 Nannospalax galili | reverse complement strand
ATAAAACTTACTTATCAGGTGGCCAGATGTCCCAGCCATAAAACTTACTTATCAGGAGGCCAGATGTCTCAGCCATAAAACTTACTTATCAGGGTACTCGACCTGCCTGAGAGACTTCATGGCTCCTGACTTTTATAATTTTTAATTTTTTTTCAACACAACACAGGAAAGAGCAGGACTGAGTAGGACCAGGCTGAATGAAGTCAAAATTCCTTCCATGTCACTACACTTACCCAACCTGTTTTACCTCCAGTGGAAGATGAGGGTTTCTATCTCAGAAAGCAAACACCCAAATTATAGGCCTGCATGGACTAAATGCAGACCACATAAGGCAAAACCCAAATTAGACCACATAAGCTCATCACCTGGATGAGCTCTTGAATCCATACTGATGTTGTTTATGACTGTTCTCTGACAAACTTTGATCACAGCAGGGCAGTTTGCCTGTGGCTTGATGAGTAGACAGGCTGGGGAAAACTAGGGAGGGCTTTCATGGTGATTCTGTGTGACTGTGGGGAAAACATTTTTCAACTTTCCTGAGTCTCCACAGGAGGGGATCAACCATATTCCTGTACATCAGCTCTCACCCATTGCTCTGCAAGGAAACCCAATTAACTCTGGTTTCCCATAATGCAATTTAGTGAAATCATACTTCTATTTGGCCTTGGCACCAAGGGAGGAGGGGGCAGACATTTTTTACAATTCCCACCAAGGAATTCTAGCAGCCCTCTGAGGGCGGTCCTTCCCTGTGAGGTTATATCGGTGGCAGAGTCAGACACTGGGACTTGAGTCTCTTGCAGCAAGTCAAGTTTATTCTCCAATTCGGTAAGCTTACATATAAAAAGAAGTTAGTGTGGGTGGAGTGTCATTTGTTCAAGACAAGGGAATGGGCTGGGGCTGTTAACCAAGATGTCTTAATTTCAGTTACATTCACCTGGAGTTATTGATTAGGTTGTTTTTCCTCTTCCCAGATCAAGGAGGTTGAGACGTTTTTTCTTAGAACAAAGGGCACTGTAAATCTTTAACCTGGCCATCTCCTTTCTGCTAGTCATGAGGTGTTCCACATTACAGGTCCTGAGACCCTGTTTCCAGCACCCCCTTTCCCTTGAACAGAGGTTGCAGCCTGACCCTAAAAAACTCAGCCCCATCTTGTCCCAAGACATGTCATCTTGGTCTTCTACACACCACCACTCAATTTTAATGCAATTGCTTCTATAAGTGTTGTTTGATTACAAATTTTCCTATCTTTTATCCACCTTGCAAGTGTTTTTAAAATTGAACACTTTATTTGCATATATACACTTGCATATATGCAAGCAAAGTATTCAGTTTCTATGAAACTGGCCTGGAACTTGCTATGTAGACCAGGCTGGCCTCCATCTCCCAGAGCCTCACCTGTCTCTGACTAAAGAGTCCTGGGATCAAAGACATGCCCACAACTCCCCAACAGCCAAAATTGAATACTTTAAATTGTAATTTCATTATAATCTACCCACTCGCTGTGTCATAACATCTTGTGAGGCATTTTCTTGCTCTTTCCTACAAGGAAATTTGCAGGTTTTCATAGCTTGTTCAGTGGTCATATTGTCCTGTTTAAGGGTGGTCAGAGTCCCACAGCCTGCAGGACTGTACACCACACTCCTTTGTGCTTGGGTCTCTGTATTTTCTCAGACACATTTGCTATATGACTCATGCTCATAGGTGTGACTTCTCAGGGGACTAGAACTGAACCCCAGGAGACTCAGAGAGGGAAGGTCTAGGAACAGACACTGAAGACACCTAGAGACTCTAAGGCCAGAGGAAACGCTGAGCACACTGGGAAGAAAAGGAGGGGAGTAGCCATTTTGGAAAGGGAGCACAGGGACCTCAGGCGGGAATGGCCCAGCTGATGGTATGCATCTCAAATGTGGGTGAGAAAGAGCTCATGGGTGCACATGCCTTTGTAACTGATCCTCTTCCGAATACTGTATATTTCGTTAGCAAGCCCAAATAAATAGTATCATCCCCCAAACTTCAGCTTAAGAGGAACATTGTGTTTAGTTAGAACTGAGCTCTCTGGGATACCAGAGAGAGAAAGCAGGTCTCTCAGGGGAAAATTTGGCATGACAACTTATTAGCTATTAGTGTTTTTTTTTCTAAAAATATGATTGCTTTTCAAATGTATTTTAGATTTATGCATGTACACCACATATATATACACACACACACACACAAAATAAAATAAAATTCTGGTGATTGTCATTCTTTCCTGAAGAGATGATATCCCTGGTTTCAGATCTCCTTAGATGGGAGAACTCTTCTGACACTGACTTTCCTTAATCTTTGCTTAGTGTGAATGTGTTAGTCATCCACAGGGTTGAAGATTCTCTGAAAACACTTCATTTCTTTTGGTCCTAAAGACAGTTCCAATGTCTTACACATTCCACTGTTGAGACATTCACAATATTTAGAATTGTTCTGTTTTCCTGTGTATATGTCAGTGATTCTCCATATTTTACCTCTGATTATCTCAGTATAGCTCTAATGTAATGATTGCTACAGAGAAAAACAAACCCAGAAGACAACTTGCCTTTTTAGATGGGGTAATTACTGAAGACTGAGATGGTAGCTATGGAAAGACTTGGAGAAGATGAGGAGCATGAAGTACAGCTAAGTCAAAGGTGAGCTCTGCGCAGAGCGATGTCTAAGTGATGATGACCATGAGACTGCATGGAGCGGGGAGTGGGATCAGCCTGGCCTGGCAGGCTTTTCTGAGGTGTCAGGAAGGCAAAGGGGGAGGAAGCCTTGTGCAAAGCTGGAGTTTGTGCTGAAGACACTGGGTTTCACCCTCCACATAGATGCAGACTCACTAGAAGACTTGTAGCAAAAAAAGCAAT
>NW_008334224.1:43879-47148 GCF_000622305.1 Nannospalax galili | reverse complement strand
AGAAGGTGAAGATAGAAGGAAAGGAACAGGAGAAAGAGTGTTGGAATGTTCTATGAGTAGCAGGTGGGACTGGAATTACAGAAGCATATTTAGAACTACTGAATCTTAGATGTTCTACAGATGAAGGAAACATGATTTTGTGAATTGTGAGGGAAAGAAAGAGGGAAAGTTGTCTTCAGAACTTTGCTGTTATTGGGAGAAGAGCATTGCCACTAACCAATCAAGGAGGAAAGAGGTGGGGTACCATAACTTTGGAAGTTGAGTACTTAAAGAGAGGGTAAAAATTTAAAGTTTAGTCTTGTTAGTTTGAGGCATACAAAAAAAAAGATTTCCAATGAAACATCCAGGTCCAGGATGGAGACACACCTATGTGTGTGTGCGTGTGTATAGTCTTGTGAACAGATATGCATATTCACAAAGTAACAAACTTACAGAGAATTGAAAAGTCCTGTGCCTGAATGAAATCATCTGTGGATTCAGATCAAAGGCAAAGGCAGAGGCTTAGGACACATCATTAAGAGTTATAGGAAAAGGATGGGGCTGGAGAGATGGTTCCATAGATAAGAGTACTGGTTGCTCTTGCAGAAGTCCTGGGATGGATTCCCAGCACCCACATGGTAGCTAACAACTGTCTATAACTCCAGTTCCAGGGGACCCAATGCCTTCTTCTGACCTCTTCATGCCTTACAGGATGTAGGTGCATTTACATGCATGCAGGCAATACATTCATACACATAAAATAAAAAAAATATGTTTCTAAAAATTGTAGGAAAATGAGGCAAAATCATATGAGTTGAAGAAAATCTGCCAGCAACTTAGGAGGAAATAATAGAAAATAGTGACATCTTAAAAGCCAAATAAAAGTGTGCCAGGAGGCAAAAAGGACCTTTTGACCAGACTAATCACAGGTTAGGTGTTAAGTAAACGAGGACTGGGAGCTGATTACTGGATTCAGCCTAAACTAGACCTCAGATTCCTTGACAGGAGGAACTCTAATAGGAACAACAGAGTGGCCTGCTGAATATGAAGTGTGCTTTGCATGGGTCTCTGGGAGAAGAAGATAAGAGCAGGCTGAGAAAGCAGGAAATTACGTTGGGAAGACAGAAACAAAAACATCTTCTTAGCTGAAAGAGGAAACCCAGGAAAACTGAAAGAATAGATTGATAAGAATATTAACGTATTACTCTGGAGGATTAAAAATGATATGGACAAAGGATGTACCTTCCCAGAGTGACATCCTCATTTTTAAGAGCGGACATGGGTCACTGACAGAAACCTGGATAATTCATCTGTAATAATACAACGCTGCAGTACAGATGGCACCCAGGAGGCAATTCCTCTTGTCAAAACAGAAGGAGCTGATCAATTATAAAACTGCAATGCTGTGCATTAATTTTTCTCAGTGAAATGGAACACAAAGTCATCAGATGATGATGTCCATACGTGAGAGAGTTTTTTGAAATTATGCACAAGGACTTAGGGACAAACTCATCATCTTGTTTAAAAAGGTGAATGTATTAGAATGACAGCACTTGGGATCCTGAAATAAATCATGAGAATTAGAAAAGGAATATTCAGGGACCCCAAAGGTGGCTATGGGATTTAGCAGATGATCCCCAATTGAAAAACCTCAGTTCAACAGGTTGGGATTTGGGAGTCTCTCCTAGAATATGAAGTAAGTAGTGGTAATAGTTACAAAATCAGAAAATAACTTAAAAATATAGAAGACTGACTTAGAAAGTGAATTATAGGAAAACTGAAGTATTTTTAATGAGAAATTGCTTCCAATTTCTAGTATGAGAAGCACAGTAGAAAAGAAGGGAGATGAGATATCAATGCCGGGTGGGTTAAGATACAAATTTTAATGCTGGAAGTGATAGAGAACCAGAAGCCCTCTGTAAGTGCTGCTGATCCAGGCTGCCTCTGGACTGCTACTTACCATATCAATAGATCACACAGGGATTGGCCACTCCCTGAACTCAGGGGAACTGTTGTAGACAGGCTGTTGCTCAAGATAGCCTGTCCTGCTTGACAAGGGGCCTGGAAGATGAGACAAGTTGTATCCACTTCCTCATGCCTGAGCCCCTATAAGATCTGTAACTTCCAATTCACAGTACAGTGACCTCCATTATGTAGGAAGGCTGCTGTCCCTTGCTGTGCCCTTTGAATAAAATATAGTCCCATCTGAGGTCTGGCATGGTCTCTTTCTTTCTTTCCTATGGTTCCTGTACTCTGTGCCCCAAAACTAAAAGGAAGCCAACCAGCAAGGAACAATGTCATCATACTTCTAAGTGGATTCTTTTCTCAATTTAGAATTATGTACTTAGCTAAGATATTTACCAGAGTTCCAGCTGTAGAAGGTACATTTTAAACATATAAGTACTCAAAAAGTATTTCGGATGTGAGCTTTCTTTGGGAGCCATGGAAGTGTTTAGTCTACTGAAATGGGAGCGTCATGAGGAGGCAGACTGATGAGAAGCCAGGCTGGCCTTGGGTTGCACAGGACAGGCTGCAGGTGAGTGCATACGTATACCCCGGGGGACACACTCAGACATTGATCTGGGCAGTGAACTCTAGATCAGGTACTGATGTAATCATCAAAATGAAAATACACAGCCAGATGTGTGTGGTGATGAAGCTGCCAGCATCTTACATGGCTCCTTTAGGAGCATCCAAACTCCTCTCTGCCAACCCTCTCTCCCCTCAACCACCACACACTGTTAGTAACAAGTACCTACTGTGACTGACACAGCACAGCACTGCCATCCACACAGTATCCTTCTAAACCAAAGGCTACACTAAGTTTCTTCTCCACTTAAGGCCCAAAGATTCATTTCTCTCAAAATAGAAGTCAAAGCCTGAACAGCGTCCTGCAAGCTCGATTCACATAGGTGCGGTTTCCTGATGCCTTCCCCACCCCCTACTGTATTTCTTCAGGTTCGACCAAACATTTCTCTGAAAGGACAGATGCTTCCATACTGAGTTCTGTGCACTGATTCTTTCCAAGGCTCCTGTATATATTTTCCATTTCCTTTTCATTTTTTCTGTTGTGTTCTCAGGACCTACATCCAGCCCCACTGAGTACTGAGGTCAGCATTCTGCCCTGCTCTAAAATATCTGTCACCATCATGTCCACACTGGCTAACACTGTGTACTTAATCACTGGAATATTGTTTATAATCCGCCTCACTACCTACCCTGTGAGCCTTGATGTAGTGCCCCAGCCTCTCAGACCACCCTAAAGGCATTCAATGAATGTTTAATTGAGA
>NW_008334224.1:43380-43769 GCF_000622305.1 Nannospalax galili | reverse complement strand
TCATGGCTTACAACAGGGCCCAACTGGGAAAATATTTACATGGTGTTAATAATGAACACTGTATTTATAGGAACATAATTGATGTAAATGTAGATAAGCGAATGAATGGATAGTGTTTTATATAATTGTGTGATAAATAAGTAAATTCTGTTTCTTCATAACTCTTCAAAACATGGCTAATATCTAAGTAAAAATCAGAATTGCAAAACTGAAATGTTTTAATAAAAAGTACTGTCAAAGGTTTCTTCCTGAAAATGAGAATTGGGAAGTTGGGTCAGGAACACATGTTTTTTCATTATAAGTCTTATAAAAATAACTCATAAAACTGTTCATATGAAAAAGTTGATTTTTAAGACATTGGTACTATTTAAAACTCTGTTTATCATTGT
>NW_008334224.1:41262-41951 GCF_000622305.1 Nannospalax galili | reverse complement strand
TATTAAAACATAAATATAGTCATATATGTCTAATCTATACAGAATTTGCTGTGATTACACATTTAGTTCATATGACTCTTTCATGGAATATAGGATGATTACCATTTGGGAAAGGGAGCTTTACAAGTGGATTCTATGAGGTCATAACTTAGGTTTGACTAGGACTGAATCATAAACTTCACCACTCAAATGACAATTCCCAGAAGATTAAGATTCTACGATCTGAAAAACTTAAGACAAAATTAATCTCAGAAGCAGAATAGAAATGTGGAAACCCATACACAAATAGTGACTTATACCCAGGAATCTCTCTGCATATATGTTGTGGCATGTGTTCCTTGACATCAAGATCAGACCTACAGGGTGAACAAAGCATGCTGTTCATGCTGTCCATTGTTCTGTCACAGGTTCCTCTGTGCTTCACAAACTTCCCAGCACTTCATCTGACATGCGGATAGAGCTGGGCTGGTCATTTAGCTAACTAGTCTTTGACAATCTCACTTAATTTTACTTTCTCTAAATTGGATTCACACATAAAAAACATCCATTTCAATGAATTTAAATCACACACCAATGTGCAGACATGAGAAACTCATTCTCATCCTTTCAGCAAGGTCAGCCGTTCCTTGACCTGAAAGAGGTGGGACTTCACAGAATCTGAGTTTAGTGGAGTTGCTCCTCAGCGATCA
>NW_008334224.1:37330-40766 GCF_000622305.1 Nannospalax galili | reverse complement strand
ATCAACTTTAGAATTAATTTCTCACAATCCCACATTGGCTCTAACAGATGACTAATCATCATGATCATATTAGATGATTTTTTCTGGTTATTATATACAAGGAAAAGTAACTTGTCACAGAGTAAGGGGGAAACCAGTTGTCTTTGATTCTGGTTTTGGTGTATTTCTCCACTAGTGTACTGAACCATTGCTTATGTGGATAAATCTGGTGGAAGAGGTAAGAACTCAGCTTGTCCTGCATGTCCTATAGTGAATCTAATAAAGACCACTAATAAACAGAGATCCAAGCACCAGGATGAGGTAAACCTCTGGGACTGACCTTCAGCATGCTTTCACATCCCCAGAACCCATCAGCCTAAGGAATTCCACAGATCACTAGGGACCAGATTAAAATTGATGGTGATGTATCCATTAAATTTGCATATCGACATTTTGCATTAACCTTCGCATTTCTCCGAAAGTGTCTGCGGAGGTACAGAAGCATCTGCTAGCCACTGTGCAACAGCAGTGCTGGCTAGTAAGGAAGGTATTCCATGCAAGTCCATCATCCTTAACAGCACTGACCACGAGTTCATGCTGACTGGGCGCCACACAGAGCTGCAAACTGTTCCTCTCATAGAAAGTCAGGGAATATTTCATATCACTCCTTTCAGCCTGAGGACTCATTGCATGGGGAACTAACTTTAACAGGCACAGAAAGGGTGAGCTATTTATCCCCTTGGAAGTGCTTTCAAATAACCAAGAGCAGCTCCATTCCAGGGAGATCTTGGCAGTCATCTGAGGACTGCACAATGCATTGGCTTCGTTCTCATGAATGCTTGACGTTTGGAATGTTCCATGAAGTGCAGTGACTACAGTTTGGGGAGAGAGGAGAGGTAATGCCTGGGGACTAGGAAAGCAGCTGTGGTCCAATGTGTACCAAAAAAGTGCTCTTCTTACTCGATGAGATGCTCTAAAATAGATGATGTGTGTGTCCACTGACATCAAATTTGTCATTACTTTCCAAAATGGCCTCTTAGGCCACTGATACCTCTTAGACTAGTTACAAATTCTGTTTGCCTTTGTAGGCCTAGTACATGGATTTGGAGACAAATTAATCCATTCAGTCTGTCCTGGTTTCTGTGTTACCCTAGACATAAATATGTTCCCAGCTAATGGAGAAGAGACACCTGTGCAGTAGACGTGGATAATATCCAGAAATGTTTGCTTCCAGTGACTCCTCCGTTGGTAAAGGGGGTGAAAATCAAATCATAATGAGATCAAAGTCCCCTGGGGGGGGACCATGTTCAACAACAGCTACCCTAAATGGACCATAATACTTTGCAATAAGCAGAGGACATTGTCCTACATTACAAAACTTGAAGGCCAAGGACTCGTCCCATTTCTCTTAATATTTCTTTTGCTCTTGTGCATCATGGGGTGGAACGTTTTTCTTATCTGATGCTGAGTTCTTCCCTGCTAGCGTCTATCCTGTCACTGCTTCTCGAATAATGTCATGCTTGCCCTATGAAATTTTGGGCAGGAGAATCAAGTGCAAGAGTGGAAAGGTTGCTTTTACACGATTTCATCAGCGCAGTTCAAGTGCCCTTTGTTCCTTTTTTCTGGAAGTTCATCAAGAGGGTGTCAATGGATTAACCCTTCTGGCATAATAGTTCTATTAAAGGAAATGTTCACTTTAGCCAAAAATTGTGTAGGTGAAATCTGAGTTTTCATCGCCTTCTTGAATACTGTCTTTATAACGACTGTATTATTTTCTCCACTCTCAATACACTTGACTAGTTACAATTGCCCTACATGCAAGAATCTTCACCACAGGTTCTTGTATCCCTCCTGACCAAGGGAGACTTTGTTTGCTTTTCTATGTAAAGTCTTTGACGTGCCATACTGTGTGATATTGCTCTTCTATCTCCATGTTCCTACTGTGGTTTCTACTGGCTTAAATTATAGTATGGGACTTGACATACAATTTATCACCCCAAATAGATGCAAAATAAATGAATGAAATAAGCCAATATTAAGGATTTTTAGAGCACGCATTTTCAAAAGAGAGAAGTTACTGTAACACTCTGATTTCAAAGTCCAGGAAAATATACATAATGTTTTATACACATTTGTATACCTATTGAGCCATTCTTTATAAAAACAAGAAGCACCATACTGAATGTGCATCCATGAGAAAACTTGAATAAATTGGTGAAATTCATGTTATAGGATGTAGCCACAAAAAGTTATATATATAAAAGATTGTATGAATAGAGGTATTTCATGCACGCATTATAAGAAAATAGCACAGATTACTGTGTAGAACCTGACCCTATTATCACTGTTGAAATAGTTGGTTACAGACAGGTAAACAGATGAAGTCAGAAAATAGGAGGAAGCAAAGCTAGAGAACAGAAAGTGCAAACAGAAGTGTGAACACATCGACAGAAATGAGGTCATTCTGAGGATGGACTGAAGCCAGAGAAGGCCTTCAGTCATGTCCTCATGTCCCCACAACACCCTTCAAAGGAGGTTTGAATGCAAGGTGGTGTCTTTTCCTTATTTCTAGTTTCCAAAAAAATTGAGTAATGGATAATTAAGTGCAAAGCACAAAAAATATCAACATTTTGTGTGTAAACTGATAGTAACTTACCTTAGAACTTCTCTTAATGTTTTCATGTTTTATTCAATAAATTTACCTGTTATATAATGGATACTTAGCTATTTCTTGGCAGAATATGAGAATGGATCCTGATACACATCCCGATTCTATGTTTAATTGCCACTTGTGTATTTTTCCTGACACAGGATTGAAAACAGACAAAATGAAGAACATTCATGTATCTTCCATCTGCAGCATTAAAATGTGTCCTTTGGGGTATCTCAGTCTTCAAAGGTAGATACATGTCTCATATTTTAGGTATCTATTAAATACTGTGAAATTTTGTCCTATTTCCACAGTGCGTGGACTCATGTTAGTCAGATGTAGGCTCAATAAATGTTTATTGAATGCCACAATCATTGAATAACTATAAAACTAAAGAAGACAGTCAATTAAAAAGGAAGGTAGGTTTAATTCCCCTAGGGAGCTATTTTATGAAACAAAATTTTATAGACCAAAGGAAATACCCATTTTGGCATTGGACTCTTTCTTGGCTGAGACTTCATGGGGTGTGTAATAAATATATTTCCTGAGCATCGTCTTTGTCTGACTGTTAGCATTTCACCAGGTGTCTGCAACTGTGTGAAAATATTTAGTTCTTTAAACCTTTCAGTCAGTGTGGCAGTCCTTTAAATACGGACGAACAGCAAACATTTCTCAGTAGTTTATAGACCTTTTCTTTTTTAAAAAAAATTTATTATTTTTTATTTTATGTGTGTGTGTGTGTGTGTGTGTGTGTGTGTGTGTGTTGCATGTAGGTAAATGCACCCGACCCGTGTTGTGAAGTGCCCG
>NW_008334224.1:22562-30476 GCF_000622305.1 Nannospalax galili | reverse complement strand
CTTTTTAAAAAAAATTTATTATTTTTTATTTTATGTGTGTGTGTGTGTGTGTGTGTGTGTGTTGCCTACATGTAAGTAAGTGAACCCATGTTGTGCAATGCCCGCAGAGGACAGGAGAGGCTGTCAGATCCCCTGGAACTGGAGTTATGGACAGTTGTTATCTGCCATGTGGGTGCTGGGATTCAAACTCAGGTCTTCTGTGAGAACAGTGTTCTTAACTGCTGAGCCATCTCTCTAGCCTTTTTCTTAATAAATCTTCCAAGGAACTGAGATCTACTTAGTCAACAGTTAATGTCATTTTTCTAATTCTCCAATATGACTAATATAAAGTATCTTAACTTTTAATCAAATTATCTGTGTACTACAATATAAGTTCATGTTCAAAGGCCCAGTTCCACGCAGCTCCTCCCACTCAACTTCTTAAAAGCAATTTTTCTATTAAATTGAGAATTTAGCTAACATCAATTACCATGCTCTGGTCTAAACCTATACTAATGTGACTCTGCCCTATTAAACTATCCAAACATACTATTAATCCATACCCGATATTTGAATATTTGTGCTCTTTGCTCACCATTGTCTATTTCAAGAATTATCTTAACCTCTTGTTATCTTTAGGATCATAAAATCCAGTCACAGCCACTTCTCCTTGAACCTTAACTGATTCTCTTTATTTGTATAGGAATTTTCCATCTTTGAAAATTCATGATGCATCTTGTTTTACGCTTGAATTCAGCTTTCTATATTTTTGTTGGTTTGTTTGTTTGCTACAGGGTCTTCCTATAGCCACAGCTGTCCTGGAACTCACTCTGTAGACCAGGCTGGCTTAGATCTCTCACAGAACAGCCTTCTTCTGCCTGCTGAGTGCTGGGATTAAATGTGTGTGTCACCATGTCTACCACTTTCTAATTTACAATCTGTTTTCACCCACGTTTCTTTTAATTCCATTATTATTCATTTTATGGTCCGTAAAACACCCAATAAGCACTCATTAAATGCATTCTGTAAAGCAAATACTGTTTTCCGGCAGTGAATAGACACAGGAAACATAGAAGATTCTCCTAGAGGAGCTTGCCATCTGCATTGGGCATTCAGTATTTCCAGCCATATGCTGAAATGACTGTGGACTGAGGACAGCAGGAGGAAACCAATTTTGAAGCAAGGAGCTTAGTCGTACTAATTCCTAGACAACCCTTTGCTCACCACAGCCTGTGCTGCAGTCACCACAGGGTCGATCAGGGATTGAGTGGTTTCCATCTACAGACTCTATCATTCACTACATCCACTGGCATGTATTCTTCTTTAATTCTCATTGCAATGATATAAGATACAGACTTATAAATACATTTAATATCTCACTTGAATTTATCATTCATTAAAACCACAATGCTCAGTAGTGTGTAAAAAGTTTCCTAGCTAACAAGTACTGTGAAAATCTACAGTGAAACAGAAAACAAATCAGAAGCTAAGTCAAATGTTGTTCTCTCCCCAAATCAACACTAAAATTGTCACGTTTATTTTGTCTTACATTTATTTAATATTTTGTGTGTTTGTGTATGTGTGTGCATGTATACCTCCATGAGTCATGCTGTGTGTGTAGATCAGGGGACAACTTGTAGGAGTAAGCTTTTGTCCTCCACTCTATGGGTCCCTGGGATCTAGCTCAGAATCAGGCTATCCAGCCTCAGCAGCAAGCACCATTATCCACTGAGCCATCTTACTGGCCCAGAATTATTTGAAAACGGGTATCAATAACATTTATCTAGAAAATTCTCAAGTCATTTCTCATAAAATGGTGATAAAGAAACAAAAAATTAAAATTTCTGAAATAAATATCTAACATGATAAAACACTAGCAATCACTAGTATCATGCATATTTATCTTATCCCATGAGATAATGATATTCTAATGCTGATAACCATATTGGTATACCACATTATAAAGCTAGATACTGAATTATTTCACAGATTCCAGTCTAAGGTGATGTTCTTAGGTGGAGAACATGGTTCACTCTTTTCTATTATCTCACCCATCCATTGTTTAATGTATCATTCTCTTTCCATACCTGACCCTCTTTTCTCTGGTGAGCTAATCCTTACAGCCTACACATGACCATCACCAATTAAAGGGTCTCAGAAATATTTTTCATCTTCTGACACTATTTTCTACAAAGGCCAGCATGTATTTCATTTGATGCCTGTGATAGATCCAGAAGGGGATGCCAAGGTCTAAACTTGGAAAGGAAACACTCAAGCTGAAGACAGAGCTGAGTCATCTAACGGGTTGTAAAGCCAGCACATCTGATGGATTCCTTCTCAACTGAGGAAAGACAGGAAAAGGGGATCTGACTTACTTGTAACTCAGTCCTTGGTGGCTCTCGGACAAATCTAGATCAATCCAGGCAGATTCTGCAGAAGCCATTTCAGGCTTAATTTGTAATGTTAAAGACTTCTTTCATCTGAAAACAAATAGTTCCAGACAAAAACAGATGATACTTGAGTAGCTGAGGCTGTACTTGCCCTATACTAAACTTCAGAGTTCTGATGCCAAATACTAAGTTACCTAATACTCTCCATGCCTCCACTGCTTATTTTATCAAATTCTTATTGTGGAATTAAAGTGATTGCAAAGGGGTTGTGGCTGAGACACTCACTTTGTGTGGCTTTGTTTCCTGAGCTACACCCCCCAACCCTCCCGTGTCAGCTGCTGATAGTTCCCACCTGGACTCTTCCCTGGAGTCTTGGCTGGTGGGAATTGCATTGCAGGATATGGGGACTGTGATGAATTTCTTCACAAAGACTAAGGGTAGCCAGTGTCTGACAAGAGTGACCATAGCAAGCCAGCATCTTTAGCTCTGTGGGGCAGCTCATTTGCCCAGTCCCCAACACCATCAGGCCTGGGCCCCATTTTTCCCTAGGCCACACTTTTGCATTTGCTCCTCTGCCACCCCAACCCCTGGGTTCTCTCTAGAGACCTTCTTCAGTAGTTCTTGTACAGACACTTCTCCCTCAGAACCTGTATCTAAAGAATTAAATCTAAGACAACAGTCAAGGAACAAAGGAGAGCACTTAGCATAGCTTTGCAATGGAAGCACATGTAACCATGGCTTGAACTGCAAACATTCTAGTTCTGGGAATAGAATGGAGCAGAGAATGGACTTCATGTACATCCAAGGCTTGTCATTTCAGAGACTCCAGGGCAGTAGGTTGTCAGTGTCTTCAGCAGTGTCTAGAGCTTCACGTGGTAGATTCCAAAGTAGACTGACAGTTCCGCATGGGACCCCTCTACATTACAGAGAAATTTTGCTACATAAAAGATTAAAGTATGAATGCAATGTTTCAAATTCTTGTTTAGGTAAAGATAAATTATTTTACTTCATTTTAAAGATGTATTTATTTTTATTTTATGTGTACAAATGAGTGTTTTGGGATGCACCTATGTTTGTGTGCCACATGCATGACTGGTTCCAGAGGAAGCCAGAAATTTGCATTGGATCTTCTAGAGTTGGAGTTCTGTATAGTTGTTAGCTCCTGTGTGGGTGTTGGGAATCCGAACCAAAACTGCATCCCCTCCAACAGCAGCCAGTGCTCTTAAATCACTGAGCCAACACTCCAGCTCTGTATTGCTATCCTTTAATAAATGGGTTCGTTTGGGGAAGTCAGTCAATAACCCGAACCTCAGCCCACAATGCTCTATCTTCTCTCCTTTCTCACACAGTCATGTGGTCAGGAAGCTGTGTGATGTGGAGTAAGTGCCTGCCAGTGCTCAAAGTGGCACAGGAAACACTGTCCCAAGCCCCTGCTTTGGGAGAGCAGGAAGTGGGAGAGAATGAGGAAGAAACCAGGGAAAGAGAAAGGTTTGGGGTGGGGACCTGGTCCAGAACACTGGCATTGGGAAACTGAGGCACCTGTCTCACTCACCAATGACCTAGAGAATCCCTATTTAGGCAGAGAATGAAAGGAAGCATAAAATAGACCGGTGTGATGGCTCGTTGGCTCAAGGTGGTTGTCATCAAGGCTCAGGACCTGAATTCCATCCCAGGGACCCACAGGGGCAAGGAAGAGAACCAAGCTCTTCAAATTGTCCTCTGACCTCTGTGCTGTGAGCATACATGTGCACATATGCATACACACAAAGAAACACAATCAGTAAATAAATGCAAAAAAGAAATATCAAGAACTACTGCCCTTGATAAAGTTCATATATCATTATCTAAATTCCATGAAAGAAAACTGAAAGGAACAGCTCCCACTGTCAGAAAACGTGCAGAGACCTGGTGGTTAGAGTGTGTGTGGCAGCTGGAAGGTGGGTGTGTCCTGTGCAGAGGGGAACCAATACCATCTGCTGCAGTGTCAGGTGCAGAAAAAGACCTTGCCAATGAGCATCCGGGTGCCCAGGATTCTGCAGACTGCCCTGCTGCCGGGCTCTGGCCCTTCTTCCCACTGTGCTGTGCCACTGTGCTGCGGCTAGCTGAGCTGTCGTATTTATTCATCAGGGCTTTTTGGCCTCTGCTCTGATATAAGGAGAAATCCATTTTAATCCTCTGAGCTGCATTTATCCATTCAGTGACACCAAGACTACCCTCAGCACAACTAGATATATCTCACCCCAGGACTGTCAGCTCCCGATTTGTCCTAGACATGGAACAAAGACATAATCAACATAACCATATACATTTTAACAGTGCTGTACATTTATTGACATTTTCCCACTCAGGTGGGTGAACTCACAGGAAAACTCAGAGACATCTGTGGCACACCTGTAGTCATCTGGACATTCCTCCTTCTGGAAGGTAAACTAGCAGGCTTTTTCCTCCATTGCTGTACATACTGGTGTTTCACAGGTGACATATTGAAAGAACATACCTTCATCTAAAGCAAACGTTAGAGTTGTCATGGAAAGTTCCCAGCTCCTTCAAATACAAAATGAAAACGATTGAAGCAAAGGCCCTAGTCTCCCTTGGGAACTATATGTGTCCTTATGGTGACTTGATGGTTTGCACTGGGATTCCCTGTCTATCAGTTATTTTTCAGAATTTCATATGTGTATAGAATGTAACATGATCATATCAAACCCCCCATTTCCCTTCTGCACATGCTTTGTTTCTCCCTCAACACATCACTTCCCAACTTCAGGTCCTTTTTTATCTAATAACTCACTGAGTCCAGCTATTGCTGCCGGTATATGAATTGGTTGGGGCTATCCACTGGAGCACAGATCATACCAGAGATAGTATGATACCATAGATCATACCACATCATACTATACTCCAAAGAATGGTTATCCCTCCTCCAGCACCTATCAGCTCCTCAGATAGGAATGGGGAAGCACAATCTCCCTCTCTACCCATTCTGGGATCTCAGCTGTCTTGTCTGAATGCTACCACAGCTGCCATGCCATCATGAGAGCAACTTCCATACCATGTCTGGAAGACAGCAAGTATTCACAGAGCTCCTCTCCAGCCTCCAGCCGTGATGGCACATTGCCTCCTCTTTAGTGATGCTTTCTGAGCCCCGTCCTCCTGTTAATGCTCCTACCACAGCTGTGTGTGGAAGACCACACATGACGTACCACTGAACACATCCCCCAGGGTTCTGCACAGATCTCTTTTCTGAGAACAACTCTAGGGATCTGGGAGTTCAATAGATGGGGAGTGAAATGCTTCCCTCATTTAGTCCTAGAATTTCCTGAAGGGTCAGGTAATCAATCCCATCCCCTGTTAATTAAAACAATAAACGGTCTAGTGAATCCTCTCCTTTCTGTAAGAGTAATAGGCTATGACATTAAACTTGGAGGATACATGCAATCCAGGCTGCTGTGTGAAATCTCCTTCTATCACTTCAAGTTTCTTGGGTTGATTCTCTACTCACTTAAACAAGAGTCCATGAAGGGAGAACACAAGGAAAATCCAAGCAGGATTATGCAAGGAGAGGTTATGCATAGCTGTCTTCACTGACATTTGCTGGTCCTATAAATGTTTCAGACTCTAGTACTGAGTGTTTAATGATGGATTGCTATCACTTAATCCTCCACTCTTCAGATTTAGGTAATGCCGTGGTCATCCTCTTTGATAGATATGAAAAGAGATCCCGAAAGAGTCAGTAATTGGACTGCAAGCACCCAGCGAAAGTGACAAAGCCTGAACTCTGAACACCTGGACCTTGTGCCAAACTGCCAACATCAATCCCTAAGAAAGGAATCATTTCTTATTTCAAATTTTACCTTTTATCATAAAAAGTCATACAGATATTGCATGTAACATTGTTTTCATTGCTTTGACAAAAATTATTTTGTTCTTATCATATCCTAATTTTGATAATATATAAAAATACATTTATTTTCACATTTTCAAAAATTTGCTAGAAATGAAGAATATAAATACATCAAATCTAATTTTTATCACAATGCAGATACTAGAGGCTCAAGGTAAGATGGTGATGAACAGTTTTGATATACGAATTCCATATTTCTGAGAACCTAAGCATTTGATATAGACTGCTCTAGGGAACAACAGCTCACATAATTCCATGTGTCATTCAGTCACAAAAGAATGTAAATAACTCAAAGAAACTAAGTTGAGAGGAGCTTAGTTAAGACTGTTTACATATTTATAAGCACAGCATAGGGTTCAGTCTTGCTTTGGGGGCAGCCATAGTGGGGCACCAGGAACAAGAAAGGAACAGACCCCTGAGACAGAGAGGGCGATCGATGGAAAGGTCTATGTGACTTTCCTGGAAGACACAGTCCACTCAACACAGAGCAGAAACTTTTTTTCCCTGCTCTGCCTTCTGGAAGACCTCAGACAGTCCTCCAGACCAGATAAACAGAGCAAGGATTAAGAGAGAAGAGAGAGAGAGAGAAAGAGAGAGAGAGAGAGAGAGAGAGAGAGAGAGAGAGCATCAAGGTGACTACAATGCTTTGCCTCCTTGGGTAAAGAGCAGGTGGGTAAGAGAAAAGGTGGGGGCATTGGCCTGAGGGTGATCCAGGGCTCACAGACACAGGCCAGCCAAACTCAGTACTGCTAGACCATCTTTAAGTTCATCAGAAAGATCATCTACAACTCTGTCTAAGCCATCGTTTGCTCAGCTCCTGGCTGACAATTGCTCATTGCTAGTTCATTCACCCTGAGATCTCCAAAGCTCATATACGTGTGTGTTCCAAAGCTTCTCGCTGCCTTTCCACCATCACAGTATACTTACTTTGCAGTTTTCATAGTCGAGCAGATACCGTGTTGTCTTTACTCTTGTCCAGAATCCTTATGTTACTCTGATCATACTCCATCATCCTGGTACATTGTCCCATTAGCGTGTGGTTGCTCTGCAGGGAATTGTCCCTGATTAAATCCTACCTTTGATATTGATCATTGGGATTCCTGTAAGCAAAAGACATGTTGAGATACATTTTAGTATGATCAAAATTTACCTCAAAAGTAAAAATATGTCTTCTAAATAAACATAAAAATGCTGAATTCTCAATTCTATACCCCCTCCTCCATCCATACTCCCACGGCCCCTACCCCATACTGGATTTCATACATTCTGTCATATATGTTAAGGCCTGCTGAGTCAGATTTGTGTACCCAGATGTTCTTCAGTGCAGGTTCATCCACTGGTGTCTAGTCAGCATATTTAGCGTCACTACCTTAAAGAATTTATACTAACGTAATACATAATTTTAAATTTTAATTTTTAACATAAAAATGCTGAATTCTCAATTCTATACCCCCTCCTCCATCCATACTCCCACGGCCCCTACCCCATACTGGATTTCATACATTCTGTCATATATGTTAAGGCCTGCTGAGTCAGATTTGTGTACCCAGATGTTCTTCAGTGCAGGTTCATCCACTGGTGTCTAGTCAGCATATTTAGCGTCACTACCTTAAAGAATTTATACTAACGTAATACATAATT
>NW_008334224.1:20525-21485 GCF_000622305.1 Nannospalax galili | reverse complement strand
CACAGACCCATAACATAAGGAAATTGAAATGGTAATACAAAGCCTCCCAAGCTAAACCAGCCCAGGACTAGATGGATTTACAGCAGAATTCTATCAGACATTTAAAGAAGATCTGCATCCAATACTACTTAATTTATTCAAAAAAATAGAAATGGAGGGAAAACTTCCAAATTCCTTCTATGAAGCCAACATCACTCTCATACCAAAGCCTGGTAAAGATACAACCAAAAAAGAAAACTATAGACCCATATCCTTAATCAACATAGATGTAAAAATTCTCAACAAGATACTCACAAATTGCACACAGAAACACATCAAAAAGATCATCCAGCACGATCATGTTGGCTTTATTCCAGAGATGCAGGGATAGTTCAATATATGTAATGCAATGAATATAATAAGTCATATAAGTGGACTTTAAAGACCATTTAGAACTGGAAATATCTTGGTCCAGGCTCTTCTGGCTTTCATAGTTAACATTGATAAGTCAACTGTACTTCATGATTGTCTTTGTATGTGACTTACTGTTTTTCTTTTGCTGCTTTCAGTATTCTCTCTTTGTTCTGTACATTTAGTGTTTTTACTATGATATGTTGTGGGGAATTTCTTTTCTGATCCTGTATATTTGGTGTTCTATGTGCTTCCTGTATTTGTATGTGAATGTGTTTCCTTAATTTCTGGAAATTATCTTCTGCAGTGCTGTTTAAGATCTGGTTAACACCATTAACCTTACGTTCTTTTCCTTCCTCTATTCCTATGATCCACAGATTTGGTCTTTTCATGGAGTCCCACATCTCTTGCATATTCCATTCCTGTGTTTTTTAAATTTTCCATACTCTTTGCTTGAGTGGTCCAATTCTTCAACTTTATCCTCCAGTGTTGATATTTTGTTTTACATTTCATTCATTCTAGCCATTTCTGACACATTTGAATTGACCATAGGCTTACATGTGGAGCTTC
>NW_008334224.1:4352-20250 GCF_000622305.1 Nannospalax galili | reverse complement strand
TCTGATATGAGAATTAAGTTGAAGTATGCTTCTGTTTGTATTATCGGGATGCCCAGATCCTTTCTTTATTAGTTATGTAATTCTGGTTGGTACAGGGTTCAGGTTCTCTCAGGTTTAATTTGGAGGGAACTGATAGCTTCAGATGAGCTATTCAGGAGTACCCACAGAAGCCCAATTCATGTTCCAGTCAGGTACACTCAGGCTTCCTTCATCACAAGGAGACAAGATCCTGGTGCTCTCAGGCAGTACCCTATGTTCTCAGCCTTATGCCAGAGGGAGGCCAGAACTGGGCACTGTCTGATGGTCTGCTGAGATCTGAGCCACTACACAGATGAAGGTCCACACCTGCCCTCTCAGGCTGCCTGCTCAGAGCTGATATCTTATCTGGAAATTGAAACACTGGTGATGGAATGGAAGAGTCTGTCCTTCTTGGCAGAATTTCTTTACTCAGTTTCTGAGACACAACACACTCTGCAACAATTTTCCTCTTAAGTGCCATTCATTTTCCATCTTTTGGCAGCTTCTTTTTCTCTTAAAACTCTCTAATATTTGCTTCAGTTTTCTCAGTTCTCCTCTATGTATATTCAAATATGTGAATATATATAATCCTTCTATGAAATATTGTGCATGCTCTGAAAATTCTTAAATATCTGTATCTAATCTACTCCTAGTCTGAGCTGCATGCTCAAATATTTGTATTGGTTTCTTTTCTCATCATTTTGATAAAATTTCTGACAAAGCAACTTATGGATATTTTTTGGCTCACAGATGAAGGGCACAGTCGTGAGGGCAAACTCCTGACAGTCGCAGTATGAGGCAGCTGGTCACATTGTGTCCACAGTCAGGAAGCAGAGGGAAGAGAACCTGCTCAGCTTTGCTTCATTATTCATTATGTTGACTATTGCTGCTGACTTTGAGCTTGGGTCTTCCCACATCAATAACCCAATCTAGAAACTCAGATCTGCCCAGTCCCCTGTCTTCTAGGTGATTCTAGACCCTGTCATACTGGAAATCAATAGCAATAATCTCAAGACCTAATCACCATTAACATTTACACTTCATACCTAAAAGGTATTTCACATGGCATATGTCTCATAATAGAGTTTTTCTCCTTCACACAAATACTTCCTCACTCTGGTTTCCATAGCAAGCTGAACCATTACATCAATCAGTTGAGTTTAAAATTCTCAAGACTTCCTCAGCTCTTCAACTTCTCCAACACTTCCTATTTTATGAAAGAGTATCAATGTATTAACATTCAAATTTATATAACCCCATAACCTCTCTTGAGATGCACCTCTCCTGGCCCCCAGTGCTATCAAACCTTCTCAGCCAACTGGTTGCAACTCCCAATTTGCTAAGTCAACACAGTGGTAAGTGAGCCCTACCCCTAACTTGTCCCTGCCAGAAGTGACAGAGAAGCACAACTTATGCTTCCTGCTTCTCCCTGAAGAATTGGCAAATGACTGAAGATGGAATTTCTTCAAATTTCTCCTATCTCCCTACATTCTTCTAGTTACCTGTTTTGCTAGAGCCTTTAATTAATGGGGAAGGAACTAATTGCCACATTTTACAAGTAATGCATAACTGTAGGATAAACTAAAATGCAGCTTCTAAATGCAAATTTTCTTAAAAGTGCTAAAGTGTTTTCTTACTGAACATTTTAAGCACATTTCTAAATATATTTGGAACCTAGTGTTTGGGTCACACTTTGATTCATCCTGTGTGAGCTCCAGAAAATTTGCATTTTAGTCAAATATGTGTAAATCAATTCAAATCAATGCAGGGGAGATATTTATTTTAAGACACTGTACAGTGCATATTTTCTAAACACATCCTCTCTTAAGCAACTCATCACTCCCCAGACATCTTACTTTCAATTCACAATTTCTAATTGTTTCCTTACCATAGAGACTCCTGAACATCTGAATCTCTCCAGCTTAAACAGTGTTTTTATTTTTTAACGCATAAAAATGTTGATTAGAATGTCATCATGAGTGTGTTTCATACTTGACACATTTCTGTGACTAATTATCTTGAGGAGCATGCTTATTTGTTATTTGTATATAGCTTCCCAATCATTGTTATCTGGTATAAATGAAACAAACTCTCCATTTTAATTTTTACCTACCTTTTAATATTATTGGCTTATTTCATTATGTGCAAAAGCAAATAGAGTAGTTGTATATATGACAAGGTTTTCAAACTTGGAAGTTTAAACGTTTTAGATTTAAAAACTCTGAATATGTTGCTGCATGTGGGTGGAGGGGAGTTGCTTAATGAAGTTCAGGGTGCTGAGCAGTAACCCTAGGCTCTATAAGACCTCCAGTCATGACAACAAACAATGCCCTCCGAGCGTGCTGCATGTCCTCTCAGGGAAGACAACCCTACTCAAAGCTACTGCAGTCCACATCCTCTTGCCCACTTCCCAAGCATGCAAGCATAATATTATTGAACTCATAAATTATCCAGTCTATCTGTTGTCAGTCTATCTACCCATCATTCTATCTATCTGTCTATCATTTATCTATCTATCTATCCATCTATCTATCTATCTATCATCTATCTATTGATCTATCCCCTATCTATTCTATCATTTTTTCTATCATCTATCAATCTATCTATAACATATCACCTATATATTCTATCTATCAATCTATCATCTATCTATTTATCTATCTATGTATCTATCATCTATCTATCATCAATCATCTATCATCTATCTATTGATCTATCACCTATCTATCATTTTTTCTATCATCTATCTGTCTATCTACATATCACCTATATATTCTATCATCTGTCTGTCTATCTATCTATCATCTATCTATCTATCATTTATCTGTCATCTATCTATCTGTTGATCGATCTATCACTTATCCTATATCTATCATTCTATATCTATCATCTATCTTTCCTCTCTCTCTCTCTCTGAATCTCTGATTTATCATGGAAACATCATAACGACATCTATAAATAGAGAATAGCAAATCCTTATCATTGATGAATAGCTAGTATGCTTTATAAATTCTAATTATATGTGTAACTACATTTCTCTCTATATATATCTATATGTATATTTCAATTACTTCCTTTCTTTCAGTCTCTAAATAGATATTGGATTAGAGAGAAGTAGAAAGACAGATATATAAATGTATAAGGAGATGTGTGTATATACATTCCTAGATAGGAAAACACACACACAGAAAACACACATATGTACAAGAGTCTTGGTATAGTTCCTTGTATATGAATAGTTTTAATTAAAGTATAAAAAAGATAAATACAAGATTAGAGATGTACCTCAGTGATTAAGAGCACTGCCTGCTTTTACAGAGGAGCCTGATTCAATTCCCAGCACCCACTTGGCAGCTAACAACCATCTGTAACTCCAGTTCCAGGGATCCAATTCCCTCTTCTCACCTCACAGGCAGAACATGGGAGAAATGCACTCATACACACAAAATAAAAATAATAAAACATTTTACAAAAGATAAATACATTATATATATATATAATAACAAGCTTTTAACTTTAAGGAAATCTAGATAGATTAGCCTTATTGTTTTCTTATTTTTATACTAAATTATAAATCAAAGAAACTGGCACATTTTTTTCTTCATAAACTTTTTACAAACCTGGCTTTCCACTTGCATCCCTACAGTGTAGGTAAGTCCATTGTTTTTCTATACTTTCTCCCTGTTGCATCTATAGTTATGAAGAATTTTTGCTCCATCTTAGCGATGTAGCACCACAGTGCCACACAAGATGAGGCTGAGACCAAATGCTCCCATATGACTTTTCTTCTTGACCTGTGACCCACCATCCCTTGGCACTCTGTGAATGACATACAAAACAAGGCCCATGTGAAGATACAATAATCAAGAAGAACTTGAATTTTCTAAGATACGCAATCAGAAATCCGGGATCATGTGTCAGAATGTAAGCTAAAAGCCAGGAATAAAGGCAGGAAAAACACAAAGCTAGGTCAAAGCGTGGTTACCCGTATGGAGTCACTCAACAGAGGCTGCGTTTAGTGATTCAGTTCAGGGATTAGAAAGGGGTAAACAGTTTGTGTTTGGCTGAAAGGTAGGACAAAAAATAATCCCCACGATCAAACTGAAAATTGTTCATTTAAGACTAACTAACATACACTAGACAGATCCTGAGGACTTTTTTCCATTAATAAAATTGTCCCTTGGTATCCTTGAGACATTGACTAAAACTCCATGTGGGTACCAAACGTTGTGAATGCCCAAGCTCCTTACACAAAATCATAAATAGGTTCTTCATAAGACCCAATATGTTGGAGTTACAGCAATAGTTGCTTATGTTTCTCAGGAAATGGGAATAAAGGAAACGAACTCTTTCCATGTTCAGAACAGATGAACCAGGAAACAGGACAAATGGCCCATTCTACAGATACAATTAGCGAAATTAGATATAATGTGTTGTTTCTGTTTTGAGAGTTTTTGGTCCAGGGTGGATTGAAATCAGAGGTGCAGAACCCACAGATGGATAAGGCCAACACCAATGGATGGGGCTCTCAGAATGCTTGAAGGGCTCTATAATCACTCTTTTCTGTGGGTGAGACTGTCTGGTAGAATCCACAGCCACGTAGTTGGGAAATTTAAAAAGAAGTGCCCTCTGAATCCCAGAGCACAACTGCACTCAGGTGAAAGGTGAGGGTGGTTAACACAGGGAACTTAAATTCAAAGAATCAATAACTAATTTCACTCACAGACTGATTGAGCATAGTATTCCTTTATTTATTTCTTGTGTGTGTGTGTGTGTGTGTGTGTGTGTGTGTGTGCGTGTGTGTTCCTGTGGGGGACAGTTCATGTGTTATGGTAGGGGTCAAAGAACAACTTGCAATAGTCAGTTCTCTTCTTCAACCACGTGGGTTCAGGGAATTGAACTTGGGCATTGAGCTTGGCAGCAAACACCTTTTCCTGCCAAACCATGTTACTGGCTTATATTATTTTTAAAAGCAAAACATAGTAACAGCCAAATTCGTATTTGTTCTGTACAAGTAGAAAAGTTTAGGGACAAATAAATTAAATCTAATTAGAATCATGAAATATCAAACCCTCTAAACAAATTCTAAGCCTTTAGCCAACTGACAAAGGAGAACCCATGAGATGATAGAGAGGTAAGGTCTCCTAGAGGAAGGACCTAGGACACTACCCAAAATGAGCATTGTTAATCCCTTCAGCCTTCCACAAAGGTCCAATCATCTTTGTCTGGGGTAAACACTGCACTGGTGAGGAGGAAATAATCAGCTGTTTTAGAGAGTGCCGGTCAGTGCACTGAACTGATATGGGTCCCTGGAGATGGAAAAGACAACTGTAGACTTCCTTCTTCAAACGTACAGCGTACAGACCGTCAGTGGAGTTTTATCTCAAGCCTGTGTCTCAGTGCATCCTGTGGTACCCTGATCTCATCACATGGTTACTCCTGAAATTCCACAGTGACTACTCAAAAGAGATCTGCTTAGTAACTTGCCCCACCCAGGCACTGTTCCTCTGTATGGGGTGAGGGTGGTGGTGACAGGGATGGCCATGTGAGGACCATTAGAACGAGCAGTATCTTAGGAAGCAGTAAGTGAAAACCCATCCTGAAGACTTGATGGGGCCCAGAGACTAGAAATTTCACCAGGAGTGGCAGCTGGAAAACAGTGATTTCCATAACACTTCCACTCACGTGGTCCCATTTGTTTATGAAGTTCTGATACATCTTGGAGAATAACAATGAACCATAAGACTAACCACGTGGTACTTTCAATAGCAACCACTGTGTCAGATGTGCTTGATCTGCTTAAACAAGTTAGCACAACCCCGGTACTGTCATGCAACAATTAATCTGCAAATGCCCTGTCCCCATGCCTTGACCATTTGGTCCAACAAAGGGAGTTTGCTGCTGAGTCCAGCTCCGTCCCTTACTGTCCTGTCACAGAGATGAATAAATCTGTAGTTCTATGTCACAATTTGGCTCATAGGTCTCTTGGTCACCTATCCATCCCATAAGATGTTATAAACTGCTCTATAAAGTCACTGAAGTTACATTGATAGAACCCACTGAGAAAGAATTAAGAAATCTAGATTAACTGGTAAGACAGTCACATGTCAGAAAATGGAAAACAAATCCTAATAAAATCCAGCATTGAATTTCTTGATAATTCTCAGGATCTAGTGATATGGGTCATGTTGGGTCATGAAGAACATCTCTAAAGTGAAGAATAAGCTGTTTTGTTTTCTCATACGTCTTAAAAATATATACACCTTAGTAGGCTTCATAGACACAGCATATTCTTTGGCTAAGGTTCAAATCCCATTCTACTTATTGAGTAGATGATTTAAACAGATGCTAGTGACTCTGGCACCCTTCAACTGAGAAGGAAGACATGGGGCAGGCTACTTCAGGAACTCCTCCTCCACTTGGACCTTGGAAGGCAGAAAACCCAGGAGTATGTGCAGAGTCCCGGGGAGGAAGGGCTGTGATTTAGAGCATCTGACAGGGGTCTAGGGGGAATTGCATTGCAGGCTTTAGGAATTTGGAGACAGTTCCTGCTCTCATTTGTAGACAATATTCCTTTTCAGAACTAGATCTTGGCCTACTCCTCAGGATTAACAGAAACTGAATCTTGGCCAACCATTGACCGTGGTGATTCAACCACATCACCATTGTAGCTGAACTCACCATGAACTTGAGACTCCTGGCTGAATAAAGATCTCCCTCATCAATGTAAATAAGTGTCTCACCCATCAGCCCATGGGGGAGCTGAACATAATAAAGAAGGAAGTCAGGGTTTTCCTGTTCAACCATGGACAGCCAACTGCTCCTCTCCTTATACGTTGGTTCTACATACTTGAAGTTTGGCCTCAGATTGAATTCACACTAACTCTTACCTCTCAGCTTGCAGACACCAGAGAGTTCATGTTTGGCCTCATGGTCCCAAGAGCTGATACCACTGATAACTCTCATTATAAATCCATCCCATGATTTGGCTCCTTGGAGGCCCCTGACCAGCAGCAACAAGGCCTCATGGCTTAGTGCTCTGTCTTCACAGGCATGTGATGCAGGTGTTTTCATTCAAGGCTTATTAAAATTGTTAGCATCCATGTCTAGATCCCGCAGTTCATTTAATTATAAACTCAGACTATTGTAGTTCTCATATTCTTCCTTCAATTTATTATATAGAAACATCTTATGAATAGAAACTTTGGGTGATGCTCCTTCATGACCTGATCACAGATGGAGACTGTAGAGAAAAGCCAGTATCAATGTTCAGTTCCTCACGTTATTGACTAGTTTTAATTACATCCACTTCCACTGGGATATCTGAAGGGGAGAGGCACGTTTTATTTTCCACATTTTACTTATGCACCAATAGCTTTAAATGTATTTGAAGCATTTAACACATTATAAGTTTGTTTAAAGTTTGGTATCTTTTCTTCCCAGCAAGATCTCTTCGTGTTGTTCTTTTAATTATTTGGACACAGCTCATATCTTTGAACATATTCCATACTTCTGAACCTGGAGTCGCCGTTTGGCAAAGAACAGAAGAGCCTGAATGTCTCATGGGAAATAAAATAACATTTTTCTCTGTCACAGTTAGATCAGATATGTACAAGTCTTTTGCTTATCATGGTAAGAATTGTAATTTTCTTTTTACTTATGTTATAAAGCAATGAATTCTATAGAATTCATATCTCTAACTTGGAAGTATTGATTGTACAGCTAGTGATATGCAATAGAGTTTCCTTTCACAAGGAGAGGCTGTGGTATGAGGCATGAGGCCCTGTCAGCCATGTCAGTATGAGGACACACAGACATCTCTCTATAGCATACTGTGCTGTGCAGGTACAAAGTGCTGTAGGTTAGGTCAACTCATTTTCATTCTACACATTTTCAGATATATTGGATATGAGCTCACTAAGAGTCAAAAGTGTGTGTATGTTTATATGGATTTATGTGTTTATTTATAAAATGCACTTGACACACTGTGATTGTGCCATTTTTGTTTTTAGTGTAAATGTGTTCTGTACCACACTAATGAAGATGGGCGAGGCAGGTATCCCCGACATATCAGCATGTGTACTTCAGAGTCTGAAGAGCCTGGAGTTCAGCTCCTCCACCTACAAGATCTGTGACCTTGAAGGTCCTTAATCTGCCTGAGCTGGTTTTCTCTTCTTCAAAATGAGAATGTAATGTCTATCTTTCCTGAGATATAATGTTAGCTAAATGTATCTGTGTACTTCCCTGTCCCATGGGCCCACGTGCTCTCTGGAGTGTAGACATAATCACTGTTACTAACATCTTCTTCTAATTGACCCTCTTCTGTCATGGAGACCTATTTCTTTCTTCTCAGTACCTTCTAAGCTATTTTAGTGGAGGATATCACATTGTCTGCCTGCCCCATGATAATATATTTTTCTGTAATACAGAAACCACAGATCTCTAAGATTGCTTTGGAAAGGATAAAAAGCTGGACTGTAAAGAAATTATCAAACCGTTCCTTTTCTCCTTGCTCATAACATCAACCATTATCTCCTTCACCCTCCTCGCCTACCACTGAGCACTCAGCTGATGGTTTCAATGCTTCCTTTGTAATGACTTCCCAAAGCCTCATACTGGTCAGTGCACTGAATAACTTCCATTTAGCACCTCACCCTTGCTTGATTCCCATCTCTGGGCAAAATGAAGATCTGTCTTGAACTCTGGCAGCCATCTGGATTATGAGCCACATGACCTGTCACAAGAATCATTGGGGAGGAAAGGAGTGGCTGTGGTGTTCCAGGCTGAGACTATAATGCGGATTTAAACAGGTGAGAAACTTACCCTGTGTCTGTACTTATGCCATCGACAGAAGCACTTTAAATTTTCTTTCAGGATGGAAAAACACTCTTTGGTTGAGCAATGCTCTTCAGAAAACCAATATCTCAGTTCAGAGATTCCATTGTCAAGAGAGAAAAAAATTCTTAAACAAACAAAACAAAACAAAACAAAAAATGAAATAAACCTACTGCCTGTCTTTACAGGGACTCAACACAGCCTTGTTTCCACCACACACAAGCTAAACAGATTTAAATGCCTTTTCATATGTCAAAAATAGACTGTCCTGAGGGACAGAGGGGAGGAGTGTGCAGGGGCACATTGTCCACTGTTTCTGCTCGTGAGCAGCGGCCTGTTTCCAACACTGTCAATTAAGCGTATTTTTCCACAGCACTGTGTCATTAAGACACAGTTGCCAACTTCAACACTGCTGCATTTTTTATGACATACATTAGTTATGGTTGAAAGACAATTTAGAAATGTTTTCATGGGGAATAAAAAAGACCTCTGGCTGGAAAATTTCTCTCGTTTATTATTATTACACTAGCTCAGCAAATGGCTTTGTGTCTTAATAATGCACTCTGCTCTGCATTTAGCTTCATCTGATTCCTTGAATATTATTTCTCAACAGTATCCCATCACCAGAGAACATGTTCAAAGACACAGCAAAGAGGAATTCATGGCTCGTTTGAACTGAGGATGTGGTGCCAGATAATAGATAGTGGATATGGGAATTCACAGCAAATGACCAAAGGGGTTTTATGTTAAAATATGATGAAGTAGATGAATCAGCAAAACAGTACAGGATGGGACGCAAGGTAGAACAAAGAAGAGAGTTACAGGACTCGTGGGAGAGGAAAGCATAGGTGCGCTGAGCATAGCTTTGAAAATAACGGGCACGCTGCTTTTCAACGTTGCCTCTGCATGCTCTGTTCCAACCCTAGGGAAGTTGGGAAAAACCCTGCTCTTGGGTGGATAGTGGCTGAACATGAGAAGCAAACAGCTTGTGATCATGGGTGGATGACTAGGAAGAGGGGTCAGCCTGTATCAGAAGCTACAGATGTTCAGATTCCAGGAGCTGCAGTTGGCTAGGTGATACATCCCATCATGCATCCGCAGTTCATCACTTCTATATGGTAGAGACTGGGACCATAGTAATGGTCCCAGGACAGCCGCAGTGTCTGGTGGTTTTAGAAGTTGTGAGACGTTCCTTCCTGAAGTCCCTCAGATATTTCACCTTTTCTCATTTGTCTTAAGACATGGAGAGAAAAGACTCCAAGGCAGTTGGAAGAAAGATTATCAGTGAGGGTCCTTTGTCTCCTTAGCTGAGCTGTCATAGGGAAAGACACAGGAATGCAGGGTGAAAATGTGAGAGCCACAGAGCTCAGCTAACCCTGCTGGTGGTGCTGAGGGAAGAGTGGGGCTTGCAGCCTCAAAGAGGCCAGGTAAGAATCTCTGGCCTTTAGACTACAAATGAGTGAGTCATTTCTGGGGGATACTGAAAGATTTTAGGTCACAGCCAGATTACTATTCTGCTGAATCAGTGTCCAAGGAGACCTGTGGCTGTGGTTTGATTGCCAGAGCACACCCTAGAAGATGATCCTGCTTCAAAGCCCTACAGCAGTGGAGAAATGTTGAATGTTCACTGGTAGCTCTTCTGTGGCAATAACATTGATTGAAACTAGATCTGGGCATACGGCCAGAGATCAGTAAAAATAAGTTAAAAGTTTTTCTCTTTAAAAAATTAGGACTTTCAAACTTTAAAATTTATAAACATTTTTGTGAAAGATTCTTCAATTATCTTGTATTTCTAGTCTCTTGGGAATAGAACAAGAAATTTTAATAGTACTGATGCTATCTGACATTTATAATAATTTTTAATGTGGATATTGTGTGCAATCCACTTTTTATAGGAGAGGAAACTGATGCTTGCAATAATTTAGAAATATTTTCCTAAATAAGACCCACTATAAAAAGCAAAGGATTTATGTGAGGGCTACACTTTCCCGTTCTAGATTGACAGCAGATCCTCGAATCAAAAGATGTGCTTTGAACATGAGTCTTTGCCTTACGAACATGATGCTTTGAACACACCTGCTGGAGATTTATTTTTATAAAGCAAACAAGGTGTTTTTGGCATTGCAAACAGTATCAGAGCCGCACACCTGGCCCTGGACTGGTACTTGTGCTTCTGCACAGGGATGGCATCTCCAGACTCTCCAGCCATGTTTTCAAGGGACTCTTCTTTGAGTTTTACAGAAAGAGATCTTTTAAGATCAATATAAATCGGCATAGGAAGTGATTGTGAGAAAGAACGGTATGTTATGATCAAATTGGAATCTCTCTGCTCTACCTAGAACCTAAATGAAAGGAGATGATTTTGAGAGAAGAGCGGAAGTGAGCAAGGATCAAAAGGCCCTTGCATCACCTGAAAAGGAATTGAACGTGAGCTTACAAACAACGATGAGCTAGTACAGGGTTTCAGCTCGAGGATGGTGCTAGGAATACGTTTAGAAATGCTACTAGAGGGCTGGAAATGCTTTAGAGCACTTACCTACAGTCATCAAACTGGGTTTGGTCTCCAGACCACCATTCTGTAAAGTATCAGCAATAAAACTATAAAAGCGTATCTTACCTCGATAAGTATAAGACGACCTAGCTGGAATTCCAGGTTAGAAACAGTCAGAGAATACACTGTCAAACCAAGGACAGTATGTGGAAAGAGAACAGTTAAAATTAAGAACTACTGAAGGGGTAAACCACCATTTGCAGGTTTGTTTAGCAGTATGTGGGGGATAATCTTGGTGGTTTAGAATTGAGGATTTCTTGAGAAAACTTTCCAAGGTTAGACGGAAAAGGTATGCAAAGTCATTGTGTTTTTACTAATATTTTAAAGAAAGGAAGCCATATACTGTTACCTTTTTACTCTTCAATTCTATTTTACATTATGTCTTTTTGAAAAGAGTTCTTGGGCTTGGGCTAATATTTCCATATTTTCCTTTCTTCTTTCACCCACCATAACCAAATGGAATTTACTCCAGCTATAAAATCCTGGTTGGCAAAAGACACACTGATTTTTATCTATCTCATTAATGGGCTATAAAAATCATATAATCTTATCAGTGCATACAGAAAACTGTCTGCCAAATTCAACCCCTACACATGACAGAAAATCTCACTAAAGTAAGAATAGAGAATACAGCTCTGAACTTAATGCAGAACAGCTACCAAAACATATGTATCTAATATCATTCAATGGGAGAAATTAGCTTTCTGACACTAAGGTCTGGGATAAGGCTGGGGATGTACTCCGTTGTTAAAGCAAGGGCTCAGCACAGATGAAAACTTGAGTTCAATTCCAAGACCTATATGTGGTACCATGACTTATAATAGGAGGACTTAGGTTGGAGGGGTAATTGGAACAGAGGTTCAAGGCCATCCTTAGCTACATAGCATGATGCTTGCCTGACTATATACGACCCTGTCTCCAAAGAACAAAATTAATATAATGATCAGAGATATCTGCTCTGTACACATTTATTAATAATTACATTATAATCGTATGTTCTTTTCATACAATAAGTGAACAAAACAAAGGAAGAATTGAAGCTATCATCTCCATTTTAATTCACATGATATATTTGTATTATGCATAGTATAGACTATATTTTATGCTATAATATCATATGCTATTATGTAATGGCAAAATAACAATGATAAGACATATTTACATTTGTCCATAAACATATTTTTAGATTAGACACTATTAACCAAATGCTCTTCCTTGGAAGTTATTATGAAGATAGGAGAAGTCCTGTACTCTGAGAACTGACTTGCAAATCATTTGTTTTTAAATCTGAGAAGAATAGACTCAGATCTTTCAACATTCAGCAGGAGGTAAATTAACAGCTCAACTGAAAATTCATGGATGTGTGTGCGTGCATGTGTGTGTGAGAGAGAGAGAGGAGAGAGAGAGATCTTTGTAAAAATGAATAGGCAGATGAAAAATGTACATTTGAAAGCATGGCTAGCACCACACTTCACTAAGATATTCCAAGTTAAAGCTAAATCCCTGTGAACTTATTCGAATTGCCCACATATAAAATGCAAAATCCAAAAAGCAACACAGATTTTTTCTTACTATGAATTGCAAAGCAAGATGGCAGAGCTATGTAGAAAACAATTTGACTATTTCTCACAAAACCAAATCTGCCTCTCCCACAGGACTCAATAGTCAGGATCCTTGGTACTCAAGTGAGTTACCAACTTATTTTCACATGAAAACATGAACATTAATGTATATAGAAGTTTTATTCACAGTTACCAAAACTTAGCAGCATCAGCATGTCCTTCCATAAGTGAATGGGTGAGCATACCACATCACATTTATGTACAAATGGTCATGTAAAGAGAAATTAGTTACTGGGTCACATGAAGACATGGAACACTTAAAGTCACAAGTCTGAGTGAAAGAAATAAAATTAACTGTGCTTTTATTATGTAATTCCAACCATACGATATTCTGGCAAAAATAAACTACATGGGGGAGAAATGAGTCATGGGTCAGGGGCTCAGGGCCATAGGAGGGAGCAGGAAGGGAGGAAGTAGTTGAGACCACACACCATGCTGCATGCCCTCTAAGAGGGACCACATCATACACTTTACAAAATTCGCAGAATGCACAACATCAGTGGCTGAAGCCTTGGGTCTCTAAGGACTTAAATAGCAGTGCTTGACTTGCCAGCAGTAAGAACTGTGTTACTACTGTAGGGTGTGGATGATAGAGGAAGTCAACGAATTCATGGTGAGGGACGGTCTGAAAACTCTACACTTTCTGTTCAATTTTCTATAAAAGTAAAAGTACTTAAAAATAAAGTCTCTTAATTAACAGAAAAGAACTGTGTCTAATTTTTCAACATCTTGGACTTGTCACTTTCTGTCATGGGCTTTGTAACTTATTTGGGAAGCTGATCCCTTTCAATGGAACTAAGATTGTGTTTTATTAACAGTGATCTGCACAAGTTGATGATTGCATTTGGTTTTTGTCTTTGTTTTAACTCTAAGATTAGGATTTACAGACTTTATTTCTAGAGAGTTGAAGTGGATAAATGCAGACACTCATATTGGTGAATGGGAGGCAGTGCCTTAGTCCACTTTATTCTATGAAAAAAAGGATTATTTTATCATCAGGGTTTGGTGTATGGCTTGGGGTGGTTTGTGTGTGTTTATTTTGTGACAATCTGAAATGACAGTCTTAATGGTCTGACCACTTAAGAGGCATGAATAAAATCAGATTGTTGGCTATTCCTTAGTAGTTTCTTATATAAGTTTTTCATTACAGGAGTGCCCTGATTTCTCAGGAAGGCAAAAAACAAAACAAAAAACCCCCACAAAACAACAATAACAACAACTACTACTACTACTACTACTACTACTACTACTACTACTACAAAAATATGGGTGGGAGATGGATATTGGGAAAACTGATTTCTTTCTCCTACTGGGAATTTTAGACAGGAATTTTTGGCTATATTTACAACGAGACTCATCCATGCTACAAATAGGATTATGTTCTTTGCTTCCTAAAGATGCCCAAAGAATGAAGGAAAATAAATTGCAACTTACAGGAAAAGATAGATGCAACACAGAGTCACAGTCATCTTGAAATCAGTATTTTCTTTTTGACGGGATTAAGTATAAATTTCCCTAGCTACCAGCCTTGAGAAAAATAGAGAGAAAAATAATTCCTTCTTGAGAGTGGAATGCCTAACGTAAATGGAGTACAGGTCCAGGGCACAGCGGACACAGATGCTGAAGTAACCACGATCACAATTATGGAACACTTACTTTGAATCTAATTCTTTTACATGTCACATGCCACTTAAAATTAAGCACATAAGATTGAAAAACATTACAGTTATGATTTTATGTACTAGATTATTAACTATATATGCGTGTGTTACACACATACACATCTGAATATGTTAACAAACAATGAATGGATCCAGCCATTCAAGAATACTTGTCTTGAAGTTAAAAGTGATAAAAAATTGAGTGGTGATTAGACAAAGTAGATGTCCTAAACAGATAGCCCTGATGCCTTCTTGTTAAGAACATTTCATGGTTCACCTCCTGTCCTTGCAGGCAAGTCTCATGCAATAGTTTGTGATGAGGAAGAAATCTTTCTTATGTCTAGGAAAAATTTTGTGCCAAAGCTTTCTTATTCACTCCCTCATAGACACAACATCAGCCCTGGATCACTTAAAAGATCTCTCTTCTAAAGCATGATCTCCCTTATCAGATTTTAATACCTCTTTTCATCTTTTCTGTTGTGTTCATGTAAAACAAAGAGATTAAGCACACATGGTTATAATCTGTTCCTTGTGAGACTCTGGTGAAATGGCAATTAGAGGGAAAGGCCATAACAACCACAGAGAATGGATGGTTCTACATCAAACAATATTAGAAAGTAGAACCCAAAGGGGAAATCTTGACTGAAGAAACCTGTGCAGAATATTTTATCTAAGCATACACACAGGGTGTTGCCAGCTAGAAGTAAATGTACTTGCCTTCTAGAAGGTGCCGAAATGTATACTTCACTATTGCAGATGAAATAGAACATCAGGTTTGATGGAAAGAGATGCAAACTTTACCCTCTCCAAATCCTCTCGCTTCTGACACCATAATACAGTTATAGGCATGTATGCCTGAGCCAGTAGGAGACAAATGTTTCTTCTCTAACGAACCTTATGTTTACAGACTCTTTGTGAAGAATCAGTTTAGCATACCAGATACAATCCCATCAGTGCAGGGCCCTGGACAGGACAGACTAAGATGGACAGTCCATTGTCCCCATCCAACCAGGTCTAGTTTTCAAGTTCACAGCATAATTTACAGACATGTGCATGAATAAAACTATCTGACTGACCCATCTTAAGGTATTCCATTCATAAAGGAATTGAATGGTAACCTAATGCATGGAGGTTTTCAGTCAGGAGAAATTTTTAATTTCACTGCATGTTGGATGCTATTCTAGGCATGAGCAAAATCACTGAACAGAAAA
>NW_008334224.1:0-4299 GCF_000622305.1 Nannospalax galili | reverse complement strand
TGTGGTGTGGAGGGAAGTGGAGGGTGGTAAACAAATATGGAAAAATTGGAAAGTGGCCCAGTATTTTAGGTAGTCCAGAGAAAAATAAAGGGGAGATTGATAAAAGAGGAAGAGGTACTTTGTAATGATGATGTCTTCAGTGTATTCACTCAAGGGTGACATTTGTACAAAGACCTGAAACAGATGTGTGAGCAGTGCCAGCAGATACATTTAACCAAACAACAAGGGAAACCAGCGTAGTAAGGGATAATCTCCCAGCCAGGCCCTGCTTAGACATTTAATCTCACGTGTGTCTGTGGTATAGTGAATACAGTAAGAGACAACGTGTACTGAACGAATTTGAGTTTTGAAAGTGTAGACACAGGAAACTCAGGAAAGTACACACACTCTGAGTTCATCGTTCTGTGAATGTTGAAGAATGAGTAATTATGGAACACTGTAGATCTGCTTAAGAAAAAGAACTTGGGAGGTGGAGTGGTGACTTAAAAGCACTTGCTGCTCATGCGAAAGACCTGAGCTCAGTTCCTAGCAATCATGTCTGTCAGCTCACAACTGCCTGTAATTCCAGTTCCAGGTGATCTAATACCTTCTTCTGGCTTCTGTGACACATATGCCCACACACACACACACACACACACACACACACACACACACAGACACACACACACACAAGAGAGAGACATAAAGTAAATAGTAAAAGAAATCTGAAGTAGATAAAAGTAAATAATTTTATTTTTGCAGTTTAAAGCTCCAATATTAAAGGCAGTGAAATATGTCCATGTAGATATAAAAAAAATCAGTGAAAAATGCTGAAACCCACAAATACATATGCACATTTAATTCTATTGATTTCCCATTAGTGCTATGAAAATTATACCGTGCTTTAATATCTAGATTTACCTTTGGAAAAAATGTCTTTCTTACGCTCTCATACCATCAACAAAATTAGTCTAAAGTGGATTATAGGTTTACTTATAAAAATAGAACTAACCCAGTAAAACATGCTGACTAGACAGAAGTCTTTGTTAATTCACTGAAAAATTAAAGATAAATGAGTTTGGTTCACAACTAAAACCCTTTAATCTTCCTAAAACCTTTTCAAAAATTAGTAACAAGTCATGTTCATGGAAACAAAATTCATAGTAGCACACAGGATTTCTGTATGAAATATGTAAGTAACTCCTTAAAAAGAAAATTCTGTATAAAAACTGGATAGCATGCTGAGTGTGGTGGCTCTAATCTCAATCCCAGAGTTTGGAAGACTCAGACAAGGGATGGTGTGAGTTCAGGGTCATTGTTGTCTACAAATGAATAAATAATTCCCCACGTAAAAACATGAATATGATGGTTACATGAGCAGTTTTTAAAAGTTGCTTAGCAACTAATGAGGATGGGAATATGTTGAACATTGTTAGCAGAGAGACACGATTGAGCTGAACCCGGTGACTCAGCATGACCTTTAAATGATCATAACTAGGACAACCAACCACCTAAAGTACTTGTGAAGCTGTGGGGCCCCTGGACACTGAACATGTACACAGGTAACTTAAAGTACTACAAATACTTTGGAAAGTATTCTTACAATGTAAGAATATATTTTATAGAATAAATTCTACCTCCATTAGTTAGCTGAGAGGCGTAAGAAATAGGCCCACTGGAAAACTTCTAAGGAAATGTTCCTGAAATCCTTACGCTGGAAACCGTGTAAACTGCCTCTCAGCAGTGACTGCAGAAATCAGCTATGCTTTGTGTATCCCATAAACGCAAAGGAAAATAAAAGAAGTAAGCTCCCTCATCAGCCTCTCACGAACGAGGCTCATGAGAAGAAAAAGTACAGAAAAACCACAATCACACAAACGTGTGATTCCAGTAGCGTGAGACGAAAGTGCAGGGCAAAATCCCTCTTGTGTTGGAAAGCAGATTAGTATGGACTTTATGCCAGGTATGGAGGGTGATTAACCACAGAAATCTGGAAGAAAGTTTTAGGATTGCTGGAACTATACCATGTCTTCATTATGGTGGCCTTCTGGGATGTGTCTATTTAATTAAACTCATAGGAGCTTTATGTCCTAGTTACACTTAATTGTCTACACAGCTTAGAAAAATCTTAAAGGAAAAACCTAGATTGAGGAATGTACTAGCTCAGATTGGCCTGCGAGTATGTCTACTGGGGATTGTCTTGATTATTAAAAGGTATAGGCAGAAGCCCACTGTGGGCAGCACTGCCCATAGGCATGCAGCCTGGACTCTATAAGACAGCCAGGTAGCCTGAGTCTGTGAGGGAACCAGCAAGCAGTATCCTCTGTGGTGCCTGCTCAAGTTCCCGTCTGAGTTTCTGCCCTGACTCCCCTCCTTGATGCATCTTGACCTGGAAGTGTGAACCAAATAACCTCTTTGCTCCTCTAAATCGCTTTTGGTCATGGTGTTTAGTCACAGCATCAGAATGAAACTAGCGTGCTTCACAATATTTTATTATATTGACATAAGCTTTTATAAATTTTTCATTCCATTAAAAAGTCCATTTCCAACATCAGTCAATCATATTCACAGAGCAATCTTGACATCAGGTTACACCAACGATCTGCTCCATTTATCTAAATACACCAGTAGCTCAGTTCCCCACAAAGATAATCAATTATATACAAATCCCTACTCCAAGTACTCTGTAATCCAAACCACAGGCAGCAGACGGCTTTAGAAGGATAAGCTTGAGATCAAAACAAATATTGACTGAGTCTTTTCACAGAAATCTTTGGCCTTCTAACAAAATGCAAGCACTACAACTTTTTGATATTTGAGCTTTTAACAGCTAGAATGTAATATGTTTGCAAGCCTATTCTGGAAGTAATTATTACTAGGATTACATTAAGGATCAAAGTTACCTCAGATATAAACATTATTATAAGGAAGCGTCCAATGGTAGAAACAATCAAGGACACAAAAAGCTGCCTTGTCGTCTGCTCCAAATGTTCTTAGACGCTCTCTTGTCTTGGGGGAGGGGCCAGGAAAATATCTACATATTTCACTGTTTCCATGACCAGGACTCACTGTGGGGTGCCATGCAGACAGTGATGCATTTAAGACAGATTCGCACAGTTGCTCATATTTTCACAAAGGTTGTGAGAAAACAGCAGCCATACCTTTGACGGCAATACACACTCACAATAAATTTGACAGTTTTGCTTATTGTTCATAATTACCACTAGAGACGCTTATGGCTGAATAAGGACAAGAAAAGGAGTTGGCACATTTGTGAGTTATGGGTAATGAGGTTTTGGAAATTAAAGGCTGCAGCGGCTGCTGTGGATGCAGTCAGGAGAGGCTGCACAGGGCCCTGTGGGTGCAGTCAGGGGATGCTGCAGTGGGCCCTGTGGGTGCAGTCAGGAGAGGCTGCAGTGGTCTGCCGTGGTGTGCAGTCAGGAGAGGCTTCAGCAGGCCTCTGCGGTGTGCAGACAGGAAGCAGCTTGTTCAGGTCTTACAAAGCACAGAGGGCTGAGCAAAAAGATAGCTGAGGGGATTTTCCAACAGGAGCATTCAGAGAGGAAGTAAGTATGCATAGTCTATTTGTTAATTACCCTGTGCTAAACCAGTGTTGCTTAATTTTCCAAGCTATAAATCATAATATGCAGTATACTCCACACAGCACTGTATGCTTAGAACTCAGTCACAAACATGCACACTCTCACATCAAACTATAAACTCATAAAGGAGTCATTCTTACTTTTCTATTCTGTTCTGCTGTAGGATAGACCCTTTTGATTGTTTATTCCTTTGTAGTGAATAAAAACCACAGTCTATTAAAATCAGTTTTTGGAACTAAGAACTCAGTTGACAAAGTGTTTCCCTTGTAAACATTAAGAACTGAGTTGATTCTCAGGATCCAAACAAGATGGGCGTGGTTGTGTGAATTTGTAATCCCAGCTCTATGGAATCAGAGACAGGAAGATCCCTGGGGATCACTAGCCAGTCAGCCTTGCCTAGTAGGCAAACTCCAGGTTAGTGAGAGACCCTGTCTCAAACCATAACATGGACAGCTCCCAAAGAAAGCCACCATAGGAGGCTAACCTACAGCTTTAAACGAACATACATCCTCACCCCCACACACATACACAGATAGAGAGAAGGGGTGGAAACATACACATACACACAGAGACACACACAGAGAGACACATAGATATCAGGTACACAGACACACACACACAGAGACACACACAGAGAGACACATAGATATCAGGTACACAGACACACACACACAGAGACACACACAGAGAGACACATAGATATCAGGTACACAGACAC
>NW_008334223.1:0-241 GCF_000622305.1 Nannospalax galili | reverse complement strand
CTTAAACTAACCCAATTTTTATCCATATCTCCCTTATTAATGCCTGTTTCCAACAATTTTTAACGTATTATATTTGAGGAGGAAGCATAAAAATTTACATCATGTTAATTAGTAAAGGTGATAAGCATTATCACTGAAATCTACCCAATGACTATAGACATACACAGGCGCCAAGGATCCAAGTGCAGCGGATTATGACTAGTAATAATCAGATACATACAGATGAGAGACGCATGCACCA
>NW_008334222.1:0-1698 GCF_000622305.1 Nannospalax galili | reverse complement strand
TCATGTTTTTAGTACCCAGTTGTGTCTTCATGTACATGTGCCCACACACATTCACTCACACTGTTCAGTAACTGGGGACTCAAGGACATACTCGGTCCTCAATGTGGTAGGCACTGGCCACTTCTTCATGGCCATAGAAGGTGCCCTGACCACTACTGCCTTTAGTAACCATTCCTAAAATCTCTGAAGAGCTATTCACACCACTGCTATCCTTGGTTCTATGGTTTGGCTCACAGGACTGTAAATACCCCTATCTGTGGATTCAGACGGATTGCTAGGAGATTTTCCAGATCAGGAGGTGCTAGTACACTGTGTGATGTGTTGTTGCTAAGTGTGTGTGGGTACCAGAGAAAACCTCTAACACTCCATAGCCAAAAATCTGACCCTTTTACTACTATGTCTTACCATCCACCTCGAGGAGATTCAGTAGCCTTTGGATTTCCAGGAAGGAATGTGCATTTACAAAGACAACAGCTTTATTGAAACCAGCCTAAACCAAATGGAGAAAGGATAGCTACAAACATCAGGAGAGACAAGAATTCTTTCTGAAATAAATATTTGCTTTAAAATTAGGGGGGTGACTCACATTTCTGTGAATGGGTGGCTGAGTTCTGACCCTCAGAAGATGAATGGTCCATTTTGAAAAGCTCAGCAAGTGTGAAACCTACTTTCTATCTTCGTTTATTTCAGAGTGAGGCCGCGGAGTGAAGCCTGTGATGCCTGAGTTGTTCCCAATCACCAGCAAAAGGGACAGTGGGCTGGCTCACTACCTACAGCTGCTTCAATCCAAAAACTGAGTAATTACAGCAGCCTCACCCAGGGCTCACATGCCACTCCACATGAAGCCAGAGGAACCTTAAGGACACTTGAACGCGCTCCCAGAAATCTAAAGCATTTGGCTGCCAAATCTCTCCTTTTTGCTGAGTATCATTGAGATTCAATCAGGTATCTGTTCAACGGTCAAAAATTTACCTCTTCCGCAGATGAATGACAGTACCTGCTGAATCAGGCATGCTGTCACTCCCGCCGCACACCACAAGAGATGTCACAGCATCTCCACACTTTATTTTTAATGCAGGGTCTTTGGGAAGAAGAGAATCCCCCAGGATGAAATCCCACTCAGTTGCGCAGTAACAGAAAAGACATAACAATGAGCCAGTCAGAGATGAACAGGAGAAATGCTTTGCTTCATCGGTGCATTTAGGACTCACAGCACTTGGTGCCACAGTCCTTACTGGTGGCCACAAGCACGTGACTGGCTTTGGTGTCACAGAAGACCCAGGCTGACTTTCTAGCTGCTGCTGTTTCACAAATGGTGACTTGAGGAGAACCATTCAATTCTGTAATCTTCACTTTCCTCTTTAAGAAATGGAGATGAGATTGGGGAGATGGCTCAGAGTGAAGAGCACTTGCAGAGGACCCGGGTTCGGTTCCCAGCATCCACATCAGGTGGCTCACAACTGCCTGTAGCTCCATGTGCTGGATAGCTTTAGTGTCAACTTGACATACCTGGGTTGAGGGAGCCTCAGTGGGGAATTGTCTCTATTGGACTGGCCTGTGGCCATATCTGAGGGGCATCTTCTTGATTGTTGAGTGATGTGGGAGGGCCCAGCCCACTGTGGGTGGTGCCACCCCTTGGCAGGTAGACCTGTGTTGCATAAGAAAACAGGCTGAGCAGGGGCCAGGGAGCAAGTCAGT
>NW_008334221.1:0-309 GCF_000622305.1 Nannospalax galili | reverse complement strand
CAAAGGACACTTTTTGCTCCTTGCCCTCCTTGGTCGATTAGTTCCCAGGGAGTATGAGCATCTCGCAAAACGTCCTGTATTGGTGGTGGATCATCTGACCTCTTGATCAAGGAGGCCAAGGAGACCCCACCAGATGGACTTGAACCAGTGTCCAGTCTATAAAGAGGAGGGTCAACACGGAGGAATCATTTCCTCCATGCTTCCAAAAGAAGCCAACAATGGTCAAGCAGGACCTTTGACTTATCTTCACATAGACGCAACTGGTAAAAGAAAGGAGCCAGGGGCTCCACCCAAGCCCATGGGACCCCT
>NW_008334220.1:0-476 GCF_000622305.1 Nannospalax galili | reverse complement strand
CATGAAGGTAGGTTTAAATAGAAAGCAAGAGGTATGTGTCACTGACTTCACTGCTGTAGCTCCAAGTCTCTCCTGCAAGGTCATCTGACAAGTTGTAATTATCTCTAGGGGACATGGTCCTCCTCTGGCCACCCCAGAGTGTCAGCCTCTTCCTCCAACAGGAGATTCCGTGGGGAATTCTAATTTCTTGGGTTTTTCTTCCTTCCTTCCTTCCCTCCTCTATTCCTTCCTTCCTCCTTCCTCCTTCCTTCCTTCCTCCTTCCTTCTTCCTTCCTTCTTCCTTCCTTCCCTCCCTCCCTTCCTCCCTCCTTCCTTCCCTCCTTCCTTCCTCCCTCCTTCTTCCTTCTTCCTTCCTTCCTTCCTTCCTCTATTCCTTCCTTCTTCCTTCCTTCCTTCCTTCCTTCCTTCTTTCCTTCCTTCCTCCCTTCCCCTTCTTTCCCCTCCCCCCCTTCTCTTTCTCTTTGAGACAGGGTTCC
>NW_008334219.1:0-341 GCF_000622305.1 Nannospalax galili | reverse complement strand
ATACTATCACTGCAGCTCCAAATCTGCCCCTGTCAGTGAAAACATTATAGGTTTTTACTAACGGCTCCTTGACAAAGAGCCGCGGGGCATCCCAACAGAGAGTGCGAAAGGAGGTCACCCATTTATGAGGGCCATAATGACAGTCCAAATTTCCCAGGAACTCTTCCAAGGCTATGGCCACTCGGTTATTATTTCTGCAGAGCCATTCAAAATCCCTAAGCCGATAAGGGATAACAATTTTAAGAGGGTCTGTGCCATAATGTCTCAGAGCTACATCATGCCCTTTCGATATCAGGTCAGCCAATTGATCCATGGATGTATAAACCCATGGTACGCCTCCC
>NW_008334218.1:0-424 GCF_000622305.1 Nannospalax galili | reverse complement strand
TTTGGCATTGTTTCTTGTTATGTAGCCTTTAGGTATACACATGGACTCTTAAAAATTATCTTGACCCCATTAATCTTTGGTTATACTTTCTATTTGGGTGTTTAAGACCATACAGTTGGCACAGATTAATCAATTTATTTTTACTCTTAAGGCCATTTGAGGATCTGTTCCTCCGGGGTCACATGGGCTTGGGAAGAGTCCATGGCTCCTTTCTTTTACCAGTTCCATCTGTATGAACATAAGTCAAAGGTCCTGCTCGACCATGGCTGGCTTCACTTGGAAGCATGAATGAGATGCTTCCTCTGTGTTGACCCTCCTCTTTGTAGACTGGACACTGGTTCAAGTCCATTTGGTGGGGGTCTCCATGGCCTCCTTGATTAAGAGGACAGGTGACTCATCACAGTTACAGGACATTTTGAGAGAT
>NW_008334217.1:0-1034 GCF_000622305.1 Nannospalax galili | reverse complement strand
TTATTGAAAGAGATTAAGGAGACAGTTAATAAATATGGAACGATTGCTCCTCTTGTTACCTTGGTGGGTAATTTAGCAAGTAATTGGATGACACCTTCGGATTGGAGTCAAGTTGCATGATCTTGCCTGGATGGAGGACAATTTTTATTATGGAAAGTAGAATAAGGAGAACATGTCAAAAAGGAATTAGGATACAGTAAATTAAAGGATGAGGCTGGGGAAATAGATATGCCTATGATGATGGGAGTAGGAAAATGGATAGACCCTATAGGACAAATAAAGATTCCCAAAAAAGCATTATTGCTGATATCCTTACTGGCTACTGAAGCTTGGAAGCACTTTCCTTCTCATGGCTCTTTGCCAATGGGTATGAAAAATGTGAAACAAGGAGGGGAGGAATGTTATGAGACTTTTTAGCTTGGTTGACTGATGCAGTAACTAAGGTGATTCCCCAAGAATCATCTTAAACAACTGACCTTTGGAAACATTAACACAGCTTGTAAGGCATTACTCAGACCTGTGAGAAGACAGGGAACTCTTACGGATCTGTTAAAAACGTGCAGATTTTTCTCCTTCGTATGCACAAGGCATAGCTATGTTGATTTATTAACATTGGGAAGAGGATATGCTTTTATTTTTTCACAGAACAGTGAATCACCTATTTGGATTCCTGATTGCCTCATTTGACATTATGACGGGACTCCCCCCATGTCATCCCAGGTTCCTCCACCCTCAGACAGAAAATCCCAATGAAATTACTCATTCTCTACTGGAACAAAACTCGCCAGACGACTATTACCTGGTCTCTCACCTGCTTCCTCTCTTCCACAATCTAAGATGATTCCCCAAGAAGAGGCCGCAGGATTAACTACTGAACAACTGACCTTTGGAAACACTAACACAGCTTCTAAGGCATTACTCAGATCTGTGAGAAGACAGGGAACTCTTACGGATTTCTTAAAAGCATGTGCACATTTTTCTCTTTCCTATGCACAAGGCATAGCTATGATGTTTTATTAACATCAGGAAGAGGA
>NW_008334216.1:0-438 GCF_000622305.1 Nannospalax galili | reverse complement strand
TTTGGGTCTTTAATTTTGTTCCAATGATCTACGGGTCCATTTTTTGTGCCACTACCATTTGTTGTTATGACTATAGCTCTGTAATACAGTTTAAAGTCTGGTATAGTAATCCTCCCAGCATTGCTCTTAGTCCTCAAGGTTGTTTTGGCTCTCCGGGGTCTTTTGTGATTCCATATGAATGTTAGGATGGATTTTTCCAATTCTGTGAAAAATGTCATGGGGATTTTGATTGGCATTGTATTGAATCTATAAATGGCTTTTGGTAGGAAGTTCATTTATCACAATATTAATTCTTCCAAACCATGAGCATGGGGGGCACTTCCATCTTCTTAAGTCTTCCACAATCTCTTTCTTCAAAGATTTAAAAATTTCATTGTAGAGCTCTTAAATGTCTTTGGTCAGGTTTATTCTGAAATATTTTATTTTTTTGCAGCTATT
>NW_008334215.1:17457-19993 GCF_000622305.1 Nannospalax galili | reverse complement strand
TTAGTTATATCATAAAGGAAGGGCGGTAGGGTAAGGGAATATCTGTGGCCTGCCTGGCTCTAGTTGCTAGTTCTGATTCTTAATTTATCAGAGATCCTTTTGTGGTTTCCACAAACAATGATGCAAAGGCATTTCTGCCTCAGCCTGAGGCACCTGCTTTTCAGTTGATAAAAAAATTCAATTCACAGGACTTTTTTCACTGCTTTGTTAAAATTCACATATGTATTGATTGCTGTTGCCGAACACTTTACATTTCAAACCAAGTTTATTCTGGTTTCTTATGTCTGTAGGCCGATTTCATACTGCTAGTCTAGTCTTAGTTTAAATATCACTGAACATGCTTTCCAGAAAAAGAAAAATGGGTAAGAGATTTTTAAAGTAGACTGTAAATAGCTGGCTTGTTGTCAAAAGAAAATATTGATTCAGTGTTATAGTAATAGCAGATTTTCTGATGTTTATTGGGAGAAAGAACTCTTAGATATTGCTTTGGCCAGCCAAATGTCAGCTCAATTCAGTGTGCACTAACAGATGAGTTTCAGGATTGATTTCCATACTTACCCCCTCTTTTTGTGCTTCCCCTTAACTCTGATCTCAAGGTTTTGGGGGTTTCTCTAAAATACACAGGAGATCAGATTAAATTTGTCAAACACCAATAGCTGTTTGCAGAAGTGAATTGAATTCTTGCCTGCTGATGAGTCTGCTGTCTGAGCAGAGTCCCTCTCCTCTCCCTTTCCTTCTTTAAATAATCACATTTTATCTTATTTTACAAATACTCATCATGGAAATGTATTGGGCCAGACTATATTTGAGGTATATAATCTATAGCAGTGCATAAAACATTCATCTCTCATTTATCTTGTTTCTTTGGGGTGTGGAGATATTTGATACACACGTACATAAATAAACAAGATATTTTCATGGTGTGTTGTGAAGAAAAATAAAATGATAGGGTGGATGTGATGGATCTGTGGTGGCTGTTTCAAATGGGGTGGTCAGGGAAAGAAGGCCTAAGGAAAGTTAACTGAAGCCAGTCCTGGATGGTAAGCAGCTGTTCCAGTCAGGGTCTGGGGAAAGCCTTCCAGATGAGGGGGCAGCAAGGTGAAACTGCTTACAGGTGGCAGCGTCTGCAGTGCTGTGAACAAGGTGACATCAGTGGGCCTGCATCATCCTGGGTTTTGTAGGCCAAGGGGGGAGGTTGGGATTTTATTAGATTGCCATAGAAAAATCACTGGAGTGTTAAAGCAGTGAGCGTGTGCCATGATTTACTTCCTTCTAAGATCTCTGTTGCTGTGTGGGGTATGGATGGAAGGAGCCAAGTGGGAGCAGAGATTGATGGGAAGGCCGCTTGTTGCTCTGTTCACGCCCGGATGGTGGAGGGGAGCTGCCTGGACAGGTGGTGGGTGTAGAGATGGGAAGTAGGCAAGGGACAAGAGGTCTATTTTGGAGGTAAGGTTTCCTGTCATTTTGGTAGATGTTGCTAGTGACACTCCCTTCTGACAGTAGCTGCCACAGCTACTCCAGAACGAAGTCTTGATGGGGCTTTGTCCGCCATCTGAAAAGGTGAAGAGTTGTGTTTCAGCATGGTCAGCAGAATGATAGCCTTCCAAGTCCTAGCACTCAGAGGTAGTTGGGGAACGCAAGTTAGAGGCCTGGCTGAGTTACATAGGTCCCATCTCTGAAAGAGGAAAAAGTACACATCCCAGTCCCTGGGTCCTGTGAAGACATTACCTCATGTGCCTTATCACACCATCCCTTGAAGTGGTTACCCAAATTCCCAATAGGGAATCTGGATGTAGACCACTCTGGCTTCCCACGCTGAACAGAGATGCAGGGTGAGGCAATTGGCATAGCCCTTCAAGTGGGTCTATCTAAAAGACTCCCAGATTGCATAGCTCTTAACTGTAGGGAGAAAAGAAAGTCCTTGACTGGTGCCTAGGAGATGTGAAGGAGAAGTAAAGTCAAGAGCAGTTAGCATTACAAGTTCTAGATAGGGAACCAAAAAAAAGTCAAAACAGGGCAAATTTCAAATATCAAAGTCCATTGGAATTTCTTGTGAGAGCTTCCAAAAGCATCCCTCTATTGGGTTCCTCCTCATTTTTCTTTTGTCTGCCAAGGCTGGACTCAAGAGTGATGCACTCAGGATTTATTTTCAGGGACTTTCATAGCTGTTTGAGTGGCTAGAATCAGTGTTGGTTCTCTCTCCAAGGCTTCTAGATGGGGGAGAAAACAAACTTAGCCATCATTTTAGAACAATAGTAGGTTGTCTCCCTTAGTTACAGGTGGGCACTACAGAATTGCAGACCAAGATTTGAAATCTTACATCTGAGCAGCACTTTATGATTAGGAACAAAATCATCAATGAGAGGTAATTGTCTAAATAACATTTTATGTGGATTTAAGTCTAATGTCTGGGACGTATAATCCCTTGAACTCTTAAAGAAATATACTGATGACTCTACCCTTTGGTTATACTTTCCTTTTGGGTGTTTAAGACCATATTCAGTTGGCTCAAATAAACCAATTTATTTTTACTCTT
>NW_008334215.1:14651-17405 GCF_000622305.1 Nannospalax galili | reverse complement strand
AACAAAATGATCAAAGAGAAATAATTGTCTAAATAACATAAGAACTTAAGTCTAATGTCTGGGTTGTATAATCCCTTGAACTCTTAAAGAAATATGCTGATCATTTTGGTCTTTGGTTATGCCTTCCTTTTGGGTGTTTAAGAACATTCAGTTGGCCCAAATAAACCAATTTATTTTTACTCTTAAGGTTGAGGATTTGCTCCTCAGAGGTCACATGAGCTTGGTAGGAGCCCCTGGCTCCTTTCTTTTACCAGTGAAGATCAGTCAAAGGTCCTGCTTGACTGTGGCTGGCTTCACTTGGGAGCATGGAGGAAATGTTTCCTCTGTGTTTACCCTCCTCTTTGTAGTCTGAACACTGGTTCAAGTCCCTCTGGTGGGGTCCCTCTGCCCTGATTAGTATAGGCCTCAAAGTATGGCTGTTAAACATCTAAGAATGTTAGTTCCACCAGTCTGGTACTTTAATTACCATGTACTATGTAGATAAAGCTTGGCAAAAACCAAATGTTCTCAGATAAAATTTGACTAGACATATATTTTGTTCCTTAAACTAGTTGACTAAACTATGACCTTAGAAATTTTAAGATAATGTGTATATTATTTTTGTTTCATCCTTTATATGTCATAACAAACCTACACAGACCTTCATCACTTGCTTAGGCTTTCTCGTTTTTTTCTATTTTGGAAACTATTTAACATCTTTTGCATTCTCATTTTCTTTTTTAATAATTATGAGACATAATAACATTAACAAATAAATTAACTCACTTGATTTTTGACACTATGCTACATAGCCAAAGAAACTAATATAGTTTATAATCTACACCCTTTGTTATTGAGGTTCGGCATTTATATGCTTAAGTACTATTTGGATTTTTTTTTCAATGAACCATTCGTGACTGTCCTTTGCCCATTTCTTCTTTGAATCTTCCCTCTCAGCATCTATGAGTTTTCTATTGGTTACAGTAACTGACCCCATGTGATAGGAGTTGCAATGTTCCCAACTACTTGGTGTTTTATACCATGATACTCTGCTAAGACTGGCCCTAGACAGTGCAGAATAGAGTCAGGAGGAGCCACAGGACTGAGCACTCACTCTGGAGGGCAAGCAGGACCAGAAGGTAGAGTTCTTTTAGTTCTCAGTAGGCCATTATCCAGCCAGTATAAATGGTCCAAGAGTGGCTAGAGCACTGTTTTCTTTGTATTGTCACACTCAATCACACCAACAATAGTAAACCCTCACATTAGAATGTAAGTCAGCATCCCCTTTCCTTTCATGGCCTTGCCTTTCTTTGTTGACCCTGCTGATGGATGTTTAGGTTAGCCATCTTTTATTCTTTCTAAAGGCAGCAAAGAGTGTTACAGAACTATCTAAGGCTTAGACTCCGAGGTTTGGTGTTCCCTTCAGCGTAGCAGGTGATGCACCCTCAGTATCTTGCTCCCCTCACAGCAGGGACAGAAGGTACACGTTAGAACACGCCCCTGAGATTAAGACACAGGAGCTGCCACATAGATGTGCTGGGGACAAGGGACAGCATCACCATCAGTCAGGAAGAAACAGGGAGAGACTGAACTGGGTGTACCTCACCGTTGTCCACTGAGAAAGGGGCTGTCTGCCTGGTGATGCCCTATTTTTGTTGAGTTTTAGGAGTTTTCCTTTTGTCACTTCCAAACTTATGTTTATTTGGAAATAAACAGTGTGAGATTTTTCATTAGGGGCAAATAAAGCAACAGGGGTCTCAACAGTGCTATTCCACTAATGGAGTGCTACTAAATGCAGGAGACAGGCCCTGAATTAACAAGTAGAAGTAGTGCATGGAACATGTAGTTCCTCATTAACAAGAGTGGACCTTCCCCCAGCATCCTGTCCCAAGAGCTGCTACCTCGCAGTGCCCAGTGTCCACTTGGTGAGGGCCCTGTTCATTCCTTGTTCACCTTCTCCATATTCTTTGAGCCAGTATTCATAGTACCAGGAGCTTCAGGCAGCTGGTCACATTGCAGTCATTACATTCAGTCAAGAAACAGCCAGAGATGCCTCTGTCAGCTCACTTTCTCCTTTTTATGCAGTCCAGGACCCCAGCACATAGAATGGTGCTCCATGCAATAGGCGTGTCTTCCCACCTCAGTTAGCTTAATAAGGATAATCCCCCCAGGCATGCTCAAAGGCCCCAGTCTTTAGGTGATTCTAGATCTCATAGGTCCGCCATCTTCCTGGTGATTCTAGATCTCATCACTTGAGAACAATCATCACATACATCCTCTTAAGCACTTCAGACCACTTCTAGATGACTCAAGGACTGATACTACATAATTGCTATGTAAATCATTGTGTTAATGGGATGAGGTGTAGAATGGTGGAGTGCTTGCCTTGCATAGACAAGGGCTTGGATTCGATACCTAGTACTATAAGAAAGAAGTTATTATACTATATTGTTTAGGGAATGATAACAAGAAAAAACCCTGTACATGTGTAGTCCAGAGGCAGCTTTCAGAGGCCTAACCACGATAGCACATAAGGAGGATTTGAGGCAAGCAGCGTGTGAACTGTGAGCGGTAGAGAGAAGTAAGATGTGAAGTGGAGGACGCTCGAGCAGGATATGACCGCTCATCACCGTCAGTGTGGATTCAACATGGGTCAAGTTTTACTTTTTGGAGATTCAGAGAATTTTTTAAATAATATATTTGAATTGCGGTTGGTTGAATTCTTGGCTGCAGATCCTCAAAAAGGGGGTGGGGTGCCTGACTTTACTGCCTGGT
>NW_008334215.1:9068-14614 GCF_000622305.1 Nannospalax galili | reverse complement strand
TGTAGTCAGTCAACTGTTTTTAAAGTCACTTTACTATTTACATTGATGTGGAAGGGGAGTTGTCATCAGTGATGCATGGCAGTGCCGGGCTCCCCTCGGAGAAGAGCATGTGGTGATCGATGCTTCACTAAAGGTCTTGAAGATTGAATATATTTGGAAAAATACTTTTGTTTTTATTTTGATAACTATACCTGGAGAGGAAGCTCTATCGTTCATAGTATCTAAGATATGACTCTATAAGCCTCCTCACCCCTGCCTGATTAGGAGGCCCATTTCATCATTTGTGTGTCCGTTTATTTGTTTAATTGATAAAATAACATTTCCTGGAATTATAAGCCTACTTATCTTTTCCCACAAGATACTTCAAAAATAGTTTTTCATCAAATGAAAGATAGCTATGAAAACGTTTTTTGCAGGCTATAATGAAGTTTAAAATCAAGTCCTGGAACTCAAATTTCAGATGCTCTTGTGATGAATGGGTAAACGAGCCTGGGTGTGGTCTACCCTCTAGCCATAACTGACTTTTGTAAAACGGAGGTACTTATCTTTTCCCACAAGATACTTCAAAAATAGTTTTTCATCAAATGAAAGATAGCTATGAAAACGTTTTTTGCAGGCTATAATGAAGTTTAAAATCAAGTCCTGGAACTCAAATTTCAGATGCTCTTGTGATGAATGGGTAAACGAGCCTGGGTGTGGTCTACCCTCTAGCCATAACTGACTTTTGTAAAACTGAGGCTGCATGCGAAATACCAGTCATATGCCTAGATAAGAATTTATAATGTATGTTTCCCTACACCTCATTGAGGTCTCCCAGAGACCCAGTGTCACACTCAATCACACCAACAATAGTAAACCCTCACATTAGAATGTAAGTCAGCATCCCCTTTCCTTTCATGGCCTTGCCTTTCTTTGTTGACCCTGCTGATGGATGTTTAGGTTAGCCATCTTTTATTCTTTCTAAAGGCAGCAAAGAGTGTTACAGAACTATCTAAGGCTTAGACTCCGAGGTTTGGTGTTCCCTTCAGCGTAGCAGGTGATGCACCCTCAGTATCTTGCTCCCCTCACAGCAGGGACAGAAGGTACACGTTAGAACACGCCCCTGAGATTAAGACACAGGAGCTGCCACATAGATGTGCTGGGGACAAGGGACAGCATCACCATCAGTCAGGAAGAAACAGGGAGAGACTGAACTGGGTGTACCTCACCGTTGTCCACTGAGAAAGGGGCTGTCTGCCTGGTGATGCCCTATTTTTGTTGAGTTTTAGGAGTTTTCCTTTTGTCACTTCCAAACCTATGTTTGTTTGGAAATAAACAGTGTGAGATTTTTCATTAGGGATAAATAAAGCAACAGGGGTCTCAACAGTGCTGTTCAGCTAATGGACTGGTACACATGCAGGAGACAGGCCCTGAATTAACAAGTAGAAGTAGTACATAGAGCATGCAATTCCTCGTCAGCAAGAGTGGACCTTCCCCCAGCATCCTGTCCCGCAGCATCCTGTCTGCGAGGAGTTGCTACCTCTCAGAGCCCAGCATCCACTTGGTGAGGGCGCTCTTCATTCCCTTGTCACCCTTTCCTCTGTTATCTTCAAGATGGAATTATGAGTTATTGGAGAGAAGGAGTAAGAAGCATATCAAAGAATATTTTGTGGCTTTGCATAAGAGGCCATACTGGTTTGGGGCTGTTGGTTTTGAGTGTGCTGGCTTCATCATGAAGCACCTGGGTTTGTTTTTTTTTACTGAAAGATGTAGATAAACTAGAGAGACTCCAGGGGAAGGGCAACAAAAATGATGTATGACTTAGAGAGAAGGGGAGAACAACACTCTATTAATATTTGAAAGGTAATATAAAAGAGGGAGAGAGATTATTTACAGCTGTGGAGAGAACTTTGACAGGAAACGAAGGCTTGCATCTAGGAGCAGGGGAAAATGAATAGGGTTGAGAAACACACACACAACGCATAAGAAGTGTGATTAAACAAAGAAATGTTAACTCTCATACAGCTTTTGTTGCCAGGAACTGGAACGGCAGAAATAAGTGATGGTTCTCAAACTGAGGACCCACACAGTGTGACTCACGCTGTCTTAATTCCGTGCATTTCATTCTTAGCTTTTTAAGTGTGTACATTAATTTCCCTCTTCGGTGTTAGGATTTCGGAGGTGTTAGTAATAAGTCCAACATGACTAGCTCTCCTTTACTGAATGTCTACCTTTGGCAGGGATTGTGTTTGCTTTGTTGTTTATATTTTCATTTAACCTTTATGTCAACTCTGTAATATAAGACCTATTTTTTCCACTTACAAGGAAATTGAGATTCAATAACTTGTTCAAGATGGTACATATATTGAGTGACAGGATTGGGGATCACGTCACGGTATGTGACTCAACCGATGCTCAGGTCTATGCTAGCTCCATGTCCTGGGTCACTGTGCTCACAATAGTTATTGGGATCTACTAGGTGACCAGAGAAACAATTTGTATCCAAGTGTAGGGGGAAATAGTTGGCGTCCAGGGCTGCCTTCATCCCACTTTTCTCTTTCCTTTGAGAGATATTTTCTCAGTGTTATGTTATGGAAATATTAATTGTCTTGTTCTGTCAGTTCAGTTATTCCATTAGCTTTTGGCCATCCTATTAAAGTGCTCTGTACACTCTCATTTAGGAAAGGAATATTTTATACGGCAGGCATTGTCCTGTATCTCCCATGCCAGTGTGATGGGCACCTTTTGTTGTGTTCTGCCTTCTGGTCCTGCTTCCTGCTGTTGTCACTTTCTGGCGTAGGGTGTCCCTATACCCATGCAAGATAGGCAGAAAAGTAAAAGGCTGGGGAGCTGGGCCTATAGCTCAATGGTGAGGTATGTACTTAACATGAGTTCAGTCTCCGGCTCCCAAAACAAAAGGAGTTGAGTGTCTGGGTGCTTTACAATCACTGCAAGAAGTTACTAAAGCTGGAATCCAAAGGCCTAGGCATTAATGCAGACTCCAGCTACTGTTACATCCTCTTGTGTACCAGACACCTTCCTGTGCTCCAGCAGGCTCCTCCTCCTTTCAGCCTCCAGGGTTACTGTGCATAGCATGGAAAGAATGCTTGTAAATTGAATTTTTAAATTTCAGAGTGTGATGTAAGTGAAGGAAGCAGAGACTCAAAGTTAGCATCACTTGGATTCACAGGTCCAGGGACAGCTGCTCTTGGTAAACACTGGATATAGTTAGTAATGGTTGAGACTTTGGAGAAGGTTGTCATTATTCAAGAGGGCAGTTCCTAATCAAACTCATTGGCTCATCAAAAAGAAGGGGGGCTAATTGGGAAGGGACAGGGAATCATCAGGAGTGGGAGGGGAACACACAAGAAGGCAATAAGACAATAGGACTTTATTATATATATGTCTGAAAAAAGAGAGGGCAGTGTCTGATGGTTTGTTTTGTTTAAGAGATGGAGTCTTGCTGTGTCACTCAGGCCATCTCCGGCTGGCCTCAAGTTTCTGTGATCTAGCAGTTCTCCTGCCCAGACTCCCAGATAACTGAGATGATAGACATGTGCCACCATGCCCAGCTCAGTCATCAGATTTTTATTAAGGACAATGCCGATATGTTTCAAGGAGGGCACACAGTGAAGACCACTGCCAGGATGAGGTGGAATCTGAAATGTGGCTGAAGACGTTGGTGGCTGTCATTGAAAGTTTTATTTTTCCTCTTGTCTTCCTCCTTTTAGAGCTATGTGCCTTTTCCCTCAGTCTTTATGCTTGGTTAAGTTAAACTCCTAACCCCCTTTTAGGTTTTTTGTCTTCTGACAAGGCTGGGGGAATAACTTTAGCCAAGGAGTGATGGAGACCTTTGAGGTCAGGCCGTGGAACTGACTGTGCTCCCTTCCTCCCCTCTGCACTCACTACTCAGAGGATCGATGATGATGCCAGCATCCACGACAGGCTTCTCTGGGCAATTCACCTCAGCGGCCTGGACGACCTGCTCCTCTTCCTGTCCAGCTCATCTGCTGAGCAGCAGTGGAGTCTGCATGTGCTAGAGATTGTTTCCCTTATGTTCCGTGACCAGGTAAGACCCTGGCCTATTCTCCCAGTCCCCTCCATCTATGCACCTTTCTGCTACATGGCCAGAATTGCTCTTGTAGTAGCAGTAAATTACCTGAAGAAGGCAGGTGGTGGGGAGAGTAGCTGTTTTCAGTACAGGACCCTATCACAGTTCTGCTTTGTTTTCCAATCCTAGTAGGAGTGACTGTCCTGATTCTCTTTCTTCTCTTATTGTTTCAAATCTAGAACCCTGAGCAGCTGGCTGGAGTAGGGCAGGGATGCTTGGCTCAGGAGTGAAGCACAGATGTGGCAGAACTGGAGGTTTTGCGCTACTGAGAGATGGCGGAGAAGAAAACTCGAGCCCTCCAGCAAGGCAACAGCGAGGTGAGGGACAGAGGGCCGCTCTGCCATGTTCCTGACCTGCAGCAGGGAATGCTGAACTCTTAGGCCAATTCAAGGCGGGGTAATGTTTTAAAACCTTAACACTCCCAGAGCTGCTGGTGAAAGAGAGTTGACTGAAGCATCCAGAGAATTGAGGATTCAATTTGGAACCTTTTTCATTTTCCTTGCAGGCATTCTCGATTTGGGGGCTCCTACATTGTCCAAGGGTTGAAATCCATTGGAGAAAGGGACCTCATCTTTCACAAAGGCCTTCACAATGTGAGTATTCACACACATCTGGGATGGAAACACCAGTGTTACCGGGCCTGAGAATGGTGACCATCTCTGGAGTTAAGGTATCTGTTTTTAAGCTTAGAAGGTTGGCAAGAGTAGAAGTGGCGCCTCTGGCATTAGCCACATTGTCTCCACCGATAGTACCAGAGACAGAGACTTTCTAAGTGTTTCTTCAAGGGATGTGGAAAGAACTGCAGTGCAGGAGGCAGGGAGTGGGGTGGGGGGAGCTGGTTGAAGTAATTCTAATGCCCCAACCCACATTCTCCCAGCTCCGAAACTACAGTTCTGATCTGGGAAAGCAGCCCAGGAAGGAGCCTAAACGTCGCCAGGCTGCCCAGGAGCTATCCGTTCAGCATCGATCTGCCCTCAACGTGAGGCTCTTCCTTAGAGACTTCTGTTCTGAGTTCCTGGAGAACTGTTACAACAGGCTTATGGGTGCTGTCAAGGTAAGAGCCTGGGAAGGACATGGAGGCAATTAGGGATAGCGTAGAAAGACAGCCAGAGAGATGATGTGACCAGTGTTAGGTAAGATGGGCAGCCTCCCAAGGAGTCCAAAGGAGGCTGACCTTGGAGGTGTGAACTGCAAAGGGAGTTGGGGGCTCCTGTGTGGGTTATGATGAAACAGGGTTCTGGGTAGGACTGGAGAGATGGCTCAGCTATTAAGAGCACTTACTATTCTTGTAGAGAATTAGAGTTTGATTCCCAACACCCACATCAGGTGGCTCATAACCACCTGAAACTCCAATTCCAGGGGATATGATACCCTCTTCTGGTCTCCAAGGGCACCTGCCTGACTTGTGTACATATCCACACACAGACAATTTATAAAATGGATCTTTAAAAGATGA
>NW_008334215.1:7784-9042 GCF_000622305.1 Nannospalax galili | reverse complement strand
ATGAGTATTCCATTACATGATTTCATTAGTTAATTGAAACCATTCACATGTGAAGTTTTGTGTGACTATTTCATTCTTTTTAAGTATATAGCCAGGAGTGGAATTGATGGCTTCCACAGTGTTTTATTTTGAGGGACAGCTAGGCTGTGTTCCAAAAGTAGCTGTCCCGTTTTACACTTCCAACAGCCATGGAAACGGAGGGCTTTGTTCTTTTCAGCAACACACAATGGCACACCTGTAATCCCAGTAATCAGGAGACTGAAGCAGAATCTCCAGTTTTGATGTCAGCTGGGCTTCGCAGCAAGTGTCTGTCTCAAACAAACAGCAAAACCCCAGAACTTGGTATTTGTCCTTTTGGTTATGGCCACTCTTCTTGGATATGAGATGGTGTCACATTGGGGCCTTGTGATCTGCTGATGACAGATGATGTATCTTTTCATGTACTTATTGTTCCTGTAAATAGCCATGTCTTTGGAGAAATAGCTATTCAGGGCTGGTAAGATAGCTCAATAGGTAAAGGTACTTGCTACCAAGTCCGAGGACCTGAGTTCCATCCCTAGGACCCACATAGTGGAAAGCCAACTGACTCTCAAAAGTTGTTCTTTGACCTCCACACTTGCACCAATGTGTATGCATTTGAGAACATGCATGTGCATGCATGCACAGACAGATATACACACATTCTGAGTAGATAAATGTAGATAAATGTAATTTAAGACGTTTTAACAAATGGCTATTCAAATCCTTTCATCCCTTTTAAGTTGGACTGCTTTGTCTTTTTGTTAAGCTTTTAAATAACAATTCCTCATACCCTTTAAGCCCTTAGGTCTGGACAGGTGTTTTGAGTGAAGAGGTCCCAGGTTCTGAGCTATGTGCTTTAGCTCAATCTAACTCACTTGAGAAAATCGAGCAAGTAAAATAAAGGAGGGGAAGCTCATGAACTTAGCAGAGGAAGCAGCAGAAAAGGTAAAGGTGAACACTTCTGGGAGCTGTAGCCTTTAGTGCTTTCAAAATACTGTCCTTTTAAAGAGACTATGGTCAATGATGACTTTCAGGGTGAGAACAGACACTGCCTAGATATGACAGGCAAGTTGGGAGGCACAGAATAAGAGAATAAGTTTGCTTTGTTCTTTCCCAAAAGTAATTCAGTTATTAAGGGGAAAGGATCAGTGCAGCAAGACTGGAAGAAATGGAGTCTTTTTTGCTCAAATACTTTAGAGGTCTGTAGCCCTTTTGGTTGTTAGGAAGACAGTTTATG
>NW_008334215.1:4312-6076 GCF_000622305.1 Nannospalax galili | reverse complement strand
ATGGAGTTTATCCTAAGACTAATATGCTTAGGAAATATGCTAATTAGGCTTCTCGTTATCCAGGTGTACGTCTCCTCGAGAAAGCAGATCACTTGATGAGGAGATCAAGTACTGATGTGAAGCAGTGACTGGTCATTGACCAGTCACATAGTTTTTGTCATGTTACTGTTTCTTAGGTGCCATAGTCATGTACTGGAGAGGTCCAGCATAGCACTTGATAATTATTTTTTTCAGTAAAAATTTGATAGAATGTTCTATTAAGGTTTTAGACAGGATTAGAGGTATAGCTCAGTGGAAGAGCATTTTCCTAAGAACTATAAAACCCTGGGATTGATCAAAAGAAAAGATAAGAAAGGGTGTGATCATACAAGTCTTGTTATCACAGATACTTGGGAAGTTTAGATAAGGGATCACTTAAGTCCAGGAGTTCAAGACTGGCCTAGGAAACTACTATACCTTGTCTCATAGTAAAAGCAAAGCTTAAGAGCTACTGAGAAGGTTCAGTAGGTAAAGGTGCTTACTGCCAAAGTCCGGGAACCTGAGTTCAGTACCAAGAAAGGCATAGAGAGAACCAAGTCCACATAGTTGTCCTCTGACCTCTACTTACATGTCATGACATATGTGCTCCTCTCTCTCTTTCTCTCTCCCTCTCTCTCACGCACATGCACACACGCACACAATTTTGACAATGAAAAAAATCCAAAGTCCGGGAACCTGAGTGCAGTACCAAGAAAGGCATAGAGAGAACCAAGTCCACACAGTTGTCCTCTGACCTCCACTTACATGCCATGGCATATGTGCTCCTCTCTCTCTTTCTCTCTCCCTCTCTCTCTCTCACACACATGCACCTCTCGCTCTCTCTCTGGTTTATTTGTATGTACATATTCATGTAGGTATGTAAAGGCGTGCATGTGGATGTGCATACACATGTGTGTGCAGATGGAGGCCAGAGGCTGACACTGGGTGTCTTCCTCAATCAATCCTCACCTTATTTTTCTGAACAGGGCCTTTCAGTGAACCTGGATGTATTAGTTACTTTGCTGTTGCTGTGATAAATATCATGGCCAAGGTAACTTACAGAAGAGTTTATCTGAACTTGCAGTTCCAGAGTGAGAGTCCATAATGGTGGAGGGAGCATGGCAGCAGGAGGCAGCCAAAGCAGAAAGCTGAGGGCAAATAGGAAACGGAGATCATGGTAAAGCTATAAAGTCTCAAAGCCCACCCATATAACATACTTCCTCCAGCAAAGGCACACCTCCTAAACCCCTACAAATAGCACCACCAATTGGGGACCAAGTGTTCAAATATTTGAGTCTATGGGGGACATTACCATTCAAACCACCAGACTGGTACTCAGTGGTTCTGCTAGGCTGACTGGCCAGCAAGCTTCAGGAATCTCCCTGTTTCTGCACCCTCCGTATTACCGATGTGTGCCACTGTGCCCAGTATTTTATGTGGATGCTAGAGACCTAAACTCGGATCACACCATGCTTGTATGGCAAGCACTTTACTGACTGAACTCTCTGAGCTGTCAAAAAAATAAAAATTAAAAAATAAGGAGACAATGAAGGAAGGGAGGAAGGAAGGAAGGAAGGAAGGAAGGAGGGAGAGAGGAGGGAGGAGGGAGGGAGGGAGGGACAGAGGAAGGGACGGAGGGAGGGAGGAAAAAGGAAAGGAAAGGAAAGAAGGAAGGAAGGAAGGAAGGAAGGAAGGAAGGAAGGAAGGAAGGAAGGAGAAAGAATGATTGGGGGAGGAGGGAGGAAG
>NW_008334215.1:0-3590 GCF_000622305.1 Nannospalax galili | reverse complement strand
GCTGGCCTTCTGGAGAAGGCGCTAGCGAAGAAGAAGAACCAACGCACGGCCAAGAACTTGGTTTCCGTGGGCTCAGCCGGCACTGCCACCCCATCCTTTCCTGGCTAATTCTGAGCAGCTGTGTGACTGTAAAGGTATGTAAGGGTATGATACGTAGCACTCAGTATCAGTTCTAGAGTAGTTTAAACCCACATGAAGGCCCCAAACCTCGTTTCCATCACTAATTTAACTATAATTAATCCTCTTATCCCCAAATAAGGGGGGGAGCATACACACCGACTCTCATATTTAAAGTGCTTCCCTATCCCACCTTTCCCCAGTTGCAATCTTTAAAAGCAAAACAAAACAAAACTAAGCAGGATACAAGCTGGACCTGCTGGCTCACACCTTTAATCCCAGCACTCTGCAGGCAGATCTTTGTGAGATCGAGGCCCGCTGGGGCTACAGGGGAGACCCTGTCTCAAGCCCCACCTCAAAACTAAAAACAAAACAACAAAACCACGATACAATTAAACAGCAAAATCAAAGATAAGGGATGCAAAGGACTGAGGTAATTTCCCATTTGCCCTCTCCGCTCCCACATAACAGAGCTGATTATGTTTTATTTTCTTCTTTTTGAGGGGAGGTAAAACTGCAAGGTGAGTAAACACACTGGGGCAAGATCTGACACACCATTACAACCCTAAAGGTCAGAAAAGCTTCCTTCACACATTTGGTAATATGGAACAGTTAGCTATACCAGTGTGCAAGCCTGGAGGTCACAGAGTATGCTCGGAGAAATAATTATGCCCAGTAATGGGCAGTTACTAATAACGGCCTTCCGGTGGTGGCAGAAAATACACAGCCCCACTGTTTTGGCTGGAATGAACATTGAATACAACCCTAAAGATCAGAAAAGCTTCCTTCACACATTTGGTAAGATGGAACAGTTAGCTATACCAGTGTGCAAGCCTGGAGGTCACAGAGTATGCTCGGAGAAATAATTATGCCCAGTAATGGGCAGTTACTAATAACGGCCTTCCGGTGGTGGCAGAAAATACACAGCCCCACTGTTTTGGCTGGAATGAACATTGAATACCACATTAACTTTATAGCAAGTTCAGCCCTGGAACTGCAAGCCCCCCTCAATGTAAATGAAATCTGTCTTCAAGGAAGCATTATAACAGGAGCACTTGTCAAAAGCCGGGCTACAGAGAGAGGGGCCGGGCTGGCAACACAGGGTTTTGGAAAGAGAAGGAATGGTGAGCTGTGCCCCACCGACAGAATCTGTCACTGAGTAGAGGTGGTCCCTGTTCCCAAGAGTTCACAGTGAGCAGTTGTTGCTTTCCTGGCAGAGGTTTATGTTTGACATTTAAAATAGCCCTGTCATGATTGCCTTGTGGGAGAAACAGATTGTTCCCACATTTTCCGATTATGGCTTTAGGGAGTGATACCACACCGACTCAAGGCTACTGTCTGACCTCTGAGAAGGCCAGGAGTAGAGGTTGTGCTCCTTTCCAAGTCAGGTTAGTTAGGAAGCCCTACAGGTGCAGGCCAGCCTCTTTTGGCACCCTCATGAGGGGCATTTGCAGCAAGGAGCACTTTGGTCATGGAGTTGTCTGATGACCTTCTGGCTTTGTGGCAGAAAATGTCATCACTGTGTTGTTGTCTGGGTAACAGTAATAGCTAGCATTTACAGAGTACCTGCCTCGTGTGGGAGCCGAAATACTTAACATATAAGACTTGTCATACAACTATCCTCATAGTTTCTAGGAGGTGCAAGAGTCAAGTTACTTGCCTGATGACATGTGACAGGAGATTCTGACTTAGATTCAGCAGTTTGACTGGTAGCTGATGCTCTCACCTGAGATTTCATTGCCTGGCCTTACTGTACTTGTTCCAAAGGTCCAGTCTTAAGGATTAGGCTAGAGGTGACTAATGGGGACTTTGTTGCTTAGAGAGTGCCAGCTCTGAGTGAGATACAGGGCTTCAGTGGCCGGTAAACGAAGTGTCTAGAAGATAGAAGTTCTCAATCTTTTTGTTCTTGGTTTTTTTGAGACAGGGTCTCCCTCTAGCCCCAGCTGACCTGGAACTCACTGTTTAGACCAGGCTGCCTTCAACCTCTTAGAGATTCACCTGCCTCTGCCTCCCCAGTGCTGGAATTCAAGGCATACACCACCACTCCAGGCTCTAAGCTTTTTAACTGCATAGCACTTTAACAGTCTTAAGAATTGTTGAGGGTCTTGCCAGGCATGGTGGTGCCCGCCTGTGGTCCCAGCACTTCAGAGGCAGAGGCAGGTGGATCTCTGTGAGTTCAAGGCCAGCCTGGTCTGGTCTACATAGTGAGTTCCAGGACAGCTGGGGCCACAGGGAGACCCTGCTTCAAAAGGTCCAAAAAAAAAAAAAAAGAATTGTTCAGGGCCTTAAAAGCTTTTGCTTATATTAATTAGTCTTACCTGTCGATATCAAATTAAAACTAAAGTTGAGAGGTTAAAAATATCTTTTAAAATAATACTGAGCTCATTGTTAGCATAAGTAAAGCATTTTAATGAAAACTATCTTCCCCAAACAAAAAATAGAGATGAGAGTGCCTCTGTGTTACCTGTCTGTAAATTTCCTTTATGTCTGGTTTAAGAGGGGGCAGCTGCTACTGTAGGTGTTGCTCTGCTTGAAATATTTGACAGGTGTGAGAAAAGCTCAGAGTCACAAAAATGAATCATAGGAAAAGGGAGCCTTTTCAGATAATTGTATTTTTTTTTTAAATTATTTTTTATTTTTATTTTATGTGCATGAGTGCTTTGGCTGCATGTATATAACTGTACCCATGCGTGCAATGCCTGCAGAAACCAGAAGAGGGTGTCAGATACCCTGGAACTGGTGTTAAAGGATGGTTGTAAGCTAATATGTGGATTCTGAGAACCGAACCCAGGTTCTCTGCAAGAGCAGCCAGTGCTCCTAACCACGGACCCATTTCTCTAGCTCCTCTATTATTCTTAAAAATTTGTTTTTTATTTTATGTGTATCAGTATTTTGCCTACAGGTAAGTGTACCAAGTGTGTGCAATGACCCCAGAGGCCAGAGAAGGGCTTCGGATTCCCTGAGGCTGGAGTTCTAGATGGTTGTTTGCCACAATGTGGGTGCTGGAAATCGAACCCTAGTTCTCTGTGAGAGTAAAGAGTGTCCTTAACCCCTGAGCCATCTCTTCAGCCTCAATTATGTCTATCATGAACCAAAACTTGACAAATGGTCATTTCTTGTGTGTTTGAGACAGGGTCTCACTGTGTGACTCAGGCTGGTCTGGAACTCGCTATGTGGCCAAGCCTGGCCTCAGACTGCCTCAGCTTCCTGAGTACTGGGATTCCAGGCGCACCTGTGCCATCATTTTCCCCTTTAGTTCCTCCCCTCCCCTCCTCTCTGCTTTCTTTCCACCTTTTTCCCCCTTCCCCGTCCCTCCCTTTCCTTCCTCTCTTCTCCCCTCTTCTTCCCACAGAATCTTGAGGTGAACAAAGGCTTTGAGAACAAAAGCTATGCGAAAACAGCATGAGATCTAATTCAGAATTTTCTCTTTCCTTTCATGGAGAGATCATCTCCTTCACTTCAGATCTGCTGCC
>NW_008334214.1:0-1997 GCF_000622305.1 Nannospalax galili | reverse complement strand
CTCTGGAAACTGTTATTGAGTATGTTAAAGCTGTAATGAAATGCTGCTTCTTTAAAAATTAAAAAAATTTTTTTAAAATAATAAATTCCAACACTCAGGAGACAGAGGCATATTAATCTTTTTGAGTTCAAGGCCAGCCTGGTCTACATAGTGAGTTCCAGGACAGCTGAGGCTACAGGGAGACCCTGTCTCAAAATGACAAAAAAAAAATCTCCATTTCATTTTAAAATATACTGTTTCTTATAGACTCATTATTTTTGCTAATAATACTAAGATGTTGGCGCATGGGTCTCATCTGTATGTATCTGAATATTACTAATCGTAATCGATTGAACTCGTTGCCTTGGCACCTGTGTATGTCTATAAAGTCATCAGGTAGATTTCAATGGTAATGTTTATCATAGCTACTAATTAACATGACATAAATTTTTATGCCCCACCAGCAGTGGATGAGTGTTCCCCTTTCCCCACATCCTCTCCAACATTTGGTATCATTTGTTCTCTTGATCTTAGCCAGTCTGACTGGGGTAAGATGAAACCTTAAAGTGGTTTTAATTTGCATTTCCCTAATTATTAGTGATGTTGAACATCTTTTAAGATGCTTCTTAGCCATCTTTACTACTTCTTTTGAGAGCTCTCTGTTCAGCTCCTTAGCCCATCTTATAGTTGGCTTACTTCTTTCTTGATTCTCTGTTTTTTGAGTTCGTTATATATTCTGGATGTTACACCTCTCTCAGATGTGGCGCTGGTGAAGATTTTCTCCCATTCTGTGTGTTTACTCTTCAGTTCCCTGGTTACCTCCTTTGATGTACAGAAGCACTTTAGTTTAACGAGGTCCCGTTTGTTGATTCTTGACCTTGTTTCCTGAGCAATTGATGTCCGGTTTAGAAAATATTTTCCTACACCTGTATCTTGTAGGTTTTTGCCAATGTTTTCTTCTAACAGTTTCAGTTTCAGGCTTTACATTGAGGTCTTTGATCCATTTGGAATTGACTTTTGTGCAAGGTGAAAGATAAGGGTTTAGTTTCATTCTTCTACAGGTGGAGATCCAGTTTTACCAGCACCATTTGGTGAACATGCTGTCTTTCCTCCAGTGAATGTTCTTGGCTCCTTTGTCAAATATCAGGTGGCTGAGTTTGCATGTTGTTTTTATGACGATAGCTCTGTAAAATCTTAAAATCTGGTATAGTAATTCCACCGGCATTGCTGTTAGTGCTCAGGGTTGCTTTGGCTATTGAGATCTTTTGTGCTTCCATATGAAACTCAGGATGGTTTTTTCCCATTCTGTGAAAAATGTCATGGGGATTTTGACTGGCATTGCATTGAATCTATAAATGGCTTTTGGTAGGATGGTCATTTTCACAGTATTAATTCTTCCAATCCATGACCATGGGAGGTCCTTCCATGTTCTGATGGCTTCCTCAATCCCTTTCTTTAAAGATTTACAATTTTCGTTGTAGAGCTAAATAATGTCTTTGGTCAGGTTTATTCTGAGATATTTTATTTTATTTGCAGCTATTACGAAGGGGAGTTTTTCCATGTGCTCTTTCTCTGATTGCTTGTTATTGATGTATAGAAAGGCTGTAGACTTTTTAAGGTTAATTTTGCAACCTGCCACTTTACTGAACATGTTAATAATTTCTAGAAGTTTTCTGATGGAATTTTTGGCATCTCTTAGATATATCATCTGCAGAAAGGGATAATTTGATCCCTTCTTTTCCAGTTATTACTCCTTTAATTTTCTCCTCTTGTCTTATTGCTCTTGCAAGAGTTTCAAGCACTATGTTAAATAGAAGTGGAGATAGTGGACAGCCTTGTCTGGTTCCTGATTTCAATGAGAATGCTTCCAGATTTTCTCCATTTAGAATGTTGTTGGCTGTGGGTTTGTTATATATGGCTTTAATTATGTTCAGTTATGTTCCTTCCAGTCCAGTTCCCTCTAGGCATTTGAACATAAATGCATGTTGAATTTTCTCAAAGGCCTTCTCTGCATCTAT
>NW_008334213.1:0-574 GCF_000622305.1 Nannospalax galili | reverse complement strand
TTATCCAGTGCTCACATGATGCCTGGAGCCAACATGTCACTTGTTGACTTTTTTGGGGGCACTCAATTATGTGTTGTGTTATATTGACTGCGTTTATTGGATATTCATGATAATCAATTGATATCACACACTGCCCTTCTGATAATGATCTGCTTTAGCAGTCCATGGGAAAGTTGAGGGCTTGGCTTTATTCTGGCCTAACATCACACTACTTAGACAATTGCTATTGTTACTATTGTTAGTATATGTGTCTCTTGGAAACAGAAATGAAGTAATTTGTGGAGGTGACCCAGCTAGCAAGTACCTGAGGCCTGGAATTGTTTGGAGATGTGTGAAGCTGTTGACTTTGAACCTTAACTGATTTTCCTTTTAGTGTCACAGATAAATAAAATATCCCTATCCCAATACCTCATCAAAGGGCTACTGTAGCACCACCCTTTGCAATTCCAGGGTGTTGAAGTGGTTGCTGGGTACTCACAGTTTAAACCTTTAGCCTTGGCCTTAAGGATCTTGAGGCCTTTATTGAGTAAGAGGATTAATCCTCTGGGCTGTGATGGGGGGACCTGGAGTTAAT
>NW_008334212.1:0-1079 GCF_000622305.1 Nannospalax galili | reverse complement strand
TTTTCTCTGACTTCTTCACACACACACCCCTCCGCGGCCAAGCCATCCGCTATCGCCCCCTCTCCCAGTCTACGCCAACCCTGTGGTGCAGCCGCCTCCAACAGACCGGCCCGAAATCCTGGCTCGTAGCCACAGACCCAGACCGGCTCACACCCACTCTGCTTCATCACCCTTCCCCTTACCGAGGCCAGAGTTTCCACTACGCAAACGCCTAAGCTGCTGCTCCCCACCCCATAAACGCCAGTCAGGCTGCTTCCCAGAAGCGCTGTCCTTGGTTCAGAAGCCCAGCTTCCCCGAGGATGGATAGAGGAGTCCTCGAGGTCCAGGCCCGCAGTGGCGCCTGAGCTCCCGCCCCTACCTGGCCGACACTTACCTCAGAAGCCACAGGGACAGCAAGGTGCAAGGCTGGGCTCTTTGCTGCTCTCTCCTGTCAGCAGCGGGACCATTGGCCAACCTCACCTGCACTTCCCGAACTGTCCGGAATGTGCGATGGTGGCGGTCCACCGAAACGTGTGGTGGCAGCGGTGCCGGCGGCACTCGGGAACGGGCAGCTGCGTCGGCAGCCCTCCGGAACGTGGGGCGGCCGCAGCGGCGGCCCTCGGGAACATGTGGCAGTGGTGGCGGCAGCGGCGACAGCAGCCCTCAGGAAAGTGTGGTGGCGGCAGCAGACACACTCCAGGATGCTGTGCGGCAGCGGCCACGGCCCTCCGGATCTTGCGGCAGCAGTGGCGGTGGCGGCGAAGGCAGCCCTGCGGAACGTGCGGCGGTGGCTGTGGCCCTCCGCAACGTGTGGCGGCAGAGGCCCTCAGGACCGTGCCGCGGCGGTGGCCGCCCTCCGGAACGTGGAGCGGCAGCCGCGGCAGACCTCCGGAACATGCGGCGGTGGTGGCGGGGTCCCTCCAGAACGTGCAGCAGCGGCAGCAGCAGCAGCTTATGCGGTTGCGTAATGGACACGCGGGCCTGGGCGAGGGGGACGGGGACGGAGAAGACTGGACGTGAGCCGGTCTGGGTCCCTGGATCCGACCCCCGAGCCCTTAAACTTCTGGCCCGCAGTGACTTTTACGGCCAGGCCAAAGTCA
>NW_008334211.1:0-432 GCF_000622305.1 Nannospalax galili | reverse complement strand
CAGGGCCCAAGCTAGGAGTAGAGAACAGCTGGGGAGATGGAAGGGTGAGCGAGGCTGGCGGAGTCAAGGCGCGGAGGGATGCACCATAGACTTACCCCCAGAGAGGCCTGGAGAGCGGGCTAGGAGAGTTAGCCAGTGGTGCAGGTCGGGGAAGCAGGGAGAGGTGAGGGCGGGGCCAGGTCCCATGGAAGCAGTGCTCCTGGGTCCCAAGGAAGGCACCAAGCTGGCCTGGTCGAAAACGATCAGGAAGCAGCACCAGTTTTTCAGGTGTCTGGGGACCCAAGACCAGGAATGGCGCAGGGCCCAAACCAGTAGCAGAGAACAGCGGTGGAGATGGAAGGGCGAATGAGGCCGGGGGAGTCAATGCGGGGAAGGCTCCAGGATGGACCCACCAGGAGAGGCCTGAGGATAGGGTAGAAGGCCAGGAGAGTT
>NW_008334210.1:0-204 GCF_000622305.1 Nannospalax galili | reverse complement strand
TACAACATGACAAAACCTCTGGGACAAGCTGAAAGCGGTCCTTAGAGGGAAATTTATAGCTCTAAGTGCCTTTGGCTTATCTTCACATAGGCAGAACTGGTCAAAGAAAGGAGCTAGGGGCTCCTCCCAAGCCCATGTGACCCCTGAGGAATGGATCCTCAAACAACCTTAAGAGTAAAAGTAAATTGGTTTATCTGGACCAAC
>NW_008334209.1:8860-10260 GCF_000622305.1 Nannospalax galili | reverse complement strand
CACAATGCTCAATGTGACATCACAATGCTGAACCGAACGCTGCTTCACAATGCCCCAAATATTATCAGTGATCAGTGTCCCTTCATAATGCCCCAATGTGTCATCACAATGCTCAATGTGACATCACAATGCTGAATATCTCCCCACAAGGCTCCCAATATGTCATCACAATGCTCAGGGTGTGATAATGACTCAATGTGTCATCACAATACTTCCATATGGTGTTACAATCTTTCATGTGCCATCAAAACGCTCCAATGTACTATCACAATGTTCCATTTTGAATTCACAATGCTCCATTGTGCCATCCCAATGCTCATTGCTCCATCACAATGCACCATTGTGTCATTACAATGCTCCATTGTGTTGTCACCATGCTCAATGTGCCATCAAGGTACTCAATTTCCCCTCACAATTCCCCCAATGGAACATCACAATGCTACTGTGCCATCACAGTGCCCCAATGTGTTGTCACAATGCTCAATTTGCCATCGCAATGCTAAATGTCACCTCACAATTACCCTGTGTGTCATCTCAATGCTCAATATCCTATCACAATGCTCCAGTATGCAATTACAACGTTTCAAGTCCCCTGACAATATTCACTGAGCCATAAAAATGCATCAATGAGTCATCACAATGCCCCTGTTTGCCATCACAATGGTACAATGTCTGCAGAATACTCCATTATGCCATCACAATGCTCAGTGTGCCATCACAATGCACCTATGTGTCTTCACAATGCTCTAGTGTGTCACCATCTTCCTCACTGTGCGCAATGTTCATTCACAGTGCCCCAATATGTCATCACAATACTCACTGTGAAATCAAAATGCCCAAGTGTGTCATCACAGTGCTCAAACGTGCAATTACAATGTTTCTTGTGTCACCACAATGCTCAGTGTACCATAACAATGCACTAATGGGTCATCACAAGACTCCAAAGTGTCATCACAATGCTACAATGTATTATCACAATGCTCCAAAGTGACATCACAGTGCCCAGGTGCCATCACAATGCTACAATGTGTCATACAATGTTCAATGTACCATCACGGTGCTCAAATGTGGCATCACAATGCACCAGGGTGTCATAACAATGCTCAATGTGCCATCACAATGCTCAATGTGCACATAAAATACCCTAATATGCCATCACAATGCCCCAATGTCCCATTAAAATGATCCAATATGTCTTCAAAATGCCCCACTGTGACATCACAATGCTCCAAAATGTTTTCACAATTCTCCATTGTGCCATCACAATGCGCAGTGTGCCATCACAATGCACCAATGTGTGATCACAATGCTTCAGTGTCTCAGCACCATCCTCAATGGGCTATGAGAGTCCTCAATGTCCATTCACAATGCCCATGTTCCAAAACAGTGCTCAGTGTGAC
>NW_008334209.1:0-7686 GCF_000622305.1 Nannospalax galili | reverse complement strand
CACCATTGTTTTCATTTGAAAAGTAAGCATGACATAGACAGATGCTATTGGGTGTCAAGTTGACAAGGGGTGGACTTGTGATGGCTAATCCTGGGTGTCAACTTGACTGGATCTGGGATTAACTGAAATGAGAGCGATCTTCTTAATTGGATCATCTGAAGCTAGAAGACACACCTAAGTGTGGGTGTTATCTTCTGATGGCAGCTGTATAAAAGGCCATGGCAGAGGAGAGCACTTGTTTTTGCCTCTTGCCTTCTCTCTCTCAGGTGAGTTTGTCTTGATGCTGTAGACTGAAGACTAGTCGATCTTTTGGAATTCATCAGACCTTCAGTGTCAGATTGGGACTACTGAGACATCCAGCCTCGTGGACTGAGTGACTATAGATTCTCAGCCTTTCCAGTGTTGTGCAGCCATTGTTGGACTACTCAGACTCCATCCTGTGAGCTAATCTGATAAATCCCTATACATATATCTACCAGTTACCAGTTCTGTTTCTTTAGAGAACCCTGACTAATACAACAGTGTTACCACTGTTTACAGTGCCCCTTGTTTTAGCAGAGAATGCAGCCTGGACCTATAAATTTTAGGCTCACCTCACCCTGGCATCCTTATATATTCATTCTACCAGTTCTGTTTCTTTAGAGAACCCTGACTAATACAACAGTGTTACCACTGTTTACAGTGCCCCTTGTTTTAGCAGAGAATGCAGCCTGGACCTATAAATTTTAGGCTCACCTCACCCTAGGGCCTGGCATCCTTGTTTCCTATATCTCCTCCCTTTATGTTTTTTAAAAGTAAGAAGGAAGTGGTCATAGAGGCCACATTATTATTAATCGAAATTGTAATACACTGCATAACTATTGGAGCTCCAATAAGAAGAAGTGTGCCAATCAATATTGGGCCCAAGAACGGAGTAAGCCATTGGAGACATTTTGGCCAAGGTATAAAAATTTAGACATCTTGTCAATTTTCTTTTGTAAATCATTAATCTGTTGGTCTATAATATGTGAAAAATCAGACAAATTAAAACAACACATTCCTGGATATTGTTCACATCCCATGTGATTTTTTAACAGTAGATAGTCTATGGTAGCTCTTTTTGTAGCACAGCAGTTCTTAGTTCTCCTACTTTGTGTTAAATTTTTTAACAATCCTGGTATAGAAGGGTCTCCTTGTATATAGAGACTCTGTTTATTATAACTCTTTTGTGTGAGACGAACCCATAAATTCCCGTTCAAATCATTAGATATTGATAGACTGGTTCGTTGTAAAGATGTGGTTAATCTAGCTACTTTAATATCTTTAAAGGGTCTCTTTTGGTTTTTTACACAGTTATAACTTGCAGTATCTTCTAAGGTCAGTGTCTCTTTAAAAATACGGAAATCATGCTGGTTTTTTAGGCTCTTGCCAGTAGCATTTTTCTAACCTAAAAATCCTCCAACCATTTGGTTGTATATCCTCTGTCCATCCTTTTCCCATATTATGGGTCCAGGTGGCCATGTACAGTTTTATGTAATACACTCGAGTACTAATCTTGATCCTAAAACAGGCATACCATTAACATTAGTACTGATGACACACGTTTCAGCTTTTACTTTATTCACAGTCATTATAGTTAGAACACAAACATGAAGAACTTCAGGTTTAGAGATATCTTGGCCCTGGCATTGTCCCAACTCCTGGGAATCATTCATCAGGTTCTTAATCATTTCCCAGGAGGCTACATCTTCTTTTGGGGTCTCTTTTTCCACTTTCGCACAGTCAGCGTAGCCAACTTTGCTGTGGGACACTCAGTTGAGCAGTCTGATGCATCCAAGCAGTGACCATGGAGGGTGGAAGGGATTCCTTTTCTGTAAAGACACAAGCATACCCTTGCCCCATTGTTAATAAAGGAACTGGAGTTTTACTCCAGAGATCTGGTTCATGGTCTCTCCAAAGTACCTGTGGCAAGGGCTGTGGAATAGATACTTCCTGGCAGTCCTTGGACATTGGAGAAATTCCTTAATCATTTAGTGTAAAAAATGTGAACTTAGTAGAGATCTGTATAATAGGAAATGAGGATTCTGTGCCGTTCTCCCAGGTATAGGTGATTACCCCATTTTATTTGATCTTTGAGACATTTGTGGGGGTTTTTTTTATTGTCCCATCTGGTTCTAGGAGGCAAAAACCTAATTTTTGAATTAAATTATTTCTATAGATAAGTAAAAACATAAAAAACAACATTTGTATAATATAGAGAAACATTAAAACATAGTTTTTAGTAGTTATAGGTAACTTTAACATTTGTTTACATCTATTTAGCTGTAGACTGTGCTTAGGTATGTAGTGAAGTCAGTGAAGCGAAGTCAATGAAGTAGACTGTAACAGTGATTATTATAACAACATCCATCATCTTGTACTCCTATAAAATTGCTCAGAACTTTAATAAACTTGCTTAAACATTTTTATTATTTCTTCCATTTTGGAAATATCCAGCCATCTTAATCTTACCAATCTTAACATTCTAAGCCTTTGTTTTTTTCTTAGACCTTTCTATTATTTCTTTTATTATATTTATAAACAAACCCATTTTTTGTTGTGAGAGTCCATCAAATAATCAACATTTAGTATCCACACCTATAGAGAGACAATCATTTTAAATATATCAGTACAATATAAGCTTAGTAAAATTATGGACATTGATGTGTCTGTTTATTGGCTATAAAGAGAAAATAGTGATAAAACGGTTAACACATTTTTGGAGTAGAAGTAATTATTACTTAAAAGTAGTATATTTTAAGCAATATTACCCATAATATAGAAAAAGAATTAAGATAAGGATTAAAGAGAAATTATTTTGACATAGAAAAAATATTTTTAGGTTAATTTAACAATTTTAGGTTGCATGAGGCTTTATTTTTAAGTCAAATTGATCCCAAGTAAATTGTTTTTAAGGAATATGGGTTTATATAGACCATGTACAGATAAAATCAACATTTCAAAACCTTTTGAAAATAAACCAGAACTAAAACAATACTTAGCAAATATGATTTTTACATAAATAGAGACCTAGAGGCACTGTTTAATAGATTTTAAAATTGATTAGGTTACCAAAGTTAAAAGGTCTTTGAATATAAATTTGTATCTGTGTATTTTAATTAGGCATGCCAAAAATAAAACCAATAATTTTGTACACAATAAAAAGAATGACAAAGGAAAAATTGGAAGGAGCCATATTTTAAAATTGTCTTGACACAAATGATATATGAGGACAATTATCAAAGACATATATGACACAATTACATGAGATCTCAATACAAAGAAACATAGAAACACGTGACATAATTTTAAGCAACATAAAAATGATTGTTACACATTTATGACACAATTACATGAAACCAGGTGCACCTAAAGTGCATTATTTAGTAAATTTGATTATGATGAATTTTGTAAGATCTTCTGAAAGCAGGCATATCTGGAGTCACTAAGAAAGTAGCAGTTTGATTTTAGAAGAGAGTGCTAAGTAGCATTATTTTACTAAAAGAACATGGAATCTGAGTTATAAAAGATAAGGCAGTTAATTAACATAACTTGTGTTTACATTGAATTTGTAGGGTCTTAAGTGAACTTAATAAGATAAAACTTGAAGGTCGATTACTCAGAAAACAGAAAACCTGGAAATAAATTTGTAGTGAGTGGAAAAACTTAAAACAGCATTTTTAAAAAAATAAAGGAAACAAACAGCTGAATGAAATAAAACAGAGAAATAGAATTGGAAGGGACAGGAAAAACTAGTGTAGTTCAGGTGTTAGGAATCAAACTTAGGTCCTTTGGTAGAGCACACTATGCTCAACCATTAAGCCATTTCTCCAGCTGGAATTAGAGAAGAAAAATCTCCAGATGACCATAGAGCTCATAAAAGAGTCATGGTAGGGAAGAGATAGGTAAACAGAGACTGTTTTTGGCCAAACCTGTTTTTGGCTTTTCCAAGGAGGGTTACACTGGCTTGCCTGTGCTTACACAGCTTGTAACTGTGTGTTAGCAAAGGCAGAGGATTTTTTTAAAGAGTAGAACAAAAGCTGTAGGGGGTCCAGGCAACTGTGAAGCTGCAGCCCTTGTGGCAGCTCTATTTTTGAGGTGGTAGAGTACAGTTGATTATCTAAGATAACATATCCCAAATAAGTATAAGGCACATGTTTTTCAATATTTTGGGGAAAATATAAAGTCTATATTTTGTTAAAATAGTCGTTGATTTAGTAAGCAAACTTCTAAAAGTTGAATAGAAGGGTGACTAAGGAGAATATCATCAATACAATGAACACAAACAGCAGGGAATTCCCTAAGTACTGGACTAATCACTTTATGTAGATAAAATTGGCATACAGTAGGACTACTTTTCATTTCTGGTGGTAGGGATTTCCATTGATAACTCTGCATGGGAATGGAGTGATTATTCACAGGGATAGAGAAATCAAAACTTTCTCTATCCTTAAGTAAAGGAATCAGAAATAAACAATCTTTTATATCAATTATTATAATAGCATGTCCTGCAAACAGAGCTGCAGGAATGGGAAGGCCAGGCTGTAGCGATCCCATCTTTTTTATAGTGGCATTAACTTTTCTTAAGTCTTGTAAAAATTTCCATTTTCCATGAGTTTTCTTTTGTATTACAAATATAGGCATGTTCCAGGGACTGTTAGAGTGCTCTAAGTGCCCTTTATCTAATTGTTCCTGTATAAGACCCTGTAAATGAGGTAAGTTATTACTAGAAATAGGCCATTGGTCTACCCAGACAGGGTCATCAGTTAACCATTTGAGTTTTATGGGCTCAAGTGGCAGAGCAATGGCCTTTAGAATTAAGGGTGTTGAATAAAAGGATTATTAACAGTATAAGACTGTTTAGAGGTATAGTCAGAATTTTTGGTCCAGGCTGAGGAGAGAGACACCTGTAATTGTCCTAGCACATCTCTTCCCCAGAGGCTAGTGTTAATGCCTGTGGTGATAAATGGCTGAAAAGTTCCACAGACCCCATCCGGGTCTTCCCACTGTAGGGGATGGAAAGACTGGAGTGAGGAGATTGTTCCTCCTACCCCCAAGAGGGGGGGGGCCTTTTTTGTGGGTCAATGTGATGGCCAGTCTTCATGTCTAATAATTGATTGATCAGCCCCTGCATCTAACAGACCTCTTATAGCAATTCCCTGTACTATTAGGGTCATTGTAGGCTTAAGGTCAGACATATCAGGATGAGTCCATAATGCCCAGGGGGGGTTGACTCCCACTGAGGCTGTTGACCCTCTTGGTTGCAGGGCTGAGGGCTGCCCCATCTCTCGTTTAAATTTTTTTTATTTTTGTTGAAGGCATTTTATATTTGGTTTAGGTCTCGAGCCTGAAGGTGGGGGATCAGGTATACGCTTGCAATCTATGAGAGGGCATTGTCTTGCAAAGTGACACGTTTTTCCACATTTAAAGCATGGATTTGGGCAGCAAAAGCTTCTGCCAATGCAGTTGCCTTCATGGTAACCTGTGCTGAAAGTGTGCCTATGTCCTGAGTAGCTGTTACCCAGGAAGACAAATCTTGACTTTTTACTGGAGCAATTGCTGCTTTACATTCTTGATGCAAGACATCATAAGTACGTTGTTTTATTAAAATCTGTCCGGCTTCTATGTGAGGAAGCTTAGCCTGTACTGCTTGCCAGACCTTAGCTAAGAATTTACCCCATTACTCCTGTGGCTTTTGTTTGAGATCAGCTAAGCTTGTTCTCACTGTCTCAACATCTGGTGTGGATATTCAGGCTCTGAAGGCACAGAGACACACCTGATAAAAATATTGATCTGGTAAAACCTTTTGTGCCTCAGCATCAGCATATCATCCTTCGCCCTTAAGCATGTCAGCTGTCACATCAACATTAGCTTGGTCATTTCTTGATGCCTGTTCAGTATATTTATCATAGTATTTAGACTTAAAAAGGAGCCATTTTCCTGGGGACATAGAAGCCTGGGTGAAGTGTTTAAAGTCCCAAGCAGTGACTAATTTATGGCTATGCTGATCAAAGATGGCCATGGTAAAAGGACCATACATACTATTTTCCATCACCACCTTATACATTGCTTTCAGCATTTCAAAGCCAAAACGACTATGCATTCTAAGTTCAGGGTTGTCAGCTGATGCAGGGCCAGCTGGAATGTGAACTGGAAATAACTGAGGGGAAGAATATGGCAAGAAAGCCAAAGGTTCTCTAGAGAAAGTGTCCCCTGTGAGCAGATTTTGAAACATGGGAAGGAGAGATTCAGGGTCAGAAGCAGAGGGTGAGGTATAAGAAATATATGCCATGGGGAATGCAGAGAGAGAAGGAGACATGAGGAGAGATCCCAAAGTGGGGGCCAACTCCCCCTTTCTAATAGAATTAGAGGTGGGTGGTTGCATTCCCAGAGGCTGTGCCACAGCAGGAGGGAGAGCTGGCAGCTTCACAGCACCCAGAGGAAGTGCTGGCAGCTGAGTAGCAGCCTGAGAAGGTTCCTGGCATTGGGCTGTTGTGGAGGGAGGACTGGTGGTGGGAGGGAGCAGAGGTGGAGGATGATGGGCTGCAGAGGGAGGAGGTTCCTCTTCTATTTGGTGACACTGCTCTTTTAGCAGACCAGAGAGGGAAATAGAAGACAGGAACATTCCTATCCTGCTTTTGATAATTTTGTACATTATCTCCTACTCTTTTCCAATATTCCAAGTCAATACTTCCTATAGCAGGAGTGTTACATTCTATAGTAATATCTAAAAAGGCCTTAATCTGAGTTTCTGTACATTTAATTTCTCTATTTTTAGCATGCATTTAAGAATAGATTGGAAGTGAGACTGGTCTTGAGAAAGAGAATTACCCATATTTACAATTGCCCCTTACCTATGAACCAGTGAGAAGGAGATCCGATCAGCCGAATGGGGGAGGATTGCTCTGTCTGCAGCAAAACAGAGGTCCGAGAGTGTGCCTGTTTCAGGCATCAGTTGCCGGGACTCAGGTTTGCTTTGTTTATTGGGTTCCTACTGGCTTCAGGGCAGAGGGTCTGATCAGAGACAGAGTAATAAACTCTGGGACCTGTGTCTTCCTAACAGAACAATTTATTTTAAAATTCAGATGGTGTTTACTCATCCCAAGGAACTAGCAGTCACTTGAGATATGGCAGTCACATACAAAGATTTAGGGTACAAAGAAACAGGACATTTAGTCTGTTAGTTGGTGCCAGAAGGATTCTTAAAATTTTACTCAAGGTTATCAATGTCCATCCGGTAATTTATTGACCACCATTTTTCTTTCTTAGAGATAAAAGCATGGTTAACTTTTAGCTGTTAGCTCAGGAGTAAACCTTTAACCTGCCCTAATCTCTTAGCCAGGGATACCTGAGTTATTTGTCCAGGACAAGGAGATGAGCTAAGGGTTGTTGACCAAGATGCTTTCCCAGAGAGCAGGGAGCCTGCACTTTTATGACCAGGCCACTTCCTCCTGCCAGTCTAGCAGTGTTCTGCAAGACAGGGATTATCAGAGCCACTGTTTTCAGTGTCCCTCCCTTTAGCAGAGAATGTAGCCTGAACATATAAGTTTTAGGTTCACCTAACCCTAGGGTCTGGCATCCTGGTTTCCTACATATATGGGCACTGTGATGACACTTGAGCACTGGGATGTCACATTGGAGCATTGTGATGACACATTCGAGAATTGT
>NW_008334208.1:0-470 GCF_000622305.1 Nannospalax galili | reverse complement strand
TTAATACTTGAATAATATTCCATGGTGTAAATGTACCACTTTTCGTTATTCTTCTATCATTTGATCAATACCTAGGTTTCTTCTAGTTTCTGACTATTGTGAATAGAGCAGCCATGAGAAAAGATGAGCAGATATCTCTGTAGTATGATATGGATTTCTTTGGGTATGTGCACAAAAGTGGTTTAGCTGAATCATGTGGTAGATCTATTTCTACGTTTCTGAAGAAACTCCGCACAGATTTCCATAGTAGCTGAAACATTCTGCACTCCCACCAGCAGTGAAGAAGTGTTCCCCTTTCCCAAAGTCTTGCAAGCATTTTTTGTTTGTTTTTTGGAACTTAGCCATTCTGACTTTTAAAGATAAAATCTCAATGTAGTTTTAATTTCCATTTTCCTAATAGCTAATGACATTTATCATAATTCCCATTTTCATACAATATACTTTGATGGCATTCAGAGACACTCCCCTCT
>NW_008334207.1:247-1043 GCF_000622305.1 Nannospalax galili | reverse complement strand
CACTCACACACACACTCACAAACACACTCACACACACTCACACACACACACTCACACACACACAGTCACAAACACTCACACTCACACACTAATGCACACACTCACACACACATACATTCACTCACACACAATCACACACACTCACACACACACTCACACACACACTCACACTCACACACACTCACACACACACTCACACTCACACACACTCACACACACACTCACACTCACACACTCAGACACACACTCTCACACACACTCCCACACACACTCACACACAAACACTCACATATTCACACACACACTCACACACACACACTCACACTCACACACTCACACACTCACACACACACACTGACACACACACTCACACCCACACAGTCACACTCACACACACACTCACACAAACACTCACACACACACTCACACTCACACACTAACACACTTACAAACACACAAACTCACACACACACACACTCACACACATACACTCACACATACTCACACACACTCACAAACACTCACACTCTCACACACACACACTCACACACACACTCTTAAACACACACTCACACACACTCACTCACACACACACAAACACACACTCCCACACACACACACACACACTCACACACACTCACACACACTAAAACACACACTCACACACACTCACACACGCATACTCACACTCACACAAACACACACACACTCACACGCACACTCAAACGTACACTCACACACATTCACACACACACTCACACACACAATCACACACACACACACACACTCACACACA
>NW_008334207.1:0-226 GCF_000622305.1 Nannospalax galili | reverse complement strand
CACACACGCGCACACACACACTCACACACACTCACGCACACTCACGCACACTCACCCACTCACACACACACTCACTCTCACACTCACACACACTATCACACACACTCACACTCACACACACACTCAAACACACACACTCACACACACTCTCACATGCACACACACATAATCACATACACACACACACTCACACTCACTCACACACACTCACACACACACTCACACA
>NW_008334206.1:0-301 GCF_000622305.1 Nannospalax galili | reverse complement strand
TATAATTTGTCAGGAGATTGTAGGAATAATATGGTTCCCTCTGGTTTTTGTAACTAGCTAGGCATTGTTTTTCTCTTGTACCGTCTTCCCCCTCTATCATGGTTGTTGCACTTAAGGTGCCCCCACTTCCCCCCTTTCTTCCTTACTAATACCGTTGCTCCTATGATCCTACCTCTGTTGAGCTTCTTCTTTTTTTCTTATCCCCTAGGTTCCTCATATACCCTTCCCTCCCCCTCCCTTAAACTAACGAAATTTTTATCCATATCTCCCTTATTAAGAACTGTTACCTACTATTCTTCTC
>NW_008334205.1:1667-1774 GCF_000622305.1 Nannospalax galili | reverse complement strand
TTAATCTTTAAACTTGAATCATTAATATATCATTAAGAAATCAATAAGAATTTCACAATGTTTCTAGAAATAAATAAGATGACTAAATACTCCCAACTGTAGAATAT
>NW_008334205.1:607-1209 GCF_000622305.1 Nannospalax galili | reverse complement strand
TAATCTGCAGTTCCTGCAGTTCCTTATTTTACTACATTGACCAGTTGTGAGTCTCTGTGTGAGAGTTGAGAGATGCACTAAACTATGGGTATAACAATGCATTATTAGGAGTCAGTTTAATACTATGTCCATTTAGCAGGATAATAGTACAGGGAGGGCGAACAACCACTAAATACCTTGTGAAAAAGCTATCTGGTCACCTAAAGAAGCATCTTAAATTATATATAATACAGGGCTAGTTTTGGGTTAGGGTAATTGTCCAGGTCAGATCAGAGTTGGACATAGTGTGTTTGGTGTGTTATTGAGTGTGTGTTTTTGTGTGTGTGTGTGTGTGTGTGTGTGTGTGTGTGTGTGTGTGTCTGGGTGTGTATGTGTGTGTGTAATTTAAATGGAGTTTCCCTATGATGGGGTGTGCAATTTTCCTACTAGACACCTTAGGCTAGCAAAGAAAAAAGCCCAATGATAGGAATGGGTTCCATCTTTTGCAATTGTTGACTAGAGAGGCCCCTTAAACTCTCAAACAAAACTACTGCTGGCGCTTTTGATTGCTCTCCAGAATTTGATGGTAAGACATTATTCCTAAAGGCACTACACATGTGAGT
>NW_008334205.1:0-153 GCF_000622305.1 Nannospalax galili | reverse complement strand
TATCTTACCACTTTCAATGACTAAACAGAAGTTATTTTGATGAATATCTCTTAATTTCAGTGTTTGCTTTCCCTTAATGATCAGAAACTATATTTTTGGAAGGAATATACAGAGATTATGACATCCCTTTTACAGTATACTCTCAGGCTGTGC
>NW_008334204.1:14052-14719 GCF_000622305.1 Nannospalax galili | reverse complement strand
TTGAGGTCTTTGATCCATTTGGAGTTGACTTTTGTGCACGGTGAAAGATAATGATCTAATTTCATTTTTCTACAGTTGGAGATCTGGTTTTGCTAGTACCATTTGTTGAAGGTGCTGTCTTTCCTCCATTGTGTGTTCTTGGCACCTTTGTCAAATATCAGGTGGCTGAAATTGCATGTACTCAGGTTGGGATCTTCAATGATGTTTCATTGATCTATGTGTCTATTTTTGTGCCACCACCATGCTGTTTTTATGACTATAGTTCTGTAGTATACTTTGAGATCTGGTATAATAACACCCCTCCCCCACCCCCAGTGCTGCTCTTTGTGTTCAGGGTTGCTTTGACTATCTGGGGTCTTTTGCAGTTCCATATAAATTTAAGGATTTTTTTTTCTAATTCTGTGAAGCATGTCATGGGGATTTTGATTGGGATTGCACTGAATCTATATATTGCTTTTGGTAGGATGGTCATTTTCACAGTATTAATTCTTCTATTCCATGAGCACAGGAGATCCTTCCATCTCCCGGTGTCTTCCTCAATCACTTTCTTTAACAATTTAAAATTTTCATTGTAGAAATCTTTGGTGTCTTTGGTAAGATTTATTCCAAGATATTTTTTTTTGCCACAATTGAGAATGGGAGCATTTCCCTGTATTCTTTCTCCATG
>NW_008334204.1:8956-13135 GCF_000622305.1 Nannospalax galili | reverse complement strand
TTGATTTCTCCTTGGTTTAACTTTGGTGGTTCCCATGATTTTAGATATCCATCCATTTCTTTTCTTTTTAGTTTTCAAATTTAGTAAAGTATAGGTTTTTAAAATATTCCCTTATAATGGTCTGGATCTTTGAGTGTCTGTTGTGATGTTTCCCCTTTCATCTCTGATTTTGTTGATTTGGATTTGCTCCTTTTGGTTTTTGGTTAACTGGGCTAGGGGTATGTCTATCTTGTTTAGTTTTTCAAGGAACCAGCTCTTTGATTCATTGCTTCTTTATATTGTTTTATTTGTTCCATTAATTTCTGCTCTGACTTTTGTTCTTTCTTCTGTCTTCTGCTGGGTTTGGGTTTCATTTGTTCCTGCCTTTCCAGTGCCTCAAGCTGCAGTGTTCGGTCATTTATTTGGGTGCTTTCCAATTTTTTAATGTAGGCACTTAGAGCTATAAACTTCCCTCTTGGGACTGCTTTTAATGTGTCCCAGAGGTTGTGTTGTGTTGTATTGTCCTTTTCATTGAATTCCAGAAATTCTTTTATTTATTTCTATTTTCTCCACTGACCCACTCATTGTTTAGGCATATGTTGTTTAATCTCCATGAGTTCATGTAGTGACTAGGGTTTCATCCAGTATTGATTTTGAGATTTATGGCATTGTGGTTCGATGGAATGCATAGAATTATTTCACTTTTTTTTTCTTTGCGTCTTTTTGAAGCAGGGTCTCCCTGTAGCCCCAGCTGTCCTGGAACTCACTATGTAGACCAGCCTGGCCTTGAACTCACAGAGATCTGCCTGCCTCTGCCTCCCAAGTGCTGGGACTACAGGTGTGCACCGCCACGCCCAGCTTTATTTCAGTTTTTTTGTATTTGTTGAGGTTTTTTTTGTGGCCCAGTATGTGGTCAGTTTTTGAAAAAGTTCCATGGTATGCTGAGTAGAAAGTGAATTCTTTGGTGCTTGGGTGGAATATTTGAAAGGTGTCTGTTAGATCCATTTGATGTATGGTACCATTTAATTCAGAGGTCTCTCTGTCTATTCTTTGTCCAGTTGACCTGTCTAATGGAGACTGGGGTATTGAATTCTCCTACTCTTACTGAGTTGGGGTTAATTTGTGTCTTAAGGTCCTGTAGTGTTGTGTTTGTAAATTTAGGTACACCAGTGTTTGGTGCATATATGTTAACGATTATAATATCTTCTTGGTTAATTGTTCCTTTGATCAGAATGAAGCGACCCTCCTTATCTCTTCTGATTAGTTTTACTTTGAAGTCTAATTTGTCAGATATTAGAATTGCAACTCCTGTTTGTTTCTTAGTGCCATATGCTTGGAATATTCTTTTTCATCCTTTCACATTAAGGTAGTACCTATCCTTGAAGGTGAGATGGGTTTCTTGCAGACAGCAAAGAGATGGATTTTGTTTCTTAATCCATTCACTTAGCCTGTGTCTTTTAACTGGGAGTTTAGTCCATTGATAGTTAAGGTTATTATTGAAAGATGTGTATTGGTTGCTGTCATTTCTATTGCTGTTTGTGTTCTTTGTCTAATTTTATGTTTCCTCAGTTATACCTTTATTTATTTTCTTTCATTGTACCTGGGGTATAGTTATTCGTTTCTCCTCTCTTTGTATTGCTTCAAGTATTCTTTGAAGGGCTGGTTTTGTGGACATGTATTCTTTCAGACTTTTCATGTCGTGGAAGATTTTTCTCTCCCGCAAAGCTATAATGGACATTTTTGCTGGGTAAAGGATTCTGGGCTGGCATCTATTGTCATTGTCATGTAGAACTGGAAATACCTTGGTCCAGGCTCTTCTGGCTTTCATAGTTTGCATTGATAAGTCAGCTTTAATTCTGATGGGCTTTCCTTTGTATGTGACTTGTTTTCCTTCTGCTGCTTTCAGTAGTCTCTCTTTGTTCTGTATATTTAGTGTTTTTACTATAATATGTTGAGGAGAGTTTCTTTTCTGATCCTGTCATTTTGGTGTTCTATGTGCTTCCTGTATTTGTATGGGGATGTCTTGCCTTAATTTTGGGAAATTCTCTTCTACAATCCTGTTCAAGATCTGGTCAACACCATTAACCTGAAATTCTTCTCCTTCCTCTATTGCATATGATATGTAGATTTGGTCTTTTCATGGTGTCCCACATCTCTTGCATATTCCACTCCTGTGTTTTAAAAAATTTTTCATAATCTTTGCTTGAGTAGTCCAATTCTTCAACTTTATCCTGCAGTGTTGATATTCTGTTTTCCATTTCATTCATTCTAGCAGTGAGGCTTTCCCATGTTGTTTCAAGTTGGCTTATTGAGTTTTTAATTCCTTCGTCATTTCTGCCTGAGTTTTCTTCAGTTTCTCTCTTTTGTGAATTCATTCAGAAGTTTATCCTTGTCTTCTTTTACTTCTTTAATTTGTTTGTTCATGTGTTCTTTAAATTCTTTGAATTCCTTGATTATGTTTATGATTGTTCTTTTAAATTCTGTATCCTGGGTTATCTCTAGGGGTTTCTCCTTGTAGAACTCTTCTACAGGATTGGTGGAGTTTGGTGGGGACATAGTGTTTTGGCTTTCCATTTTATTATTCTTTCATTGTGATTTTGGCATGTGAATTTCTTTTGTTGTTTGTGATCCTGATATGAGAATTAAGTTGACATATGCTTCTGTTTGTATTATTGGTGTTCCTCAGTCCTTTTCTTATTGGTTATATAAAGCTGGTTGGTACAGGTTTCAGGTTCTCTCAGGTTTTATTTTGAAGGGAACTGATGGTTTCAGATCAGCTATTCAGGAGTACCCACAGAAGCCCAAGTCAGGTTCCAGTCAGGTACACTCAGGCTTCCTTCTAAGGTTTGGACCCCTACTAGGGGGAACTCAGAGCAAAATTTGGGAAGATCCCCAAGGGGGTGGGGCTGATTTGGGGACTCTCAGTTGGTCTGCTGAGTTCTCAGCTCCTATGCCATAGGGAGGCAGGAACAGGCACTCTCTGGTGGTCTGCTGAGATCCCAGCTGCTACACAGATAGAGGTTGGAAACCCACCCTCTCAGGCTGTCTGCTGAGATCTCAGCCATATCCTACCAAAGCTAGGTCTGCCCCGGGGCCTTAGGAGGGGCCTCACATAATCCCAGTTAGGGGGTTGGGTAGGGCACAATTGGGGGAAAGCTCACCACCAGGTGGAAGCAGGATCTGAGCACACTCAGGCAGTCCCCTGAGTTCTCAGCCCCTATACCTGAGGGAGGTGGGAGAGGGAACAGGCATGCTCTGGCAGTCTGCTGAGATCCCAGCTACTACACAGATGGAGGTCAGTGCCGACCCTCTCAGGATGTCTGCTAAGATCTCAAGAAGCAACTTATTTATATATTTATTTTATGTGTATGTATGTATGCCTTGAGTGTATATATGTATACATATGTATATATACATATATACATATGTGTACATATATACATATACATATATATATGTAACATGTTTAAGCAAGTCCTCACAGGGGCCAGAAGTGGGTGTCAGATTCCCTGGAACTGGAGTTACAGGCAGTTGTGAGCTGCCTGATGTTAGTGCTGGGAACTGAACCTATGATGTGAGCTGCTTGATATTGGTGCTGAGAACTGATCCTCTGCAAGTGCAGCAAGCACTCTTAACCACTGAGCCATCTCTCCAGGCCCATTTAGTGTATTCTTAAGTATTCCCAGGCATACTACATACCGGATCGGATCTCCTTTTAAAGTCATACTGATCATGTGAGGATGTGAGGTAAGTGATAGAATTATTTCATTTGTTTTCCAAGAAGGAATTTGTTAAGATTGTATGGTTGGTATAGGACAGGGATAGTGTCTGAACCCAGGCTGTCCTCAGCACTTTGCATAGTCCACATGCTTTGGAAACTGTAGCAAATTAAGGAAGAAAATCTTCTTTGCCACCCAGAGTTTTTGCTGTTAAACATTTTTGACTTTTCCCCTTCAGTCCTGAGATATATATATATTTTATAAATTTAGCAGTTTTTATTGGTCATTAAAACAAGAAGACAGATGTATTAGTTTTTCTCTCCATTGCTGTCACAAAACACTCTGACCAATACCAATTTGGGGAGGAAAGGGTTTATTCAGATTACATCTCCCAGGTCACAGTCCATCAGGGAACCCAAGGTAGGAATTCAGGGCAGGAACCTGGAAGCAGGAGCTGGAGCACAGGCCATGGAGGAATGCT
>NW_008334204.1:7690-8785 GCF_000622305.1 Nannospalax galili | reverse complement strand
GGAGCTCCCACAGAAGCCCAAGTCAGGTTCCAGTCAGGTACACTCAGGCTTCCTTCTAAGGTTTGGACCCCTACTAGGGGGAACTCAGAGCAAAATTTGGGAAGATCCCCAAGGGGGTGGGGCTGATTTGGGGACTCTCAGTTGGTCTGCTGAGTTCTCAGCTCCTATGTCATAGGGAGGCAGGGACAGGCACTCTCTGGTGGTCTGCTGAGATCCCAGCTGCTGTTGTCAACTTGACACACAAACATCACTATTAAACCATTACTTTCCAATTTCTATCCCCAAGATATGATGCCAGGCTGTCTGCTGAGATCTCAGCCATATCCTACCAAAGCTAGGTCTGCCCCCGGGGCCTTAGGAAGGGCCTCACACAATCCCAGTTAGGGGGTTGGATAGGGCACAATTGGGGGAAAGCTCACCACCATGTGGAAGCAGGATCTGAGCACACTCAGGAAGTCCCCTGAGTTCTCAGCCCCTATGCCTGAGGGAGGTGGGAGAGGGAACAGGCATGCTCTGGCAGTTTGCTGAGATCCCAGCTACTACACAGAGGTCAGTGCCCACCCTCTCAGGATGTCTGCTAAGATCTCAAAAAGCAACTTATTTATATATTTATTTTATGTGTATGTGTGTATGCTCTGACTCTGCAGTCCATAGCACAAACAGCTCGTCTCGCAGACCCAGGCCAGTTCCATTCCACACCTACTGTGATTCTTGGTGGTCTTCCCACGGTCCTGGCATCTCCAAGAAGCTGGAGTCTCTACTGAAACTGAGACTACACCTTCACCAATGGCCTCTTCTTGCCTCTCCAAGTACAAAGCCTCAGCTTCTCTCCATGACCCCTTCAATCCTGGGATCTTAACTGCAGCTGAAGCTGCGCTTTCACCTACGGCCTTTCCTGGCCTCTCAGAGTGCCAAGCCTCAGCTGCTCTCTGTGACCCCTTCATGCTTTCAACATCAGAACCATGCAGGAGACTCTTACACATTACCAAGTCCTGCTTCCAGCTTGGGATAGAGGCTCGGGTTCCCTCTGTGTGTTGACCCTTAGGAAGTAACTCCCAGAAGACTACACCTCAGTGATGCTGGTCTCTTGTTACT
>NW_008334204.1:2679-6900 GCF_000622305.1 Nannospalax galili | reverse complement strand
TTACTGGCTTGCTCCCCTGGCCCCTGCTCAGCCTGCTGTACAGGCCCACCTGCCCAGGGGTGGCACCACTCACAGTGGGCTGGGCCCTCCCACATCACTCATCAAGAAGATGCCCTTAGACATGGCCACAGGCCAGTCCAATAGAGGCAATTCCCCAACTGAGGCTCCCTCAACCCAGGTGTGTCAAGTTGACACTAAAGCTATCCAGCACAACAGACAAAATTCATTAGATGGCCATATTAAAATCCAGATTGTAAAGAACATAGTATTTATTTTCTTCTATGATATAATCCCAAAATACATAGAACACACCAACTTGAAACATGGATGCTTTTCAAAGTGAGAAACAGGCCATGACACTTCTTAATCAAACCACCACATAGTTACATGCTCCGTGAGAAGAAAAAAAATGCACTGAAAAAAATGGAAGGGAAGTTGTTTTCAGTAAACAAATATAAAATACAAAATATAACTAATATAAGTTTTGTGTCTGTAATATTTGTATATTAGTGTGTGTGTTGGTGTGAGGCTGTCATTTGCAATTCTGAGATGATGCATCTGTTGGAAATTCCAAAATAAATTTTAACACAGTTTGTATTAAGTACTTTTCTCTTGCTGTAAGAAAACACCATAACAAAGGTTCCTTCCTCATGATGGAGCATACTTATAATAACTTTGTGGTGTTTGACTGAGAAGGCTCAAGTATTTGAGTACTTTGTCAGTGAGGGTTTGTTGTAGAGGATTTTTGGACCTCTAGGAGGTGTTGTCCTGCTGGAGGAAGCATGCCACTAGGGGCATGCCATTAGGAGAGTTCATAGTCTTATTCCATTCTCAGGTTTTCTATCTGCCTCCTGCTTGTGCTTGGAGATGGGAGTGCTCAACTTTCTGCTCCAGCCCCCTCTGTAGTCATGCGTTCCCCAAAGTCAGACATTTATCCCACTGAAACCTGCTATATGTTTTTAAAATATTCAAAACATAAACATATATTGTGTAATTTGACATTTTATTTTCTATTTAATATGGTGCATATTTCCTTGGGTTTTTATAAAACACTTGTAGCTGACCTTCAGATATCTAAGGTTTCGTTCAGTTATATGCTATAATTTTGTAATCATTTCTTATTAGACATTTCAGTAATTAAATTCCTTTTCAATTAAAGATATTACCTTGATATTTTATATGATGTATTTCCTTCTATATTTTTAATGTTTAAGGAAAGAGATTTCTAGCAGTGAAAATTCTGAGTCAAAGTGTAATTCTGGACCAAAGGATAATCTCTCATTTTGAGTTGTTTTTCAAAAAATGTTTTGTGATAATACAATTCACACCAACAGCAAATGAAGAGTCTCCATGTCAGAGGACCAAAACTAGCATGAAAATAGTATCTTATTTGTTCCTGTTAGAATTTCTCTAATGGTGATATTAATGTCAATTACTAATGAACACTGAATATTTTGTATTTGCTAACTTCTTTTGTAAGCTACCTATTTATTGCCCCTCTGCTGTGGTCTTGTGTTTCTTATCAGTTTGTGTGAACCCTTTATCATCTACTGATGTATTGTTTGTGCATTATTTCTACTAGCTATTATGTTCTCTTTTACTTCACTGCTTTTAAATGCACATGATGTGGGAACTGGAGAAATGACTCAGCGGTCAAGTGCACTGGCTACTCTTGCTGGGTTCAGTTCCCAGCACCCACATGGCAGCTAACAACCATCCATGGCTGCAGTTCCAGGGGAATCCAATGCCCCCTTTTGACCTCTGTGGGCTTTGCACAACACAGGTGCACTTACATACACATGGGCAATAGACTCATACACATAAAATAAAAGTAATAAATAAAAAATGTATATGACACTGTCTATAGCTCCTGTATCTCTTAGTCCCTTTGTGATTTTACTTTTGTTTTGGTGAGTGTGTGTGTGTGTGTGTGTGTGTGTGTGTGTGTTTAATCCAGAGATTAAACTAAACCAAAAATCTTTTTGATCTGTGTGAGCAAGCTTTGTTCTAAACACGTAACAGTGATCTTCCCTCCATCTGCTTCTCCTTTCTTTCTCTAGGGATGCATGTGTTCTCTGTAATAAAGTAGTCTTATCTCTGATGGACTTGCTCCTGAACAGTCTATCTAGTTGGCCTCATGGCTTCTCCCTTTTGCAATCTGAGGCTAATCATCCATGACTTTGACATTAATTTGTTTTTAGCACATGCCTTGAATATTTGTGATAGATGTGAAAAATAGATTTGATGTTATTGAAATGAACTTTGGTTTCTTCTAGGAGGAGAGCACAGGCATTGCTTTCTGTGCTGCCCTATTCAGCCTTCTCTTATTCTTCACAGTATCCGTGGGCATTCTAAGCTTTTGGGGGTTCTCTCCAGACACACTCTTTCTCTTCTCACTTTATTTCTTCTCCCTGTAGTTTATTAATACAGATTTGCATAGCTCTGGTGCTGCAATTTGAAAGACAAACAAAAGAGTGAGTTTTATCAGCTGTTTCTTACTGTAGATTTTCTTGTTGCTGTAGCAAAAAAAAAAAGCGCACGCCTTTAATCCCAGCACTTGGGAGGCAGAGGCAGGTGGATCTTTGTGAGTTCGAGGCCAGCCTGGTCTACATAGTGAGTTCTAGGACAGCTGGGGCTACAAGGAGACCCTGTCTCAAAAAGACAAAAAAAAAGTGTTTAAAAACTTGAAACAATAACATTGCATTTTGCCCGTTATCAATTGGAAATGAGAAATACTTCCATCCAAATGCCAACTAGGCCCCACCCTGCTTAGCTTCTGCGCTCAGGCACATTCAGGGTGTATGACCATAAATTGAAAGTTCTTTAAGTATTCTCCAAATTTTCCAAAGGACTTTGCACTGTTTCAACCTAAATTCTTAGAGCCTGCATATGCTAGATGAATGCATTGATATAAACTCTGATATCACTTAATCTTTATGTTCAATATTTGTTAGGTTGATATGTTCACATTGCATTTTGCCCGTTATCAATTGGAAATGAGAAATACTTCCATCCAAAGCCAACTAGGCCCCACCCTGCTTAGCTTCTGAGCTCAGGCACATTCAGGGTGTATGGCCATAAATTGAAAGTTCTTTAAGTATTCTCTAAAATTTCCAAAGGACTCCGCACTGTTTCAACCTAAATTCCTAGAGCCTGCATATGCTAGATGAATGCATTGACATAAACTTTGACATCACTTAATCTTTATGTTCAATATTTGTTAGGTTGATATGTTTAGGAATCTGTATTTCCTTTAACAGATTCCATAAAACTGTAATAATATCTATAACTAAATGAATTATTTGTGAAACTTTTAGGTCTTGTATTTTGGGATGATTCCTTACATCAAGTTTCCCCCCAGAACAAACAAAAGGTTGTAGGCTGACAGGAATGTTACCTTGTTTCTCGCTTCATTCCAAGGACAAGCAGCATAAATATGACACGTAGAACTATTTCTTCATTCTTTGCTTGCTTTGCATTTTATAGATATATTCATTCATTGGAGGAATGTTTCCCCCAGTTTGATTTTGTTTCCTGATTGTTTTTCTAGGGCTGTGCTTTTCAAGTGATGGGAATCTTTTCAAGTGTTTTGATGTAGGCACTATTTGCTGCTTTGGGTGGTTCATTGTTATGCTTTGGATACTAAATGTCTTCTCAAAAGCCTCATGATTTAGTCTTGGCCTCAGTTACACAGTGCTCAGAGGCAGGACTTTGGGAAGTGATTAGATCATGAGGGCTCTGATTTCATGAATGCATTAATTCCTTGATGGACTCATGACTTGATATTATTGGGAGGGAATGGAAACGTTGGGAGGAGGGGCTGGCTGAAGAAAGTAGGTCATGCTGACATGCCTTGGAAGGATGCCCTTTGTTTCTCATCCCTTGGTCACCCTGCTCTACTTGCCACTGCCACAAGGTGAGCTGCTTTGCTCCACCCATTCCCACTGTGAGGTTTGGCCTCTCCTCAGACCCACAACAGTGGCACCAACCACCCATGGGCTGAAACCTTTAAAACCCAGAGCCAAATTAAATCCTTCTGCCCTTAAATTGTTTATGCTGGGTGTTATATTACAGTGACAGAAAGTCTGGTCAACATAATTCTTTAACGGTTCATTTCATTATAAGTTTTTCTTGCATTACTTACCTCTCAGTGAGAGGCTAGACTGCTGCAAGATTTGTAAAATTAGACATGATGATGTTCAGTTCTCAGAAGTTTCCATA
>NW_008334204.1:0-1351 GCF_000622305.1 Nannospalax galili | reverse complement strand
GAACCATGTCCTGCTCTTGGCAGACATGTGTGATCTTTAATTAGAATGTGAGTTTAGTGGCTCATCACTCAGGCCTGCCATTACCTCTTGTTTCTAGTCTCCAATTTAATTTAGAAGGACTGGTCAATGCCTGTTTATAGCGGTGTATACTGGCAGCAGGAGGTTCTCCCAGATGTCTCCTTCCTTCACCTTAGAATTCAGCTTAATGCAATGGACGGAGCCAGAGCAGCTGCACTTCCAAAATTGTTGCCACGTTATAGTTTACCAGGCAGATGGACTTAATGACCTCAAAAGTTCTATTCCTTTTGATCATGGGGTGCCTTGAACTTATCATTACTTAAGACAGTACTCTGGTTAGTTAGCAAGGATTTATTAAACATCTGTGGAATTTAAGTGTCACTAGGGTGAGGAAGAGGTGATTCAAAAGGAACAGAAGATAAAGCTCCCAACCAAGCGACCCCAGATTCTCAGAGTGTTGGCTTTGCTTTTGTTCTGTGACTGACGCTGCTCCTTCCTTCATCCTATCATTCTATCAGCAGAGCTGATTGAAGAACCACCCACCTGTACCTCTGCCCCTAGTTCACACTTTGAAGAACTGATGTCTGTGTAGACTTGGCATCCTAGCTAAAGAGTGAGCTCCTACGGTCAGGAAGCCCCTGTATTCCTGCCTCCATCTTGGGCTGGTGTCCTGGGATCCTTGTTTAAGTCTAGGCTGCTATGGGCAGTGTGACCTGTTTGCTGTTGTTCTTTCTTAACATTGAACAGCGGTGGGATCAGTTGTATTCTTTGGTTGGAGCCCCAGAACTGGAGTTACAGACAGTTGTTAGCTGCCATGAGGGTATTGGGATTTGAACCCAGGTCTTCTGCAAGAACCGCCAGTGTTCTTAATCGCTGAGCCATCTCTCCAGCCCCTAGGGATCAGTTTTGCTCTTACCTCAGCCATTGCAATCAATCTCCGAAATAATTGAGTCCAGGTATCCTGCAGATATCACCTAACAACACATGAGGCATACAGAAATTAATCAAAAAGCTTTCAAAAATTATTTTTTTAAAGACAGAATTTTACTAACTGGCCCTGTCTGGCCTGGAACTCCCTGGCCTTGAACTCACAGATCTGCCCTGCCTACCTCTTCCTCCCTAGTGCTGGGATTAGAACAGTAGGCTACCATGCTTGGCTTAAAAACTAAATTGAGTTACTAGGAAAAAGAGAGCTAGGGTAAATTCTGATTACATTCGAATAAACTTGCTTTGATTTCAGGCTGAGCGATTGTTCCAAATTTGTTTTTTAAAGGTCAAGGGCTCGCTGGGCTCTGGGGATGCAATGATAAAAAAAGGAGGCCTCTCTAAAAGC
>NW_008334203.1:1939930-1943206 GCF_000622305.1 Nannospalax galili | reverse complement strand
TAAAAAAAAAAAAAAAAAAAAAAAAAAAAAAAGAATATGACATCCTCAAACCAGCCAAATCAAGTCAGGTGTGGTGGTATACTCTTATAAGGTCAGCACTGAGGAGACAGAAGCAGGAAGCTACATCCCAAGACTGTGTCTCATCTACCCACCTTCACCTTGAGGACAAGATGGAAAAATCAGCTAGAATGTTCTAGGTTCTGGGGCAGGAGAGAAGAACACCGTGGGAGAGACTTCTAGAGGATGGGTACCCCAACAATAGCAGTTAAATTATATGCTTGCTAAGAAGCTCTAAGATGTTTTCCAGTGTAAAACTACATAAATTGTTACAATAAAGACACCAGAGGTGGTTAACTGTGTACACCTATCTTGGCTTCCTAGAAATAATCACTGGTTGCTGCTTTCTTCTTGTCCCTTTGAAATACTTCCCAACATCTGGCCTCTGATCCATTAGTGGTCCACAAGGTAGATAAAGTTATGCTCACACATTTACTTTTACTGGTTGATTTGCATATTATGCCTCAACATCTACTTCAGTGCTGCCATAAAACACATTTCAATGAAAAAAAAAACCATTACATATTTGTAAATAAATGGGTGATAGAAGAAAGTGGTCAATTTCTTGTTGTTTGGTTGTTTTTGAGACAGGATTTTATGCATACAGATGAACTTCAAACTCAATATACAGGGGAAGATGGCCTTGAACTCCCCATCCTTCCATCTTCAACCCCCAAATGCCGGGATTACAGGCGTGTACATCACATCCAGTTCAGAGACTAGCTAAATTATCACAGGGGTTGTGGGGGACATAGTGTTAGTGTGCTATAGCTTTTAGATGGCAAAGGTAAGGACTCAGGGTATTAAGGAGTGTCTTGTGATGGGTTCCTCCATCATACAACCCAGATCCCATTGCTTCAACTCAAACCTGTCTCTTTGAAGCTGAAATGATGATTACCAATGGTCTTGCATACAGACTAGATGGAAATGCAAATTCAGAAACACATGGAGATAAAAACTGAAAACATGGGACAGAATTCTCAAGCGTATCCCATCTCCTTTTAGGGGAACCACATATTAAGTATATGGACTTGGTTTTCTATTTAGCCTGCACTCATGATCTTTCAAAAATCTGCATGTGTGATCCACTCTATTTCAGGTCTCCCTGGGAAGTGAGGTAAGACAGCAAGAGAAGTTTAGGTTGCTAAGCAATTCAAACAGGGCAGATAAAGATACAGGCCCCAGCTTGTACATACCTGTTCCTTCCAAATGGCTCTTGGTGCAACCTGGACATGACCCTAAGTCTCTCCCGTCAAATGACAGTGGAAAGGGAGTGTCCCCACTGCTGCAAAGTGTTTGAGTTAAAAACAACAACAACAACAACAACAACAACACTATCACAAGTAAGCCAAGCTTTAGAATTAAGAAAGGGAGAAAGTATGGCAGGGTTGGTGGGGAGGAGGATGGTAAAGAAGGAAGCAATATAGGCATCTGACAAGTCAAACTCAAACCCTAGCAGGCAAGCTCAGTCAAACATCCCATATCATCAAATAAACAATAGTGTTTCTATATCTTTCAGTTTCTTTTTAAGTAGTATTTAAATCAAATTTATTTCTCTATATGTGTCATCTCATGCCTATGGAGGTCAGAGGACAACCTATAGGAGTAGGTTTTCTCCTTCCACCATGTGGATCCTAGGGATTAAACTCAGGCCATCAGGCTAAGCAGCAAGTACCTTTATCCTCTGAATCATGTCATCAGCCCCACATCTTTTCAAAGACAAGGAAAGATGTAAGATGTTTGTGTGAAGGTATCTAGTTTACTCTTTCAAGAACTGTAGAGTCATATGAAATAAAATAACTCTCTGGGATGCCTCTGTTCTGTGGACTGGGAGGTGAATGACCACTGAATAGAAGGGGAATTTGAATTTCCCACAAACATATTTCCATAACATTCTTAGACATTTTTACTTTTGTTAAATTTCTTCAAATTCCTTCTACAAAATAGGATTTTGTTTATAGTAACAAGTAGCTTCTGTTTTATTTGTGTAAAAGCTAGAAATATTTCTATGGGTCTTCAAATTCTATGGGCTTCAAATGCTAGTGTGATTATTTCAATCAGATTACTCTCCTGCTTCATGAGGTCTTCATGAGGAGCTATGAGCAATCCCCAGACTCCAGACTCCTATTGACGTGAAGAGTTTGAGCAGGAGCCTCATCTCTTCCCTGGTAGCTGTGTTTTCTCAATTTATAAAACGAAGAGAGTAAACTATAAAAAAAATGCCCCCCCCCCAGTGTCTGCCATCTGTGGGAAGGACTTGGTACATGTTTGCCATTGGAATTACTAAGCAGCAAGATAAAGGGATGGGGCTCAACCAAGAAAACACTTCTTTTCCTTGTCAGACCGATGAAGAGTATCATCACCCCAAATAACGCTGGTCACAACCAAACAGCATTTTTGTAGAATACCACTATGGGGTGTTTTGGGGGCATGGGGTTTAGAAAGCAATTTAAGACCCTAAGACAGATCAGCAGGAAAAGGTGCTTACGGTGCAAGTCTGGCCACCCGAGTCTGACCTCCAAGACCCTCACAAAGGTGGAAGGGGAGTGCTGACATCACAGTGTTATGCTTTGACATACACATGTAGGCCTTGACACATACCTGCCCACATGATACATCATGCACCCATACAGGCGTGCACAAAATAATAAATACACTTAATGCAAATGAGTGGACTCCATTCAAGAGACAGAAAGATGCCTATGTCTTTTGACTCCTGAAATCTGTTTATTGCTTTTTAGAACTTAATCTGAGAAAATCTTCAAACATAAGCAAATGTTTGCATAGAGAAGTCCTCTGTGGAGTTATTCATAATAATAGACACAAAAAGTAATTGCTAAAATGTGAATGGTGACAGGAAACTCTTACCCAGTAGAATACTATGGAATTGTTAAATGTAATTTAGAAGAATACATTAGATGTCAGAGTAAAATAATCACACTTAATTTTGTTTTGTTTTGTTTTTAGAGTCAGGGTCTCCCCGTAGCCACAGTTGACCTGGAACTTGCTATGTAGGATAGGCTGACCTAGATCTCACAGTGCTCTGCCTGCTTCTGCCTCCCTACTTCTGAGATTAAAGGCACATGCCACCACACTGGGCTAAATACTGGCATTTTAATATTAAGAAAAAAAATGCTGTAAGATATAGTCTGAAAATACCTGGAGACTCCTGTTGTAAATTTTCAATCTCTCTCCTTCTGTCTCAATAATAATAATAAT
>NW_008334203.1:1934803-1939890 GCF_000622305.1 Nannospalax galili | reverse complement strand
TAAGTTCCAGGACAGCTGGGGCTACAGAGAGACCCTGTCTCAAAAAGACCAAAATAATAATAATAATAATAATAATAATAATATTTTTTAAAGTGGGCTAGGGTTGTAGCCCTTGTCTGGCATGTGTGAGGTCCTAGGTTCAATCCCCAGTATTGCAAAAATAATGATAACAATAAAACGAAAAATCAGAGTTAGACAGTGCCTCTGGCTGAGCCTGACTTCAGCAACCCCTGAGCACCTTTCTCCACTTGCACTACTGCCCCCTATCGTCTGTTCCCTGAATATCACCCTAAATACTTCAAGAGCACAAATACCCCAGGGCTTCTGTTTCATGTCTTACTGCATTGAAGATGATGTCCAACTCCCTGGTGGACTGTCGTTCACTGCAGGCACACTGACATTCATTCTGGCCCTCTGTGACTCACTCTTCTTGAACCCTTTTGGACTCTGGGGCTCCTTTGAACAAGCTCTAGTTTCCCTTTGTCTCTGCTACAGCTTCTGACCAGGTTTCTCTTTTGCTGCTTAGTCATCTCACTTACTTCGTTGCCCAAAGTCACCTGCTCGAATAGGCCTCTTATGGAAAATAGCCTCCAAAGTTCTCATCTCTCTTCTAGTTCTTTCTGTACTTTGTTCAGTTTTATGCAGGCACCAGGCTGCTTTTGTGGCATATAGGCTAGCTGAAGTGATTAGAAGTGATTTCTAATTTGTGTTTGTTTAGTTGTTGCCCTATATATAATATAATATGATATGATATGATAAATATAATATAATGTAATACAACATAATATAATAATACATATCATGCATATGTAGCATCTTTGTAACTAGTTTTAAAACAGCAGCTATATTGATATATAATTCATGTAATATATATATAATAAAATGCAATCTCAAAAACACAGGCATCCTTCTCCTAGCATCTCCTAAGGTGGATTGAGGCCCAGACTTTGATCTTTTTTCTAATGTCATCAAGCATAGGCTATTCTGAGTAAGTCTGGTGTTCTTAAAGGCAGCTATTTCTCTCTCTTGCCCCATTTCTGACACTGAGTACCCTGTCATCCTTGTGCTTAGCATCAATTTAGAAAAAGAATTGGATTTCCAAGCTTCCGATTGCTGTTGTTGCAATGTTTCTGCCCTATCTGCACACTGGACATGCTATCTTTTTTTCCTTTGTTTTTTTTTCTTTATTGAGGCAACTTCTGCACCCTTCCCTGACATATCACAGGTGGCACTTGGAAGGTGACCACAGCTGAGGATAATAGCCAGAGACAGCTCCACTCCGGACAATAAAGATGAAGCCAGCAGAAAGTGCAGGGTGCCACACCTGGGGAGTGCAGCTGGCGTGTGTAAATGTGGCTCTCTGCTGGAGAGATCAGGCTGAGCTTCCAAACTTCAACAGAGCTATGTAACCATGGCTTAACCACCCCTTAATTGCTCAGAGTTTCTGTGACATATTTCCCAAAATGGCTCCCCAAAGGAAGGAAAACAAACTGAAAGTTTCATAAAAGAAACTGTTTTCCCACATATCTTCAAAAACACCATGACCGTTCTCATTAATAAGTAAAAGGTATGAACAGAGATCAGGAGGAACATGACAAAGTGATGATGAACAAGAGGCATCACAGCAGCCTAATGAATGACTCTTAAGAGACCTGATTAGAGTCCGGAGAAAGATGCTCCCCATTAACACTGACCAGCCAGGCTCCCTTCCTTAACCTATAATGAATCTCAAACTTTGGAGGTCAAGGTCTAAACACTCATAGTACATTGTGTTAGGCTCTTGTGACTGAACTTTGTGTTTCTCTTTAACACTCCTCATTGACACCCATGCTGTGAGTAGACAATGTTGTTCTTGTGCCTTTACAAGGGAAGGGGTGCTCAGAATGGTAGCTTGCTGACAGCTAGTGCTTAAAGGACTGGTCAGGAACTCCAGAGCCTGAGATGCAGAGCATTACATGGTACTACGTCTATACATAGAGGATGAAGTCATGGATTTATGGGGGAGCAAGAGCTCAGAGCAAAGCCCCTGCCATACATCATCCCCTATGCTCATCAAACCCCCATTTGTTGGAAGGCAACAATCAAGTCATTGGGTAACTTACTCAGCAAGCATCTCACTGGCTACTACCAAACATGCAAGAGGAGCTGTGTCCCAGGCTGCCTGTGGAGGGTCCACTCTGCTCCCGTGAAGTCTGAAGATAATGATAGTAATTGATGATGATGACGATGATGGATGATGATAGCGAAGGAAGGAGAAGCAAAGGAGGAGAAAGAGGATGAAGAGGAAGAGGAGAAAGACAAGGAGGAGAAGGAAACAGGGAGAAGAGGGGAGGAGGAGGGGGGAGGAGGGAAGGAAGGGGGAGAGAGAAGAGTTGGGAGAGAGAAGAGGAAGAGAAGGAGGAAAGGAAGAATAGGAGGAAGAAGAGGAGGAGAAAAAGAAGGAAAACACAAGGAGGAGGAGGAAGAGACCATGGGCAGTCTTGGTTCCTGCCACCTCACATACCACTCTGTTTCCTTCAACACTCAGAACTGCTACACGTGCTCAGAGATGCCACTGACTTCCCACTTCCTAGAACCAAAACAAGTGGGAGTGGAGCCTGGACCGCTGGCAGGCTGGCTCACTGGACATGCCCTACAGCAGGGGCGTCACCTGGTGCCAGCCTTCCTCTTGGTATCCCTTTCTCCACTTCAGCCATTTTGCAGGTAGGATTGTAGAGGATAAGCTGGGTGCCACTTTTACCATCCAAAGAAACTTGAATCCTTTGCTATCAACTTTTCTGGGCCTTGTAGGAGCAATGAATACTTAACCAGAGCCCAGCACTTACCTTGATCACAGGTCCAACCCAACAACTGCCTCAGAACTCCCAGGGGCCTTCATTAGATAGGAATTCCATCACTCTTGGGTGTGGGGTCGATAGAAAAGCAATTTTGCCATTTAGACTCCCTGAGGACTTCCATTTTGCATGCCTAAAAAGGTAGCCCTTGTGTGGGTCATATTCAGAGGTCAATAAAGGGATTTAGAATCCTTCAGGATAGACTGGAAAATATTTGAGTGATAGCAGTAGAGAAACTAAAAAAAATATCAGTGGAGTAATGGGATATGACATTGAATGCACCCTGCAGACTGACTGCTGTCCCAGCCACAAAAAAGCCTGCAGATGGCACATAAATGGAGAAGACACGAGTTATTCCCTGAGTTATCAATATATCATCTATCAATCTATCATCTATCTTCTATTATCAATATATCATCTACCTATCATCTATCTATCAATCATTCTATCTATCTATCTATCATCTATCTATCTATCTATCTATCTTCTATCTCTATCATCTATCTATCTATCTATCTATCTATCTTCTATCTATCTCTATCATCTATCATTCCTTTCCTTCATCTGTTAATAAACTATCATCTATCACTCTATTACTATCACATACCAATCATCTAGATATCATCTAATTGTATATCTATTAATCATTTACCTCTCTATCATCTATATATCATATACCTATCTACCTCACATCTATCCATCTGTCTATCTATCATCTATCTATCTATCTGTCTGTCTGTCTGTCTATCATCTATCTATCTATCTATCTATCTATCATCTATCTATCTATCATCTATCATCTATCTATCTCTCTATCTATCTATCTTTCATCTATCACCTATCTCTCTATGGAAAATAATTAAAACTTACATTATCCCCAAAGGCAAAACCCTGTGGGAACTTCACATGTGATTTTTACTTGGGTTGGTTTTGTTTGTTCCTTGCTTTCATTTCATTTTATTTATTTTACAGAAGAATAGTTAATGAAATTTAAATAGAACCTTCACTAAATTCTTCCAACTTCAAACCATGAGTGAAGCATCCCTGATTTTCCCGGAAGCCTTAACCAGAAACTAAAGAGAAATATACTTTCACTTCTCTTGTATACAATGAGGCAGAACAGCGAGTCATTTCACAGTGATCCCACATAGTGTAAGCTTGGTTTTTGAATAATTTTTCATTATTTCTTCAAGCTTGAGTGTGTGAGGAAATGTAGCACATGGTGATACAACTAACAGAAACCAAGCTACAAGTAGCCTCTGTGCTTAAGGAGTTTATATACATGGTAGAAGACAGGTCACACAATGCATACAAATTTTCAGAGCATACTGTACAATCAGAAATCACTAAATCAGAGAGGGTGTGTGTGTGATGCCAGTGTAAATGGGCAGACAGTCATGCATCCTAGAATCGTTTGCCAGATGCCTGCAGTATATTAGACCCTTAGTATTTTAGGTATTCTGTCAAACGCCCATTACAAATATACTATGATCTTTCCTCAGAAAGCTATTTTCTTAGAAGAGCCCCACCATGAATTCACTAGCTATTGGTAAGTCTTGTGGTACTGTTAATACAAGTTGGCTTCATGCCCACGTGAGTGATTTATAGACATCAGAGAACAGTCAATTCTCAAGTAAGTGATGAAATTTCAGAAGGTAGGTGCTTGCTTGTTAGGGAGGACTTCAAAACACAGAGAGACTGTTTGAATGTAAATGACTGTGGTTTGTTCTCACTGGAATTTTCCACTGGCCACCTCCTCGCCTCCTGTTTCTTTCTCCCAATAAGCTGTTTCCAAGTTCAGATGAGGGTTTGCATCTGCACTGAGAGTGGCTGGCTGGGGAGGCTTACTGCCAGTTTGAGGCCAGTCTGAGTTACAGATTGTGTTCCAGGCCAGTCTGAGCGATCTAGTGACTCTGTCCTAAAAAGGAAGTAAATAAGCAAATGTAATACTTGATGCCATTATATGTATTCACCTTGACTTGATTCGTTTTTTGCAATAAAAATGGATGTTCTAGGAATATCTTGTATGTGCATACATGTTCATGTGTGTGCTTGAAGATGCATGTGTGTGTGCAGGTGCATGTATGTGTATATGAGTAGAGGCCAGATGAAAACTAAATAGGTCAATCTTCATGTACCTCCACCTCTTTCTCTTTTTCTCTCATTTCCTTCCTTCCTTCCTTCCTTCCTTCCTTCCTTCCTTCCTTCCTTCCTCCCTCCCTCCCTTCCTTCTTCCTTCTTCCTCCCGTTCCT
>NW_008334203.1:1921126-1934576 GCF_000622305.1 Nannospalax galili | reverse complement strand
TATCTATCTATCTATCTATCTATCTATCTATCTATCTATCATCTAATCATCTATCATCTATCATCTCTCTATCTATCTTTCAAGAGAGTCTCCCAGTAGGCTTGGTTGGCTAGCCAATGAGCTCCAAGGAATCTATCTGTTTTTGTCTGTCCAGCATTAGGATTAGAAGCATTTGCTATCATATCTGGCCTTCCTCCCAGCCCCACCTCCCCAGTGGAGCTCTGGGGAATCAAACTCAGGTCCTTGATTTTGCCAACTGAGCTATCTCTCCAGCCCTAGGAATATCTGATGTGTGATGTGTGGCATAGACAACTGAAAGTCATGTTCTTCTGGCTGACAGTAATCTGCCTCTCTACGTCTGGGAAGTGGAACAACTTCAGTGGGGTGGAGTGTCCTTTACCATTGGTTTTCTTCTGGCAAAACCTTCAGTCCTTTGGTTTAATTGCATAACACTGAAGAAAAAGCTCATGCTGTACTGACAACTCCCGAGTGTGATGCTGTGGAGGAGGTCACCTGATGTCAACTGCTTCTCTCTAGGTGACAAATTGATGGACATGGTCAACTAGGTTAAATTGCTTCTTAGGGACTTTTCATAAAGTGGGGTTGCTTCACTTTATCTACTAGTTTTTTCTCAGAGGTGGAGGTGAGCAGCAGTTTGAAGAGGGCCATAGAGGTGAGAGGACTTAAGCAGTTGCAAAGGGTTGTCACATGTCACAGAGGAAATGGGATCCATCTTTCTACCATCTAAAAACATTACCTGAGGGGAAGTCAGAGGACAGCCTTCTATTTTCCACATTCTCTCTTCCCTGGAGACTGGGGAATTTTAAATCAGGGTCCCTTCCTGGTAAATTGAAAGCCTGCAGTCAGTTGGGGGAACCATTTCTCAGCCCAGAATCAGCAGGAGTTGCAGTGACTAATAAAGTTGGAGGTCAGTAATGGGAAGACAAATGAGATTAAGCGGCTCTCACAGAAGAGCAGCCGTGACCTTTGCATTTCATTTGAGATGCAGCCATCGTGTTAGTTAAATAATCTAGTATGGAATGGACACTATTTTGCTAATATGATATATAGAGCTCTAATATGAGTCTCATTCTTAGGAGTAAATTACAAATGTGCTCAGGCTGATGCATTTTATGTACATGTACTATAATATTTCATAATCTTCTTGTGGTAATTTCTATCCCCTATATATAGAGAGAGATAGCGAGAGGGAGAGAGAGAGATAGAATAGAAGATAAAAGGCAAATTCTGTCTACAAGTGAGGTAATTATATGTGAAATCTACTTTAGCTATGTGTGCTTCTATAGCAATCAAATTTCTAGACAAAAAGTTTTAGCTGACAATGTTCCTTCTAATCATTATTCATGTACTAAATCCACACTGTATAAATTAAAATGACCAAAATTGTTACTAAGGAACATACTGGATTGTAAGCATATGTAAGATCTCTATGGTATACATGTACATGCTTGTGTGTGTATGTTATACATTTTACCTGTATCTGTATCCTTCCAGAAGAAAATCGTTAAGAAGTGACAGTTGACAGCTCAGGGAGCTGTGAATTATAAAAAGTGCATTCTTGGACAGAACCTGGTCAGCTGAGTGCTATTTTTCAGTGCAGTGATCTTTGCCAAAGGTACCATTTCTGCTCTCAGATGCTAGGGTTTTGCAGATTCTTTCAGTAGGTGCTGCGTAACCCTTCTGCTTGGGGAAAGCAAGAGATTCTGCCATGGATGGGATCTTTTCCTCAGGAAACCATTCCCAGGTCAAAGTGTGGAAGGATCCAGTCAGAACACCCAGAGTTTATTTTCCCATCATTTACCCATCAGCAGTGACAGTCCTTTTGTGCTTCTCTCCTGTGATCTTGAATATCTATGCTGTGATGGTTACTATCCAGTGTCAGCTTGACAGAATCTAGAATCACCCAGAAAACAAACCACTGGACATGCCTGTGAGGGATTTTCTAGATTAGGTTAACTGAGGTGGAGAGACCCACTCTTAACTGTGGGCAGCATCCTTCCATGGCTTGGGGTTCCAGACTGAATTAAAAGGGGAAAGCAGGCTGAGCTCTGATTGCCTCTGCTTCCCGACTGAGGATGTGATGTGACCACCACACTCTTGCTGCCATGACTTTCCCACCATGATGGACTGTACCCTCAAATTGTGAGTCAAAACAAACTCTCCTGTTCTTAAATTGCTTTTGTTAGGTATTTTGTCACAGCAACAAGAAAAGTAACTGACACAAAATAAGGAACACAGAGCAACGGAGTATTTCCTAACCATGATGAAATAAGCTCTGTTTCTAAGTGATAAAAGGTCAGGTTGGGATAAAAGTCTGTGGGAAAATGTGATTAGGAAGAAGAGTAAAAGTTTCAGACAGGGGCTATAGACAGGCATAGTGGGAGACCTAAGCTTCTAGGAACACCAGCACAGAGCACTGCTAACCAGGTAGAGGAAATCAGTGGGCTGGGCTATTAGATATACAAGTTTAGCTCTCAGTTCAAGTTCAAGATGTTCAAGTTTCTCAGTTGGAAACATCACAATTTCCAATAAACAAACTTTCAGTATGATGATTTAAGAAATAGGGCCTGGAGAGCTGGCTTAACAGTTAAGAACACATGCTGCACATTCAAGAGGACTGGTTTCAGACACCAGCACCAACATAACAAGCCATATGTCCTGAAAATATGACTTGTTATATGGGTGCTAGGGTCTGTAACCCCAGCTCTAGGGTATCTGATACCCTCTTCTGGTTTCTGCATGTATGCCTAAACATACACATGCATGTACTCATGCACACACACAAACACAAAAATAGATGAAATATAGATTTTTAAGAAATCAAAGATGGAGGGACAGCAAGTTTCACGTTGTTGCCATTTTTCCCTCAGCTGTGACCTCTGGGTTATCAGAAATTCCTAAATAATGCATAGATCCCAGAACTTCCTCCCAGTCAGGGACTGCACTGTCAGCTGAAGACTATAGCCTGACCCTTGAGATGGGATGATACCAGCAAGAAAGTCTTAATGAGATTTTCTGATAATAGAGAAACAGTTGGACTGGAAAGAGTTTTTCTGAGTATAATTCTTTTGAGAGCTGATAGTATGCAAAGCCTGACTCTACACAAACACAAGGAACTAGATAAAGGGCCGCATACTGTTCTCAGGTACGATCAAGTCAGAGAGGAGAAGAGACAGGACCGGAATATGTTGACAGGATGAGGCCAGTCATGAAGAGTGTCTTGAGAAAAGCACAAAGGACTTTACTTACACGATCAGGGAGAGGGGAGAGACTCCATAGGATTTTCAGATGCAGAGACCTGTCGTTAGGTCGGCCACCTCTCATGGGAATATGGGAGTGGAAGGCAGTTGGAGGAGAAAAGACTGTGGGCATGAAGTGGAGGGACCTGGAAGGTCCTGTATCAAGATGCTAAGCTAAGCATCTATCACAGGACAATCCCTGTCACTGACATTTAAGTCTAAGAATTCTTAGTTGGAGAAGGAACACTATTGCTTCCATATGGGCATAAAAATCAATTCTTGTCAGAGGGAGGGTAAAAATTCTAACTATTACAATGGTTTATGGCAATACAGAGGGTCATCTTATATAAACAGGAATACAGTATATCTGTGGACATTTAAATCTAGCAGCGGGGGACAGTAATAGGGAGAAAATTCTAAAAAGACTATTTTGTGAATTGTCAACATAATGATATAAAAGATGGATACATATTTGAAATAGGTTCTTCCATGACAGTTACTTAAAATTATTTATTTCTTGTGTGTGTATGTGTGTGTGTGTGTGTGTGTGTGTGTGTGTGTGTGTGTGTGAATATGCAGGCATGTATAAGCCACAGTGTGTATGTGGATGTTGGAGGACAATTTTTGGGTGATGGTTCTCACTTTCCACCTGTTAGGGCAGGGTCTCTCTTGTTTCTGTCCTCCTGTATACTCCAGAGTAACTGACCTGGAAGCTTTTTGGTGAGTCTCCTGTCTCTGACTCCCATCTCACCAAGCAGTGCTAGGATGAAAGGTGTATGCCACTGCATCCAGCTACTTACATATGTTTCAGGGACTGAACTCAAGTAATCAGGCTTTTGGGGCAAGCATGTTTAAATGTTGAGCCATCTCAACAGCCCTAACTATGGTTGTTTCTCAAAGAGACTGAAGGTGATATTCTGGATAATACCAACCTTTGCACAGGCAAGATGGCCTCATGAGACACCTGCTACCTGACTCTAGGACAGGACTGACTCTCCCTCTCTCCATGGCTTTATAGGCCAGGCCTACGGGAGGAACAAAAGTTACATAGCAGGAAGGCAAATTGAGAGAGAACAGAGCTCAGATTCTCCCTCAATGAAAAGAGACCGTGTATTTGCATTTTATGTTTTTATTTTTAACAGTGCATTTTGCAACTCACCATGCCCATTAAAAATGAACAATGTCTTCAGTAGTCTGTTTTAATTCCAAAGGCAGTATATATTCATTATGGAAATTTGGAAAATGCAAACCAAAGAAGGTGTTAAATGAACACAGAGAATCCTTCTATCCCAAAGTGAGTACTCTTTGATCTTCTGTAATTTGGGGTACATTAGTAGTAGCCAAGAAGGCAGCCAAAGATCATGTATGGCTATAAGCATATGAAACTTGCTGGCCTGACTGAGACCAACTGTCAATGTAAAAATGTACTTTGGAACTGCTGCCTTTAGTACCAATATAGAAAACACGTTGAGGTTTGATACTGATTACATGTTGAATTAATAACAGGTCAAATCATAAATGTTTTGAAAATAATCTCAAATGGTTCCTTTTACTTTTTCAAATTTTACTACTAGAACTGTTTTTGTCTTTTTTGAGACAGCATCTCCCTGTAGCCCCAGCTGGCCTGGAACTATCTATGTAGATCAGGCTAGATTTGAACTCACAGAGATCTGCCTGCCTCTGCCTCCTGAGTGCTGGCCTTAAAGGCTTGTACCACCACTACTAGAGCGTTTTAACCTACATATATGATTGTATTATATTTTGATTAGAAAGTGTTGATCCAGACCTGAGCTTGAATGTAGGTATATGCTTACCTTAAAAGTATGAATTTGAATATCCCGCAAAAAATAAAATCATGAAGGTTTTAGGTAAATGGATGGAACTAGAAACTGTTATACTAAATGAGGTAACATAGACTCATATAAACAAGTGAAGTATGTTCTCTCTTAATTGTGGATTCTAGCTTCAAATCCTTAGATGTGAGTATATATTCTGATGTAACTGCAGAGGCCAGGAAAATGGAAAGGAACCATGGAGATAAAGAAGAAGAAGGAGCTCAAGGGAGGAGGACAGTAGGAGACAGGTAGTATCAGAGTGGGAAATGAGGAAAATAGGGTTACATTAATTGTGAAGAGAATAGGGAGGACTACACAGGGTAAAAAAAGAGGATAAATAATGCTTAGGTAGACTGAAAAACCAGAGGGAAATATATTAATTCCAAACCCTACTGAAAACATACATACACTCACATATAAGCATATAAATTCATGTGTATAGCTGAAGGCTATATAATAAATAACACAGTACTAGGCAGGAGAAACCTCCCTTTGAGTTGATGGTCAGTATAGAACAAGAAACACCCAAAATAACACAGGCTATTGCCACAGCCTTTTATTGCTTTCCAGAATTTGAAGGTAAGATCACATTGCTGAAGAGAAAACATACTTCGGACACAGGACTTGGAGCAATTGAGCCAGAACTGACCTGGAAGCCTCCTCCCTGAAGACTAGCTCTCATGCCATCAGAGGATACTATGCAAGCTGCCAAGAGAGAAAACCAATCAAATGGCCCTACATAGATGTAAAGTCTGATAATCAACAATGACTGGCCCAACAAACTATAGGTGCAGTAGTGGTATTCTTATCTTGGGGCTAATCAACAGCTGTCTAACTGGACTTAAGTCCCTCTCAATGGGAGGAAAATCATGTGTGGTACAGTAAACATAGCCAAATATACATGGCTGGAGAGGTTATAGATCCTATGGAAAGATCTACTTCTGTGACATCCCTAGACAATGTAATTTCTTATTTTATTCTAAATATGTATCATTATATTTACAGACAAATGTACCTTTCACCACTTATCAAAGAGGCTTCTTTTTGCAACATATGGACACTATTACAAAACTCCACAACTGGTAAACATAGAGAGTAAGTGTCTATGAGGTGCTCACCCCTAAGTGACACATCTATAATGCAACCTCTACATTTAAGATTCAAGGAACATAGCAGAACAGGGAGCAAAAAGAATATTAATGCTTCTCTCAACAGCGAAGCTTCCTAATGCAACAGATGGTGATTAACCCAGAAAGTCACCACTGTCCAAAGTGCAGAGAATAAGAGACTGCAGAGTGTTTATCCCTGAATAGGACACCTGTATCCAACCTCTGCCACCCTAGGTTCAGGGATCATTGTGGAAGAGGGGGTGAAAAGACTGTAAGAGCCAGAGGAGATTGGTGACCATGAGAAAACAGAGTTCTCCGGATAGCTTGGAAGTTACTCATATGAACTTACAGCAATGGTAATAGCATATACAAAACCCATGCAAGCTCAAAGCAGACAAAACCTACCACAAAAGTGGGAAAGTAGGTGAGAAGCCCCAACTTTACCTGAGGAAATATTGCTAACCAATAACTATTGCGAGAGGGAGAGATGGTGTGATACTAGATAGGTTAACCAGCCTCTAGTGAATGGATACACACTGAAGGACATTTGGGGACACGTACTTGACTCAATAGGTCTTAGCATATATAGCGAAGTATATAAAATCCAACAGGGAAGGCTAAAAGAGGGGTGCGGATAGGGAAGGGGTTTAAACATGATCAAAATATTATATGCAATTTGCAAAAATTCAATTAAAAAAGAGAAAAAAGAAAAATAAATAGCACAAAGACACACACACATACACACACACACACATATCACTTATGGGTTTGGTATGTAGCTCAGTTGGTAGAGTGCTTTCTTAATATGCTTGAAGCCCTGGGTTCCATCCCTGGGACCACATAAACCAGGTATGGTGACACATGATTGTAATCCTGAGTTGGGAGGTGGAAGAGGTTATGCTTGGCTACATTGCATGTTCGAGGTTAGCTGACCACATAAGACTCTGTCTTAAAAAAACAAAATTGATAAAACACGGGAGGATTTTTACAAGGGCAACAGCTTGTCAGCACAGTCAGGTAAATAGAAAAACAACATCTAACACTGGTATGCATTAATGATTAAGATGGGAAGAGAGTGACATGTTGGGTCTTAGAGACTTTGGATGGTTTTATTAGCCTGTTGTGTCTTATCAGTGGAGATTTTGGTTTGAGCAGTGAAAGAAACATGATTTGAATGGACTCAGTATGCTCAGGCTTGGTCTTGCTGCTGGATGAAAAATTCCAGATATGGGTTATAGACAAGTGGGTCAATGACTCCCTTATATAATAAGTAACCTAGTGAGTCCTGGGGAGCAAATAGCTTCGTGGGGCGGGGGGGGGGCTTATTCTTCCATAACAAAACTAAACTACTCATATCTTTAGGCAGCTATTTGACCTCTCTACTCACCAGTCTCCTCACTGTCAGATAAGAGGAACACATGGGAAGATTCAAATAGCCAAGGGAAGGAAGGGCCTGCTTTGCAAAGTAACACCGCACTCAAAGTGCAGTCAACCCTCAGCAACCCAAGCAGTTTCCGTGCTTTCCAACACCGCCTCGTCTTTGTGATGTCGCTTAGTGTCTCTTTGGTAGCCTAGATTCTGAAATTATCCTTTCTGTTTCATTTTTTTAAGATTTATTTATTCATTTTTTTTATGTGTACATGTGGGCATATAAGCACACATGTGTGAGTATGCATATGCCAGAACATGGGAGTGGACGTCAGAGGACAACCTCCAGGAATTTTTTCTCTCCTTCCTCCATGTGGGTTCTGGGATTGGACTGAGGCTGCAAGTTTGGCAGCAGGTGTCTTGACCTGCTGAGCAATCAAACTGGCACAAATCCCCCTTTCTTGGTAAGGTTCCTATACAGAGTCACCCCAGAATTAGGTACCCAATGTAGAAAATATTAGACCCTCTGTATGTCCCCTCACGTGCAGGCTCTGGATTCATTATTGGAGCCACAAGACTCCAACCTCTGAAGCTCATGGCTACAGTGAGCAGTGGGGGGCATCATGAGTAGGTTCCCACACTTGGGAACAGTGTACTCTGCAGTGATAGAGAATGGGCATATAAGCTCTAAGAACAGGTCAGAGCGAGATGAGGCCAAAGCATAGATGGGGTGGGCAGGTTGGCCTCTGCAGAAGTAAAAACAGCAGGAGATGGGGACAAAGGCTGAGGTATGATCAGGACTTGCAAGTGGTTAGAAGGGAAGCAAGGTTCAAAGCTGTAGAGGTGGGGAGAGGCCTGACCTCAAGGCACTTTGGGAGCTTAGCCTGAAATCTTAGGACAAAGAAGAAGCTGGAGAGTTGTTGAGTCCCAGAATCCCATACAAACCATCTAGAATAAAGGAAGGAAGCGGAAATTAGGGCCCCAAATTCTCTACCACCAGCCTTGATGCCACTGACACTGACAGGAGTTTCTGAGCAGTCCATAGAACCGGCTGAGGGGCATGCCCAGTTCATGCTGTTTACTGAGACCATCCTATTTTTCAAACGCCTTCAATTTCATTGAACTCTGACAATTTCAGTAACTACAGTAGCTTGATTTCTGGAACTAAAATAACTTGTTTCTCTAGATTCTTGCCTTCCCTGCCCTGCCCACCCCAAGTAATGACCCACAAGAAAGATTCTGATCAAATACCTAACATTCTTTAACTGACCACTCATTAGTTATCCCCTGGAATGGCCAAGTACGGGTTCCCAAAGCAAATTTTTCAGTGTACTTCCCATCCATCTCACTTCCTTTAAAGAGTACAAGAAATGATCCTCACTCTGCCACGTGGGCCTCTCTTCTGGGCCCCGGCCCTGTTGCCGTCCGTCTTGTCTGTCCACCTACAGTGAAAATATCTGTTTTAATAAATGTCTTACCTAAAAAAAGACAGTCTGGCTTATTGTCCCCCTTGAGCCCAAAACTCAAGAACTTCCAACATGTCAGGAGTGGAGATATATGCACGATGATCAAAGGGGAACCACACCCACTCTGTCTTGACTCTTGCTTCTTCCAGAGAAATGAGGCTTTAAAGATAGTACTCAAGAGGCTTATCAGGATGCAAGCTGATTGGCCTGGATATGTTTGCTGAGTTCAGAGACAATGTGTTTAAGGAGTAAGAGTGTAAATAAAGAAGGCAGAGATCTTGAAACCTTATTTACCCAGAAGGACTTATTATCTAGGCTTAAGATGCTGAACTCCTCTCAAATGTGTGCACGCTCCACAAAACCTTGCACACTGTGTGCATTTGCACACATACATATTTGTGAAGGCTCTGAGGTGACAGACCAATCTAATAAAAGGAGATGGTAGAGTGTTCAAAAGAATAATTGAGAAACCGAGGGTGGAGGCACACACCTGTGATCCCAACAGTCAGGAGGCAGGGGCGGGAGGACCGTGAGTTGTAATTCAGCCTGGCTTATAAGCAAATAAGCAAGAAACAAGAGCAAAAATAAAGAGTAGTTGGTATGGAGCTTGGGACCAGGGTTCAAATCCCAGACTTGATAGATAATTCTTACTATAGAGTTCTTGCACAGAACTCTTTAATGCCACCTAAAAGAGAAATCATAGTAGCTGGCCTAAATGCCTGTTAGGTATGCCAATATCTTGGGACCAGCTGAGAACTATAACAAGTATGGTATATAGTTGGTAATTGAATAACTCAGGCACGCCTACAGTGTTTCACAGCTGCTCGAAGTCAAAGATTTGTTTCATTATGTATGGTAGATCTGATTTACCAGGGCATTAGATTTGAATTTTAAGTGGAATCCAGAAATCCACATGTCTATGGAAATGTCCTGACTTCTCCAAATTTCCTAATTAAAGTTCCAATTTAGTTTTTGTTTTCCAGTAGACAACAAAGCCCCTGCCCCTCCCCAAGAGACCTGTGGGCTCACCATGAGACCTCTGCCCTAGAGAAAGGCAATCTTTGCGCCTCAACAGGCAGCTCTGAGTCTCACGTACAGGGGTTTTCCTACAGCTCCACTTCCACTGGATCCAAGGAAATGCAAGAAAAATTTGAAATTTAAAACTCAGTGATCAAATGAATGAAGCCATTGAAACAAAACCAGGAAAAAAAAAACCCAAACAAACAAAAAAAGCAGGCATACAGGAAACTCGCAAAGCCCCTTCCTTTGTTATTAGTAATGAAATGGAAGTTTTCCTATCTTACCTTAACCTGCTGTTCTGAGTTAGAAAGTAAATCCCTTCCTATTTTACATTTCACACGTAGTATTCATTTGTAGCAAGTTCGGATGGTCTACCTATCCTCTGCTTCCTCCTCACTGCTGGAATGCTGTAGAGAGACATTTCTTTTTCACTGTTGTTGTTTAGGGTGGGGTTAATTCTTTCTTTTATTATTGTTTGACTGTTTCATACATTTATATGATGAGTTGCCTCAGTTTCGTCCCCCCTTACCCTTTCTTCATTCTCCTGTCTCCCCCACTGGCACCCTGCTTCTCAGAGTCCCCGTCCCACTTTCATGGCTTATTCTTCTGTGTGACCCATGGAGTTTAATTAGCGTTACTTGCTCCAGTGTGGATTGAAGTTATTCAGTGGAGCAAGGGCACTGTAGAAAGTGGCAGGCTTCCCCAACATGCATTAATTTCCTGGAGTTCCTCTGGAGGGGTGGGGCCTCATGAGCCCCTCCCTCACCCATGATGAAAGGTGGATGGACCTTATCTTAGACATATAACCACAGGTTCAGCAAGCTCATGAGGGCAATAGCCATGCCATATCTGCATTTATTTCCAGAGCTCTGACCAACGGCTTCCACACACAGACACACACAAATATACACATAATTGAAATGAAATCAATCTTTTAGAAAAATAGAAAAAAATCCTCATAGGAGTTAGACTAGATTAGTGGTTACCAGGAGCTGGGGTTAGACTAGGGGCTAGGGAGATGATGATCAAAATATATAAAATTTCAGCTAAATAGAAAACTCAGTTCAAAGCATCTATTGTACAATGTAGAAACTATAATTAAAAACATATTGTATTCTTGTGAAGCAGAATAGATTTTAATTGTTCTCATGACAAATAAAGGGTAAATATTGGAGATGATATACATACATGTGAGTTGGTTGAATTTAGCCATTCCCGAAGGCATACATATTTCAAAATATCATGCTGTATGTGTTGAAACACTGTAATGTTTATTTGGTCTTTTTTTGTCTTTTGTTTTATTCAGAGCTGAGGACCAAACCCAGGGCCTTGCACTTGCTAGACAAGTACTCTACCACTGACTTAAATCCCCAATCCCAATGTAATGCTTATTTGTCTATTAAATAATCAATTTTTATAAAACTATCTGGTGTTGTATGCTCTGTAAAGAAAGAAAAGACCCAGGGCTGGAGAGATGGCTCAGCAGTTAAGAGCACTGACTGCTCTTGCGGAGGACCCTGGTTCGAGTCCCAGCATCCCCATGGCGGCTACGAATTGTGCATAACTCCAGTTCTAGGGGAATCTGAGGCCCTCTTCTGATCTCCATGGCATTGCACAACATGGTGCACTCACTTACATGCAGGCCATACACTCATGCACATAAAATAATAAAATATTTTTTTTAAAAAAAGACCCAAGATAACTGAAAACCTCTAAATCCCAATTCTTTATTTTTTTTTTAAAAAAGACCTTTATTTATGTGCAAGTGTATGTGTGCCCATCTGAATGTATACCATATGCATGTAGGTGTCCACAGAGACCAGAAGAAGGTTCCAGATCCCCTGGAACTGGAGTTACAGGTGTGTGTGTGAGATGCCCAATGTGGATACTGAAAACCAGACCCCTGTCCTCTACAAGAGCAGCAAATGCTCTTAACTGCTGAGCTACCTCTCCAGTCCTCAATCCTAAATTTTTATCTGAATGCTATAGAAAGTCAAATTCAGCAAGACCCTCCAAGTTAAAGGTTTTTATACCTGATACCCTGGCCATAGCCAAGCTTCTGAGCAAGACAGTAAGGTATGCTTCAAAAGTCAAAGGATGAAAAGTCTTCCTTTACACATGTGGTCAGGCTTGGCTGAATATGCATATGTGGCCCAGACCCCTGAGCTCAGACAGCTACCTTCCCTGGAGGAAAGAGGTAGAGAAGCTAGAGAAACAGAGGAACAAATCCATATGCTCACAGGGTTTGGAGCAGGTGCTCAGGGCATAGGACCTTAGGCTAGTAGGTTTCATTAAGATTGCACTCAAGGGAGTAGTGTCATGCAGCCACATGGACTTTAGAATGTCATATCATGAAGTCAATATGCATGGCCACCAGTAACTTTTCACGTTAGCTCCCCATGCTTCCAGGTATGGTAGACCATTCACTCTTTTACTCTCTGCTGTTGTTTGAAGGTTGAATGTCTCACAAAGACTCAGGGGTTTGAACACTTTGTCTCCAGCGGGGGGCACTGTTCTGGCAGTTGTGCAATCAGTGGAAGGCGAGGTCTAGCCAGGGGTATTTTAGGGGCAGGATTTGAGGTTAATAGCGTTGGTTGCCTTCCTCTGGTTCCCTCTTAGTATGTCTGCCTCCTGGTCTGCTGAGATGTGAGCAGTCAGCCTCACACACCTGCTGTCACCTCTACAAGAGGGTCTCACCACCAAGCCTTCCCAGCCAAGAGGGACTGTGTCCTCAGAACAGGAGCTGGAATAATCTTTCCTAAGTTGCTTTGTTGTGTTCCTGTTCACAATGATGAGATACTAACCTCATCTCCACAGGGACCATGCTTCCTGAGAGGTAATCTACAAGAACCTGCTAAGTATAGTTATAATACCATGTTTGAGTTTAAAAAATAAAACTACCCATCTTAAAAATCTAATAAGACATGAAGAAGACAAGACATAAAGATGTTCTTGGAAGAAAAAAGTCCTGAATGTTCTACAAACCTACGGGAGGAGGGCTATAATAGTTACTGAATAAACATAAATAAGTTCTATTTTTTTCCCCTAAAATGGCCATTGGGAAAGATACTTTTTATAATGCTAATCTTCATGATTAACGGAGATTTAGGGAAAGAGCCTCTCTTAAACAGAACAGTGGAAAGTGTAAATTGGTTTAACCTTTCTGAAGAGACAATTTAACAGTGTGTATCAAAAGGCTTAAACATCTGCGCAACCCTTTTTCATGGATTTCTACTTGTAGAAACTGATTCCAGTGAAAGTCCTGGGTGTATTTCAGAAATCAACTCAAATGTGCCAGTGACTGTGGGAATGTACTATGTTGAGAAGAGAAACTAATACAGGTTAGTACCTTAGTTCCAGGCTGTGCAACTGGAACTGCAAAAAATGCATAG
>NW_008334203.1:1920085-1921102 GCF_000622305.1 Nannospalax galili | reverse complement strand
TATATATATATACATTCTTTTTAAAAAGATTTAAAATTTTTTATTTTAACTTATGTGTATGTAGCTATGTGTTGGTATGTGCACTTGTGAGTGCAGGTGTTCATAGAGGCAAGAGGTGTTTGACTTCCAGTGAAGCCAGAGTTACAAGCGCTTGTGAACCACCTGATATGGGAGTTGGGAACCAAACTCAGGTCCTTTCCAGAGCAGTATGAGCTCTTAGACACTGAGCCATCATTACAGTCCCTTATATTTGATTTTCAATTATTATTTTTATTTTATTTTTTATGTGTATGAGCATATTGCTTGCATGTAAGTACACCCATGTCATGCAATACCCACAGAGGTCAGAAAAGGGCATCGGATACCCTGGAACTGGAGTTAAAGATAGTTGTTAGCCACCATGTAGGTGGCAGGAACCAAACCCAGGTCCTCGGCAAGAGCAGCCAGTGCTTTTAATCACAGAGCCATCTCACCAGCTCTCTTTAAATAAACCTATATTCATATATCCAGGTAGAGCTGCCCACATGCACACAAATGTGGGGCCATCCACTTGGTTACAGGGAACCTACCAGGGACCTAAAGAATATTGGCTCTAAGTCCTTCAGCATCTATCAGCTGTCAATAGTGCCTCAGCAAAAGGACATTCTTATTTCTAGAGAAAAAAAAAAAAAACCTCCTTGTCAAAATATGCAGCTATACTAAAAGGTAAAACAGCTTATAAAGAGTCAATATATAATCCAGGGAGCGGAGAGGGAAGCAGGCAGGACACTGAGAGGGAGGGAGAAAGAGAGAGAGAGACACCAGATAACTGTTGAAAAAAATCATATGTCAATTGGAAACATCCTTTCTCCATGGGCATCTGAGTAACTGGCTAAAAGCCCCATGTCTGTGGCCATTGGGGTCTAGGGATTTCTCCAAGTTTCTGCAGATGCTCAGGTAGCTGTGGGTCTTACTGCCTCTTCTACCCAGCCTCTTCCTATCTTCATTGCTCTTTCTTTACTATGAAAGTCCACCAAG
>NW_008334203.1:1904222-1920070 GCF_000622305.1 Nannospalax galili | reverse complement strand
GAGAGAGAGAGAGAGAGAGAGAGAGAGAAAGAGAGAGAGAGAGAGAGAACCCAGCAGGAGAGGGACTGGGCTGGGATAGAAAGGCTTCCACACCAGCAAAAAGATTTAAGAGCAGAGTGAACTCTCCTGAAGACTTAAGGGTCATACCGGGGTCACACCACATAACCTCAGTCTTCTGTCCCCTTGTCTTTCTTTGCGGGTTCTATTCCTAGGACCCTGGTCTCTCTTCCTCTCCTGGGCTCAGTGACATAGAACCCCCTGGTTTCTGTCTGGTCTTGCAGAGTCTAACCTACATGTGATCCCAGGAAAAGGGTCCTTTATAAAACAAGTTGGAGCTAATTCTCCTTTTCTTGAAATGGTTACACACTAATAATAGCAACATTTGCTTGTATAATTGGTATGTCTCATCTGCCTATATAGGTGATACAGACAGATTATAAATAGCTGAACACTGAACTGTCACTCATCATAAAGGTGATGTTATAAATGGAAACTTTCCTGAAACATCTATATCTACATGTCTAGGAAGAAGTAAGTTAACTATAATGCTAATTCACCATTATCTTTAGATGATGAGTAACGAGTGATTATAATTTTCTTCTTTGTGCTTTTCTGCAATGTCTGCATGTACTTTAATAACCTAGCAGAGCTTTTATAATGACAAGTGTCAAAGGCAAGTCAATTCTTTAGAAGGAAGTTTGGTCCTAGTGGAGGTGATGGTCACATCCTCAAGGAAGGTCGAAATTAAGGAAAGCTCTTCTAAACATGACAGCCCATTCAACAACTGCACACATGCTTTTCATACCACTTCCTCAAAGGACTGGGAGGACATGATAAGATTCTTCTAGAAGACTTTCATTTACATGGTGCTAATTCTCTCAGCAATCAGAGAGACACAATGGCCTAGGCCTTAGTTTTCTTGTTGCTGTGACACAATTATCTAACAAAAGCAACTGTCCTGATTGGCTTTAACAGCCAACTTCTCACAGCCTAGAGCCATCTGAAAGGAAAACCTGAATTGAGCAATTGCCTAGATCAGATTGGCCTGTGGCACATCTCTAGGGGATATCTTTATTGTTAAAAGATGCAGGAGGGTCCAGCCCACTGAAGACAACACCATCCCTAGGCAAGTGGTCCTCAACTGTATAAGCAGCATCCCCCATGGCTCCTCCTGTTTGCCTTTGGCTGTGAAGTTAGTTCCTTTGTTGTAGATACTGCTGTGTGGAATAGCAAGCAGGCCTGCCTTTAAGTTCCTGTCTTAAGCTCTTTCCTTGAGTTCCTTCGGTGATGGATTGTGATCTGGAATTGTAAGATGAAGCAACTTTCTTCCCTAAGTTGCTTTTGGTCAAAGTGTTTGTTCCCAGAAACAGAAATGATACAGGATGATACCAGCCGTTTGCTAGTCAGTCGGTCTCACCAATTTGAGCTCCAGGTTCAGTGAGGGATCCTGTCTTAAAAAATAAGGTGGAGAGCAACTGAGGAAGACACCTGACATCAACTTCTGGACTCCATGTGTACACACAAACAACATACCTGCACATGCAGAGGTGTCTATGTAATTCCTTCACACAACAAAAATCAGCTTATTAATTAAAAAAATAAAATCATGAGAGTAGATGTAAGACTGGCTGGGAAAATGAAGGAGAACAGCAGGTGGGGACAGGGAGAGAGGAGAGGTGGGGTTAGTGTGGTCAAAGAACATGCTGGATTAGTATCAAAGCCTTCAAGAAATGCATCACTGTATACAGTGGATACACACAGCTAAAGTTATGTAGCTTAACCAAAGGAAAGTCATCCTACTTCTAAATTAGTCTTGGCTTCAGCCAGATTCATCAGAACACTTACCAACTTCAGTATCAAACTAAATTATGAAAGATAGCTCAAAATATTTACTTAGAGTAAAAGTAAAAACAGCAGTTGTAGAATTAGTCACTCACCTAAGGTGGGTGATAATTTATGCTGTACTTGTAGTTGAAAAAAAGTGCATATTTATGGCACAATCTATATCATTTTTCTTTTCCAGGGATGAATTATTTGTGGTTGTTGGGTTGTTTCAATTTGCTGTGGGCTGGCAGAACAGTTTCCATTTGTAAGACTAGGGGGATTAAACTGGATAAACCCTAAGGAAAAGTAATCGGGAAAGTAAGGACAGTTATGTGAATGAATGTATGAAGTATTATGTAAAGTACTAAGGAAGACTGCTGGGCAGAAGAATAAACTAGAGGTATTGTTTTTAAGTAATAAAGAAATAAACACGAGTGTACCTCAACTTTTCTTTACTTCTGAGCACTTATTTGCGAGTCAGCAAATATCTTGGAACAAACAAATACGCAAAGATACAGGACTTGGTGACCTGCTGGGTCTGCTTCGTTTTTGCTGTAGTTTGCTCTCAGAAGAGGATAAGCTAGATTGGATTCTTCTCGTCCCTTCTTTCTCTTCTTTCCTTATTGAGCATGAAAACAAGTCTGGTCAATCACTCTCTTCCCTCTTGATCACAAACCAGAGACCTGAAGACCAGAAGGACTTCACAGATATCTTCCTTCTGGCTCAGGTAAGGTCTTTCTAATTTTATTCCCCCCTTCTACTTTCTCTGTAGATGCATGACCATTGCAGGTGCACATGTGTGTGCATGTGCATGGTCGCAGCAACCAGAGGACAACCTTGGCTGTCATTCCTTAGCACTGCCCATCTCGAATTCATTCTCTCTCTCTCTCTCTCTCTCTCTCTCTCTCTCTCTGTGCATGTGCGTGTGTGTGTACATGTGTGTGTGTGTGTGTGTGTGTGTGTGTGCGTGTGTGTGCCTGTGGAACTCAGTGATGTCAGGACTTGCCCTCTACCGTTCTTCAACTTTGGTCATGGAAGCAGGGTCTCACACACAAACCCAGAGCTCACCAACATGGCTTTTCTTGCTGGTCACGTTGTTTTGGGAGCTTCTGTCTCTACCTCTGGAGGCTGGAAATGCAGGTTGGCCATCAGGTTCACCAGTGTTTATGTGGTTTCTGGCCATTCAAAGTCTCATCTTCACACTCGCACAAGAGCGTCAACCCCTGAGTGGCCCACAAGCCCCAGAGATCTGCCTACGTCTGCCTCCTCAGGCAGGGATCACAGGTGAGCACCACTGCACCCAGCTTATTTTTGCTGTAGACCAAACTCACACTCTCTTGCTTGGAAGGCAAGCACATGGTCCACTCAGCTATTTTCACATCCAAGAAGTCAAAATCTGAATGGAGAAACTTCATTTAACAGTCATATTTTTCATGACTCTATTTAAAAATATCAAAAAACCTATCTGACTCTGTCACACACGTGGCCTGAGGCTGAGCAGAAGCCAGGTGAGCCTCCGCCCCTCACTTTGCGACCATTCTCACAAGACTACAGCCCACATCTCATTCCAGCTTCATGTTTGGTTTGGAGTTTCCTTTTTTTTTCTTAAAGGTTTATTTTTATTTGTCTCTCTCTGTGTGTGTGTGTGTGTGTGTGTGTGTGTGTGTGTGTGTCCAGTAGAAGGCAGAAAATAACTTTGGATCCCCTGGAGCTGCAGTACAGGCAGTTGTGAGCTATCCTACATGGGTGCTGGGAACTGAACTCATGTTCTCTGCAAGAACAACACATGCTCTTAACCAGTGAGTCATCCCATCTCTCCAGACGGTTTCAGAGGGGATATTTTGGTCACAGAGGAGTATCTTCTTTCCTTCCATCTTGACCCAAGGTGAAGCACAAGCAGCAGAATGGGACAACTGTACATTTTATGATGAAGCCTATCTCCTGGGTTTGATATCTCTGACCTTTACAGAAACAATATTGTAGGTAAGTGAGAACTGAGAACAGACCCAAAGGAAACAGGCCATGGATTGACAGATTTATGTGATAACATCAGTGGTGCATCTCTATGCATTGGGCCCTCGGCCAACTCCATCGTGTCCTAATTAAAGTGTCCACTCTCTACTAGGTCTGCAACTGAAAGTGACTGCTGGCTCTGATGCCAATGGAAGCAAGCCAAAAATACAATCCCACTTAAGAAAATTGGATATGATTCTGCAGAGGGGACAGCCACACTTGATCACAGTATGACAAAGAATGACAGATATGTACAGAAATGTCATGCTCATGAGAAAGGACCAGCATGGTCTACAGGGACACACCCTGAGCATTCCGAAAAGCCACTCTCAAGCCACCATGGTTTAAGACCAAGATCTCTGAAGGACTGAGGATCAGTGAGCACAGAGCACCAGCCTTCATCTTTGTGGGAAAATTTGTGTTTTCCTTTAATAAAACTACTACAAAGAGATGAGAATGGATTATTCTAAATATATAAATTTTTTTTCTTTGCTTAAGATAACCCTGGATGTCAGTGTTGTTACTTAATATTAACCGGGAAAATGACCTACAACCAGGTGAGAAACACCTTACTACTTCCCCATTCTTTCTCACTGTTATCAAGAACGCAAAGGCCATTTTGAGGCATTGATTAAAGTGCTATGAACATTCTCTCCAGGAAGCAAAAATTGATTAAGCACAGAATTTTCCAGGAAGCTGTAGCTATTCAATGGATATATGAAGTTAATGAGAAACTAAGACTTTCCCCCCGCCCCCAAATTGGGCGTGGTGGTGCACAATTTTAATTCCAGCACTCAGGAGGCTGAGAGAGCAAGAAAACTGTGAGTTCAAGGCCAGGCTAGACTATACTGAGTACTTGTCTCAGCCTTCTCCTAAAAAGGAAGAAAAACAGATAGAGAGAAGGGACAGAAGGAAGAAGAAAAGGAAGGAAGGAAGGAAGGAAGGAAGGAAGGAAGGAAGGAAAGAAGGAAGGAAGGAAGGAAGGAAGGAGGGAAGGAAGAAAAAATAAATTGGGACTGGAGAGACAGGTCAGCAGTTATGAGTGTTCGCTGCTCTTGCAGAGGACCTGAGTCTGTTTCCTAGCACCCATATAGGGTGGTTCACCACAGCCTGAAACTCCATATTCAGGGAAATGATGTCCTCTTCTGGGCTCCGCAGGCATAGACACATGCATAAACAAATATTCATATACATAATTTAAAAATATAAATAATATCTTTAAATAATATCTTTAATAATAATATTTTCGTTCATTTCAAAGCCAGGTACATAGCTCTCTGGGTTGAGTGGTATCCCTGGCTTAAACACATCCCATGTGAACTTTCTGAATCTCCATTTACTCACCTACAGAATAAGGACAGCATTGATCTGTCAGTCAGGGACTTCTTTGGAAACTAAGTGGAGTAACTGCATGAAACTCTTAGAATAGTTGTTGGCACTATTGGTAAGAGATCAATAAATGTTTGCTGACATTCACTTTCAGGTTTAATGCTGGCTGTGTTCCAATGTTAATGAAAATATTCCAGTGTATTCTATATTGGCATCCTTCACATCTTATGTTAATGGCAAAGATAATGAGGAGTGTGCATTACTATATTACCTATTTATATAAAAGTGCTGGCTCAACATTCTGAAAATCAAAGCACCAAAGGAGGAGGAAGGGAACTGGAGGATGAAGGGAACCAGGAAGAGGAAGATTAGATGGCAGGAAGCAAGGCATACAGGGCTCCATATTAAGGACAAGGTCTTCTAACCCCTCTGCAGATATTATAACCATCCACTGTCCTGGTCCACTTCTGGCTAAGGCAATCAGGTCTCAATCAACAGATGGAACACTTGCCTGAGCTATTTAATCAGTTTCATTTGACAACTAATGGGTGTGACCATATAGTACATGCCACGCATGTAGTCAAAGTCTCCATCAGAAACCTGGTCCAACTTAGGGGTGTTATATCACAGGGATGCAGATCAGGAAGTCCTGATGCTCTACTGAATGACTATGTGTGGGCATTCTGCAAATGTTGCCCCTGATGTTCTGTCTAGATTATTCCCAGGGAATAGTAAGGAGTCCTCCAGACAGCCAGACTGCTATACAATCCGTACCACCCTCCTTTTGTACCCGTGTCTCAGGCATGTGCATCTCTGAGTGCAACAAATGGTGATATTAAGGACTTCCCACGTGCCATCTCATGTGGGTACTTCGTCCTTTGATGAGAGTAAAGGGTGGCCCTTGCCTGAGCTGTCCCATGTGGAAACCTTCCCTCTCGTGAGCAGTGGGTTTTAGGTCGTCATGGTCAGTTAGCCTTTGAAGAAATAGGACAGGGGTTGGTCTTCTTAGGAGGAAGGGCACATCCAGAAACAGGATCTGAGGAATTTCTCCAGTAATCTACTCTCTCTTCTCTCATCTGGTCATTGGAAATGACCCTTCTTGTCTACATGGCACCAAAACATTACAATTTTCTTCTTTCTTCCACACTTCTTTTTAATACATAGAAAACTAAGATTCAGAAAAGTGTAGTTAATTGTCAAAGGCCACACAGCTGTAACGTGCTACAAGTTGACATCTCACACCTTTTACCACCAATGATACCTTCCTTTCTTATAATATAATGCCATCGAATGGTATCAGACACTGTCCGTGATCCATCTCTGTTGCTGTGACAAAACACTGAGACAAAACAATTTAAGTGAGAATGGGGTTTTCTTGGCCCACAGTTCCAGATTAAGGTTCATCATGGCAGGAAAGTCAATATGGCAGGAGCTTAAAATAGCTCACCACATGATAGTCACAGTCAAGAGCAGAGAGAAATGATTGATTGCAAGCCTAATATTCAGCTCACTATCTCCAGTTTTATGTAGTTCAGGACACAAATGCAGGGAATGGTGCTGCCCACAGTGGGCTGGGTCCTCCTACATCAGTTAATGTCGTCAAGTCAACCCCAATGAAGACAGGCCAATCTTACCTAGACACACAACCTCACTAAGACTCTCTGTGATTCTATATTGTATCAAGTTGACAGTTAAAACTAATCATCCCAGAAATGAATGATTATATTTTATTCTAATATTTTATGTGTAACCAGAACTCTGAGTTCTGGGTGAATACTTTGTAAATTCAATTGTTAGTGTTAGAGACAAACTACTCTTGGAACAATTCTTTTCATACTCCCTAGAGACTCTGTGGACATGCATGTGTGGACACACGTATAGCAGACATGATTCTCAATGGTTAATTTCTGCCTTGTCTTGGAAATTCCTGGTGACTTCTTTGAGTTTTTATCCCTGGGATATTTGTTTTAAAAGCCTCTAATGGGTAGAGGTCAGAGATGCTGATAAACATTATATAGCACACAGTGAAGCCCTGCATAAAATGAAGAAGCATCAGTTCATTACAGCAATAGAACCAAGGTTGGAAAGCCCTTAATCACACGTTTAACAGAGATTAATATTTAGGCATTTAGAAGCTCATATACTCACATATATCTCCATACCACAGGTAAGTAGACTTATGTTTACATGCATCTACTAATATTTATGTAAGTATTCATATATGTCATATGTTTATATATGCATATATATATGCATAAGGACAGAATGAGAGAAAGGAGGAAGACGGAGACAGGCATATGTGTGCCTGTGCACATATATTTGTATACTATACATATGGTTATCAGCATTGTTTTTTGTCAGTGCTGGGGTTGGGACCCAGGTCGTCATACATGCTAGGCAAGCACTCATCCTCTGAGCTACCCTCCCTGTCTCACATATATACAAACATTGTTATCTATTAATATCACTACTAGTATTAATAGCTAGATATAGATTTTAATAATATCCTCTTCACTGAAAACCTAGTGTATTAGTTATTTTTCTACTGCTGTGATAGAAACACCATGACCAAGGGAACTTATAAAAGGAAGAGTTTATTTAGCTTACAGTTCCAAAGGGATAAGAGTCCATCATGGTGGGCAGGCATGGTAGCAGAGGTAGATGGAGTAGGAGCAGAAGCTAAGCTCTACATCTTCAAGCGGTCATAGGAAGCAAGAAGCAACTCGTGATCCAGCAAGGCTTTAGAACTCTCTAAGCCCAAATCCCTGTGACGTGCTTCCTCTAGCATGGCCACACCTTCTAAGACCTCCCAAAACAGCTTCACCCACAGCGGGCAAAATGTCCAAATACTTGGAACCTATCAGGAACATTTTTAATCAAACCACCACACCTACTGAAGATAAAGAAAAAAATTCTGTGAAGGAAAGTTCCCAGAAAGAAATTGTACCTTCAGCTGAACCTTCTGCAATGCCCATTAACTGATTAGAGCATCATTGTCTGTGAAAATATTGGAATGCTGCAGGTCCAGGAACTAATTAAAATTGATCTTGGGCTATCATTAACCCCCTAAATAGTCATTTATTATTGTCCACTTCTGTGTCTGACCCACTATCTTGTGACTATTAGATAAAAACCTTCTGGAATGTATTAACAAAACCCTATTTTCCACCAACAAAGGGCTAAGAATACCATTAGATAGCATAACCACGATTCCCCAGATTTGTTTTAGCCCACCTACTTAATGCTTCCACTAATATATTTGAAAAGTGCCTCAATTTAAGACCTTCTTTGAACTTTTACCATAAAAGCTTCATCAAACTTTTACCGTGTTCTAATATGGAATTTGAGGTACCCTAAATCTGTGTTTGGAGCCATGGTCACTGTTATTTGCCTCCGGAATAAACTATCTACTGTCCGCATTGAGGTGAGAACTGTGTTTTTGATTTGCCACTTATATTCCCTTTCTTATAACTTCCAGGTAAAATGAAATGTTTAAAGACCCTTTGTGCAATGTCCCACTACAGACATATTTGCTCAGAACCCCGCCCCCATACGAGTGTTTACGGTGAAATTTTACCAACTTTCTGAATGACTGACTCAGAACCATGTTAGCTCTCTCCAATGAACACATTTTATTAAACAGCTACACTTAGATGCTGGAAGTCATAATGTTTCCAGCACATTTCTACTTTCTACAGGCAACCATATCCCTTTCCCAAGACTGTCTAAGGGACTAGGTAGCAATTTGCTTCCTGCCTGGGCCATGCACATTACCCAAGTAGAAATAAATTAAAATAAATATACATTAGCACCAAGACACAAGCACCTGAATCCAGCTAAGGAGAATAGAGACAATGGTTTATGTTAGAGATGGAGCAATAAGGCCCTTTTCTTCCCCTTCCCCTTCCTTATCCACTTCCCTATTCCTTTCTTTTCTTTTAGAGATAGGTCCAATGCATAATTGGAGATCACTATGTGGCCCTGGCTAGCCTTCAACTCAGAATCCTCTGCCTCTTTCCGGATGCTGGTCTTAAAGACATACATGGTGGGCGGGTTCTCAGAATACTGAGTCCTCTGCTGGGCTTCTCATTTTCAAAATGCAGGAGAGAGTTCTGGTCTGGCTTCACAATCAGCAATGGCACTATGAGTCCCGGAGTGTGGTGTGGTGTGTGTGTGTGTGTGTGTGTGTGTGTGTGTGTGTGTCTAAATATTTATTGCCCACTTAATAAAATACTGCTTCCCTAACCCAAACCCAATAGCTTGTTTTAAGTTCTTACTTTGTAAAAACATGCTAACATATCTAATAATACATAAGTAGATCTTTTAGGTTTCTGGTTTTGTTTTGTTTTGTTTTGTTTGTTTTTGTTTTTGTTTTTTGGAGACAGAGTCTGGAACTCACTATGTAGCCCAGGTTGGCCTTGATCTGACAAAGATTCACTTCCCTCTGTCTCCCAAGTGCTGAAATGAAAGGTGTTTGCCACCACACGTAGCTTTTTTAAGTAGACCTTTTAAGATAAATTTTCTTTCTTTTTGTTTTTTTTTAATTTTAATATTTCATTTAGTATTCTATTTTATGTGTATGAGTCCTTTGCCTGCATGAGTCCTTATTCTCTGCACTTGAATAAGTTCTGAGAATCTGTGTTAAGCACTATCCACTCTACAGATATACTTTTCTGATGAGGTCTGAGTACTGCTCTAATGTGCTTTAAGTCACAGTTCTTTAAAGGTGTGGCTCTCGGCATGCTCCAATGGATGGCTCCACACCCAGAATTATGTGGACAGAACAAATTGGAGTCGATAAGTTATTGAATTTTAAAAAGGAAGACATGAATGGAAGGGGATTAGGAGATGGGAATGAATCTTGGAGGATTTGGAAGTAAATATGATCAAAACACATTATGAAATTTTCAAAGAATCAATTAAAGTATTTATTTAGTGTCAAACATAGTGGTATAGGCCTTTAATCCCAGCACTCAGGAGGCAGAGACAAGTGGATCTCTGTGAGTTCCAGGCCAGCCAGGGATACATTATGAGGACCCTGTGTCAAAACAAACAAAAAAACAGACAAAAAGCAACAAGGGGGCTGGAGAGGTGGCTCAGTGGTTAAAAGCACTGGCTGCTCTTACAGAGGACCCGGGTTCGATTCCCAGCACCCACATGGCAGCTAACAACTATCCATAACTCCAGTTCTAAGGGATCTTCTGATCTACAGGGGCATTGCATGAATCCTCCAAGATTCATTCCCATCTCCCAATCCCCTTCCATTCATGTCTTCCTTTTTAAAATTCAATAACTTATCGACTCCAATTTGTTCTGTCCATATAATTCTGGGTGTGGAGCCATCCATTGGAGCATGCCGAGAGCCACACCTTTAAAGAACTGTGACTTAAAGCACATTACAGCAGCACTCAGACCTCATCAGAAAAGTATATCTGTAGAGTGGATAGTGCTTAACACAGATTCTCAGAACTTATTCAAGTGCAGAGAATAAGTAACTATGGACTGCTCAGCCGGAAACGGGACACCTATGTCACACCCACACCCCAAGCCACAGGGACCATAGGGGAAAAGGTGGTAGAAAGATTGTAATTACAGGTAGGGTAGAAACTGAGCAAAACCATGGTTTCTGGACCTGACAAGATTGCAACACTCATGAAGTCAGAGCAGCTGTGGTTGCCTGCACAAGACCTGCACAAGATCGAGCTGGTCAGTACATACTCCAGCATGGAGGGAGAGGGCTCTCCACCCCAACTGAGGAGCTACAGACAGTAACATCTTAATTTTTAAAAAAATGAGCCTCAAAAACATAAACATGGTACATACTATGGAGTAGTTGATAATGCTTTGCCAAATATACACATTGGATAATGTTTAAGACAGGTTAAACCTCGATCTCTGACATTTTTCATTTCTCTATCATAAGAAAATTTAGTGACATAAAGTTTATTACATCTGAAGCTGATGATGTTGACTGTTAATGCAAGTGTCTGGTAGAGTAAGAACAAGTAAAACACAACAGTAGAATCAGAAACATTTTGTGCTACCAGTTTTAATACCTAAAGAAACATCAGTAATTCAAGAGACAGGAAAAGGGCTTGGGATATAGTTTAGTAGCTACAGCATTTGCCTAGTATGCACAAGATCCTGGATTCCATCTTTAGCACTGCATAAAACTTGCTTAGTACTGCACACTTATGATCTCAAGACTTGGGAGCCAGAGGCAGGAAGATCAAAAAGTTCAAGTCATCCATGGCTACCTAGAGAAATCAAGGTTAGCATGGGCTACAATGAGACCATGCCTCAACAAAACAATACCCATGAATATAAATCTACAAAATCAAGGAACATGCCCTCTCTTGTCTTTCACATGTGTCTTTAACACACACACACACACACACACACACACAGACACACACACACACACTAAATATATATATATATATTTAAATGTGCATTGTTTTTTAAACAGCAAAGGCTTGACATCTATAGAATGGGTGATGATATATAAATATTCTATAAATATTACTTTGTTAAGACATGTAAAACACTTAAGATGGTGACTGATGTATAAGGTTGTACAAGTTTGTAGTTACTGTTCAAACTCTCTCAACAAGGAAGGCATTTAAGAATTTCATGGCAATGGAAATATTAATCAGCGTGGAGCAATTTTCTCCTTTAGCACATTGAGCTTCATGGGCTCCATTGTAAGTAATAGTTTCAAGTAGTAAGATTAATATAAATGATATTTATTTTTTTCTTACAAGCCACATGCCCCATTTTTGGTCCTAAATGAGTAAATGCTGATTCAAAGAAATACACATACATACAACATCAGCACATTTTTAATATACTAACTGCCTAAATCAAAGGTCCAGAACATAAAATAACCATCAGATGGAAGACCAATGTTCTGTGGCAGTCTTAACAGGGGGCATCAGTGCCTTCAAGTAGCCCATTCTCTTCTGTTTCCATTTTTCTCTTGCATACACACATGCATGTGCACATGCTCACTTACACACACACACACACACACGTTTGGCACTTAATGCTTTTGGGGACCTCTCTCCAGCTGATCCATAGTTTCCTGGGTATCCTGGCCTTCCCCACTGCTATGTCCATGGTGGAGCCACCTCCAGCTTGTATTAAGACCTGTATTCTAGGAATGGCAAGGAAGTTAAAGACAACGGAAGGAATTGCATATCCAACTCATTAGAGAATTGGAATTTAGAAGGTTTTACAAGGTAGAGAAAAGACAAAAGTGAGTTTTCTTAAAGAGGCTTTGATTAGTTCCGAGTTTGAAGGATGAAGAAGGTTTATCTCAGAAAGAAATGCCAGGTCAAATATTCTAGTCAAGGTCCTGTGGCGATGAAAAGCAGAATATGCTTTAAGAACTTAGTGGACAGTGGGTGGCTTGGGTGTAGAGGAGACTTCCAATGTCTGGAGGGAGAGAGATGCAGAGCTGGAGTATAAAGCTGTGAGTCTGGCCTGCACGTCCTTCTGGCTTTCTGCTTGGCTCATTCACTTTGACTTCAGGTTAATTAAGGCATGTACATAGGTTCCAACTAGTAAATGTGATACAAACTTTGACAACATTTTGAGCAACGTCAGGTCCATGACGTTATATAAAAAACAGTTAGTGGTGTTATTAGTATTACATACATAATGCTTCGTTAATGGCCAAAGTCCCTTCTGACATCTCTGATGGCCTGCTTGAATGCTCAGAGGACATGGATGGAGAAAGGACAGAAGGGCTACTGGTTCCCTCTGAGACCAATGAACTTAGTATATGTGTTTTCTTGTATGACAAGGCAGAACCCGAAAACTGGGCTGGGGAAGTGACTCTGTGATGTTGTCTGGCACGTGAGCCTCCCACGCTAACATCTGTGCTGGTTGCTGTGGTATGGTCCCTAGGAGTTTTGGAGAAAAGCTGACTGCCTTCTGAACCCCACATTGTTCTCTGCCTATCTTGAACCAGTCTGTGGAGGGATGCAGTAAGATCTTGCTCAGAGCAAAAGAACTCTGGCCTCTCCCAAAGCCAGGACACCCCAGTCCCTGTTCCTAGGTCTCTGAAGCACCCATGGAGAAGAGAGATGGCCTGTAAGGCATTGCTAGGACTCATACCCACACAAGGCAACCTAAAGAAGGCAGATCACACCCTTGTGCTTCCAGGAAACCCTGTATTTGAGTCAGGCATGGAGACAGTAAGACCCAGGGTCAGTGAGCCTTCTCATCAGTGGCCTAGTCAATGACTGACGCATAACTCAGGCCAGGGAAGGCTGCAGCAAACTTACAAAGGCTGAAAACTTTTTTTTTTTTTTTTTTAAAGAATGCAAGTTATGCTGACTTAGATTTCTTTGGGCAAATACCTAGGAGGGCTGTAGCTGGCTTATGTGGTAGATCTATTTTTAGCTTTTTAAGGAATCGCTGTACTGATTTCCATAGTGGTGGGACTGATTTACATTGCACAATGGAATTTTATTCATCTATAAAGAAAAAGGAAATTACGTCGTTTGCAGGAAAATGAATGTGACTGGAGATTATCCCATCAAGTGAATTAAGTCAGACTCAGAAAAAAACAAATACCGTGTGTTCGTTCATTCGCAGATTCTAGATATACAAAGATACATAAAATCTGGCATGTCTAGATGCCATGAGAGTAGAAGAGGCGCTGTGAAGGGGAACAAAGAGGGCGGTTGGGAATGGGAAGGGGAGAGGAAGGGGGGAGGCCGGGATATGGGGGAACAATAACATCAAAGCACAATACATTCTTGTAAGAAAATGTCCTCATGGAATCCAGTATGATGCACAATGCATATGTGTAACTAAAGAAAACCAAGGTACTAATGAATTTTAATACTTTGGAGGCGTGTGTGTGACAGTGTGTGTGTGTGTGTGTGTGTGTGTGTGTGTGTGTGTGTGTACACAAGCTAAAATACATGTAGACATCAGAGGACACCTTTCAGGACCTGGTTCTCTCCTTCCACTGTGGATTCCAGGGATTGAACTCAGGTCATGAGACTTGTGTAGCAAGTGTTTTTACCTTCTGTGCCATCAAGATGGCTCCTAAAAGATGATTTTTAGCAACAACTAAAAGTCATGTAGCCAGTTCAAGCTCTGAGTAGTTGTCTACTGAGGGTGACCTTACAAAAAGACTATTTATCATCAAGATGTATACATTCATAGGATGGGAAGGAAGCCCAAAGTGGTGTTGTCAGGACAGTACATACACCTGGGAAGCAGAAAGAGGCTCTGTCACCTCAGAACAGCTGATGATTGTATCTGCCTGTGCTGAGAACCACTGCAAGGGGCTAAGGCGCTCCGACAAAAGTCGGTAAGGGAGAAATTGTTTCCGCATATATGCATGATATTCTTCTTTCTCTGAATTGCATTCAAACTATATAGTGGGGACTGAAGATGTGACTCAATTAGTAGAGTGCTTGCTTAGCATGCAAGCAGCCCTGAGTTAGATCCTCGGTACTGCATAAACCAGGAATGGTGATGCATACTTATCATCTCAACACTCAAGAGACAGAGGCAGGAGGATCAAAAGCTCAAGATCATCCTCCAGGACATGGAGAGTTGAAGGCCATTCAGGGCTACATGAGACCCTCTCTCAGAAAACACAAGGAAGAAACAGTACTATGTTAAGCAGACTACATTAACTCTCGACCATGTTTAATATGAAGGACTTGGGCTTTCCTTCAGGGAACTAAAATACACCACTTGGTTATTTGCCTTGATTTTTGAGATATTAATTAGAGGAGATCAATGCTTAATAGCAGCATTGTTCAGGTGTCCAGCATAGAGCACAAATAAGAAAACATTCTAATTTGCTGAAGGCCGAAGCATCCAGATAGACTATCCCCAGGATTTGTTTGATCTGATTAAACACCACCACCATGGCCTAGCAAAATCCCTCTAGCCACTAATCAGCTATGGTCCAATCCAGAAAACATACTCTTTCTAATGAATATTGAAATGGCTGTCATTAAGAGAGGCCGCTCACAGGAGGGCAAGGAGACAGTGATCAATATTCATAGGATCCTTGCTGCCTCATTGATTAATAGCCTTCAAGTGTGAAAACTGAAATGGTGGTAATAAAGCATTATTTTTTGTGTGCAGGCTGACATGGGGTGTTACTTAGATTTAAACACTGAATATTTTTTCTGATCAAGCCCTAATAAATTGTAAGGAAGGAATTTACTAGACTTCCTCCCTTCCCTCCCTTTCTTCCCTCCCTCCCTTCTCCTCTCCATCCTTCCCTATCTCCTTCCCTCCCTCTTCCTCCCTTCCTTCCCTCCCTCCTTCCTTCCCTATTTCCTTCCCTCCCTCCTTCCCTATCTCCTTCCTTCCCTATCTCCTTCCCTCCCTCCTTCCCTATCTCCTTCCTTCCCTATCTCCTTCTTTCCCTATTTCCTTCATTCCCTCCTTCCTTGCCTCCCTCTTCCTCCCCTCCTTCCTCCCCTCCTTCCTTCGCTATTCCCTTCCTTCCCTCCCTCCTTCCTTCCCTATTTCCTTCCCTCCCTCCTTCCCTATCTCCTTCCCTCCCTCCTTCCCTCCCTCTTCCTCCCCTCCTTCTTTCCCTGCCTATCTTTCTTCCTTCCTTTCTCTCCTCTTCCCTTTCCCCTCCCCCTTCCTCCTCTCTTTCATCTCCTCCCCCTTCCACCTCTCTTTCCTCCCCT
>NW_008334203.1:1801630-1904187 GCF_000622305.1 Nannospalax galili | reverse complement strand
TCCTCCCCTCCCCTTCCTCCTCTCTTTCCTCCCCTCCCCCTTCCTCCTCTCTTTCCTCCCCTCCCCCTTCCTCCTCTCTTTCCTCCCCTCCCCCTCCTCCTCTCTTTCCTCTCCTCCCCCTTCCTTCTCTCCTCCCTTCACTTGCTTCCTTTCCCTTCCCTCCTTTCTCTTTTTCCTTTGCCTCCTTTCACTTCCCCCTTCTTTCCCTTTCTTTCCTCCTTTCTTTTCTTTCTTCTTTTTCAGACTGGCCTGAAACTGAGGTCCCTGCATATGCCACCACGCCAAGCTAAAAGGCTTATTTTACTATGAAATGCAAGGGTAGCATCCTATGTATCTACATCTCTTCAGCTCAAAGGGTGAAAGTGGCTCAGATGTTCCACCAAAACTCCTGTATCTATTGTAGTAGGGCGCTCACCCAGGGCCACTGACGATTTGTGACGGCCACAGTTCAGACACAAAGACCCTTCATCAGAAGTGTTTACTGCTGTATCTGTCCAGCTGCTCTTTCCTTTACAGTTTGTCCTATCTCCAATATGAGCTCTGTTTTATGCCCAAGGTCAAAAACCCCACTGGAGGATGGTCAGACTGGTGGCATTACTTTGTCAACTTTCAGCATATTTACTGACTCTCTACTTGACCCATTCCTTAAATGGGAAACCAAAATTCTCACCCTAGAATTCTCTACTCCTTTCGAAGGAATGTCAACATTTTAAAGTATTTGAAACTAGATGACACAGAAAGAATGTTTGTTATTCGTGAAGCTACTCATGATGTACAGATTTATATGCTTCTTAAAGAAATGTTGCTGCCTTACGTTCATCCTGCCTGTGAAGAGCACCCTGAGAAGGAGGATTCCAGCATGTGACTTCGACTCGCCCAGCTAAACTTCATTAGGCTTTCCCTTTTTTGGACTGCAGTGGTAGAAATAAATTTCTTGGATCCAAGCTGCAGCTATAAAAGCATGTCTACAATAGATCTCAGAAAATGGAACTGGGAGATGTTCTTGAATAATTCTTATGGGATATATAAAATTCCTACCTATTAAATGCTGAAAAACAGCCATGTACCCCAAATGTGCCTTGCTTTTTTTTCTTAGGAAATTGAAAATGAGTTTGAATCGACTCTATTACTTTCTTCTGATTCCTCCATTCAGAACAGGTGTGTGGAAAGATTGGGTCAAACAGCAAGTTCAAGTTTACTTTTTTTTTGGTTGTAATAGAAGAGTTCATATTTTAAAGTGCTTCGCTTAACAGAAGCTGGTGCATAGGCTGCCCGAGCCTTCTCCTCGTCCCCGTGTTGAATAGAGGCTTATTTCACAGGTGGCATCTGATTTAGTCAGCTTTTAAAAATATTTTTGTATGTGTGTGTTCAATGTGTATGTGCATGTGTGTATGTCCATGTGTGTCAATATGCATTCATGTGTGGGCATGGAAGTCAGAGGACAACCTTGGGTTGATCCTTACAGTCTGCGTTGTCTGAACAGAGGTTCTTCTTTCTTTTACTGTGTATGCCTGGCTAGCTGGTCTGTGAACTTCTGAGAACTCCACTGTCTCCACTGCCTCCGCCCTCTGTGTCTTCACAGAAGCACTAGGACGGCAGATGTGCTACTATGTCCATAGGTTCTGAGGAGTCAAACTTAGTTCTTCACTTTGCAGGGCAAGCGCTTTACCCCCTGAGCCAACTTGACAGGCAGTTTTGTCAAGCTTCTATCACCCAACACTGGCTCTTTCTTACATTGTGGGTTTGGTGACAAACCAGTGGAATAGCTCACTGTATTACATGCAGCAATAACCTGCTGGCGTTCAGCCAACCGAGAAACTAACTCCTTTCCCCCACCACTGGGGTGGCCCTTTATCCAAACCCTGGTTTCCAGCTTTAGAGGACTCACAGTCACTTTGCAACACACCATAACGACCGACCAACGGCCAGTGAAACCCCTCCACATAGTAAAGGTGTCAGAAAGCCAGGCAGACTCCTGGGAGCAGAGCAGAAGTCTACAGAAACACACCCAGCTTTCCCAGGAGACACTGTCCACCCTCCCTTCTTTCCCTTCATCATCCTGCAACTTTGCAAGGTTGTCTCTGTTTTGCTGAAAATGAAAAATATCAAAATAGAATTAAGCACATTCCCATCGATCCTCCCAGGAGCAACAAAGTCAGTCGAGATGGAAACCCGTCTATGCCTGAGCAGCCCCATCCTCTCCCGTTGGGCGGTGATTGACTTTTTGGCTAAACTAAGCAGAAACGAAGCTAGTGACCAATTAGCTTTTCCCTTAATAGGACTGTTTTGGGTGAAATAAAGCAGAGGAAGGAGCAGAAGGGAAAACTGTCGTTTAGCAAATTCCCAGATGTTGTCATCATCCCCGAGACACAGATCATAAATAAAAGAAAGGCTGAGAGTTCAGTGGGCTGCCACCTTGTGCGAAGGTCACAGACCGTGTTAAAATGGCATGATACAGAGAAACAGCAGGAGAACTGGGATGCTGGCTGCAAACATAGCCCCAAATCATCCTACCAATTTGTGCTTCAGGGCAAAGCATACTTCAGAGATTTCCAGAACGATCATAATAATAAATGCCATCCATTGATCTCATTTAACAAGTGCTGATCGAGGGCTCGCTCTGACCAAATCATTGTGTTCATCAGAAGAGTTGCATTTATGAACGAGACAGGCCAAGAGCAAAATACAAGTCTATATTGTCAAGAATAAGTGGGGGTACTGGGACGTAAAAGAGCAGTGGGTCATTGAGTCACTCTTTAAAGGGGAAACTTTTCAGCTCAGATGGAGCCAGGTTGGAAGGAGTCTAGATTTGATGTAAAACAAAGGATGAGGTTAGGAAGATTCATGGGAGCCAGACTTTCAAGAGTGGGTGTGTGTGTGGGGGGTCCTGAGTGCATGTGTGTGTGTGCAGGTCCATGGACCCATAAGCACGCATGCTGAGACCAGAGCAGAACCTTGAGCGTCTTCCTCTATTGTTTTGCATCCTACTGCCTTGAGATAGAGTCTCTCACTGAAACAGATGTTAGTGTTTCTGCTAAGCAGGCTGGCCATCAAATTCTTGGGATCTTCCTGTTCTTGCTCCCTAATGCTAGAACATGTACAGCCATGTTCAACTTTTTACATGGGTGCAGGGGATCCAAGCTCATGAATTTGTACAGCAAGTTCTTTCACCCATTGGGTCATCTCTCTATCCCCTCAGGACTAAAAAATGTTATTATTGTACTATATGTATGCCTGTGTGTTTATGTGTACCACATGCAGGCAGGTGAGTGGGAAGCCCCAAAGGCAATGGTTCTCTGTAACTGGAGTTACAGGCAGTTGTGAGCTGCTCAGAACCAAACCCAGGAACCAAACTCAGGTCCTTGGTAAGAGCAAGTGATCTTAACCACTGGTCTATCGCTCTAGCCCCTCTTCCCAGGATTTTTTAAAAGAAAGTGCCTGGAATCAATTCTGGGTTTTTCACTTAGGAAGGGAGTGCAGGCTGATGACAATGTGGGTTGTCAGGCTTCCGCTGGAACGGAATCAAGGCAGAAGGGCCTTGACCAGTGGGTGGAGCCCAGTCCAGGTGTACAGAAAAGGGCAATGGAGGCCATGCCTGGTGAGGAATGAAGGAATCTGGAAAACACAGGCAAATGGTTCTGATAGGACTTCCTAATGACTGGGAGGAGCTAAGCTCAATCTTGGAAGTAATTCCAGTAACCATGGTTTATCTGAATGAGGTGCATGTATGTGTTCACATGTGTTTGAGTGTCTTCATTACTCAGAGATGCTGGCAGTTCCTGCCTGTTTCACAGAAGGAACATGTGGCCTAGTCTCTCTACATACCCTACCTGAGGTCACACTCCAAGTTTCTTTAGGCTGTTCCTGTTGTTAACTCCACCGACCTCACCTTCTTTCTCGCCTCCTCTCCTACTCTCCTTACTGCCTGCTTTCCCACCTTCCCCCTTTTCTCCCTATGTGCCACCCTCTCTCCTTTCCTTCTGTCTTCTCTTCCTCCTTCCTTCCCTTCCTGTCCTCCCCTCATCCCTTCTTCCTCATTTCCTTCCCTCCCATCTACTTCTTTTTCCCTCTGTCGTTCCTCCTCTTCCTTCCCTTCTCTCTTCTTCCTTTCTTCCCCCATGCGTCTCTCCTTCATCCTTTCCATCCCATGACACTCACCTTGTCTTACTATTGGATGAGTTTCATAGTCATATTTTCAACTTCTGGAGAACAGAGTTATCTCTGTAGGTGGGAAGAAAGCATGCCAAGGCCCTCTCTACCCATCTTGTGTTGGACAAGATGCAACACACTATTTTTAATGTTAATATAAAGAAGGTTTAGTGGTTTCATTTCATTTTTAAAGGATATTTGGAGATTTCTGAGCCTCATCAACTTTAGGGGAGACATACTTTAGTATGTCTTTGTGAAATACTTTGGTGCCTTGCAGAAGACTGTGTTGAATTATTGGGATGCTGCAAGCTTTCAGACTGATGCTTCCCGAAGCGTGAAAGGAGGCTATGCAGCGTTCCCTCTTTATGTTTAAATTACTTTGCTTCTTACTTGACTACTTTTTCTGACCTTTTAGAGTGCTTCCTTCTTATATTTCTCCTTGAATCTCTTAACCATTTTTCGATTCCAGCCACATCTTGTATGCATTATTCTCCCTGAGCCTGGTACTTTCCAGGCTTCTAGTACGTCCTCTCCTCACTTGACCCTTCCCTATAAAGCTTAGTAATATTATTACGCTCTCTGCCCCAGTCCATCCATCTCCTTCTGTCTCTCACAGTTCAAGAGCATCAGTAAAACACTCAGTTTCCTGTGTGTTTTGTGTGTGTGTGTGTGTGTGTGTGTGTGTATACACATTCATGAATGTGAGTGTGGAGATGCACATGCCACGGAATGCATGTGGAAGTCTGAAGACAAGCTTGGGTATCAATCCTCCCTTCCATAGCCCTCGAGTTCCTGGGGATTCTCCTGTCTCTGCTTCACATCTCCCTATAGGAGCAATGGGTTACAGGTGCCTCCTACCATGCCCAGTGTACCTGGGTCTGGGGATTTGAACTTGGGTCCTCATGCTTGTACAGCAAGAGCTTTGTCCATCCAGTCATTTGCATAGCCACTTAACTCTCACTCTGAAGGGAATCTGAGAGTTGGGACCAAGGCCATCTCATTCTAATATATTTTCCTCCCTAAATGAATTTCAATGGAAAAGAAGCTTGGTCAGATCCACTTAAATCTCTGCACAGTTTACCCTGGGATTAACATCCTTCATACTGTCTGGTGCTGAGCTTTTAGAACAATGATAATATCTAATAATATTGACAAAAGATAGATGCTCCTAGGAATTCTGCAAGCTTGAGTTCTCCATCTGTTTTTTTTTTTTTGATTCTCTTATAGCTGTGTGGCCTTGGAAAAATCACTTAAGTTCTCTGGTTTTCAGTCTCCTCGTTCATAAAATCTAGTTGATATTACCTACCTTGATAAGTCATCAAGGAAATTCAATTAAATGAGAACATGCATTTGGAACTATCACACGGCAAATTCCCTATTTAAGAATACCATCATATGATATAGGGCTTCATTAAGCAAACCTTCAGTGATCTTATTTGACGATGATACTTTGGTAAGGGAGAGGAAGAAATGGAAAGAGGCCCTTGATGTCCCTTTTAATAGGTGAATTAAAATTACAGTCATTTTCCCATTTTACCTTGGGGATGAATACAGCTTCCAGTTCTGACCAGGAAGATCTTCATTCATTGCTGTGACACATATTTATTGGGAATCTACATCATGCTGACAAGTAACAGTGAGTAAAACCTGATACAGTGTCTGCTCTCAAGAAACTATAGTCTACAACTCTTCACACCACTCTATTCCTATAAGTTGGTGGGTCCTCAGCTACGAACATTCACACTCCATGGTCATCAGGGAACAGTAAGTGCCACATTGGTTGGCATAATGTTGGAAGGAGGCTCTGCTGGGATCTCATGGGTACAGGTCTGAGATGCTGCTCAACACCCCTCACTGTGAACAAGAATCTGGCTGTGAAGAAGTCCCGCTAAAGGAAAAAGGAGAAGGATGTGAGATGATCCATCATTACGGCAAGACTGCCAGTCAAGACAGAATTTACCAGTGACACTGGCTCTCCTAAGACACTGAGGTATGACAGTGCCCTGAATGTTCCCAGCCTCTGACACAGGAAGAAAGAAATACCTGGGTACTTAGGTAAGGTGGAGGAAGGAAAATGCACCAAACACTGCTGGAAGGGTCTGTCCATCCCCTGCTCCTCCCACCTCTGCTGGTGACCTGGTGCAGGCTGCTTAGGTGTGCAGTTGGCACCCGTGCCTTTGTACTTCCCTCTGTTCTTTCAAACTCCAGAAGCTGCCCTTAGGGAGCTGGCTGCCTCTGAAACACTGCAGAAGTAGCACTTCAGTAGAGATAGCTAGATAAATAATCCTGAATAAAACTGCATATTTTTAAGAGCTTTATTAATATGGTTGGGCAGAGAGCATGCTAAATGCCTACAGGGTGGGGCTGGAGGCTGCAAGGAGAGGATGGTGCTGTGACTTAAATGAGAGGGGGTAGGGAGAGAAAAGAGCAGAACCATGGCAGGTTCTTGCCTAGGTGTCTGACTGTGACAGGATAGAGAGGGATGTACAGATGCAGGGCCTGTGGTAGACTCTACAGAAGCATGGTGGGCAAGGAGGAATGAGTGACACATGGCATCAGAGGAGTGACCCCAGGCTATACAAACTAATGTCTTTAGGGCTGGCACAACTATGTGAAGAAACAAAGCTGGCCAGGCAGAAACTCCTGGAGAAATAAAAAAGCTCACGTTGTTGGGAGTGAGGGGGACAGTTGTACCTTAGCTTTAGGTCTTAATTTAGTTAGAGAGAAGGGCAGAATTTAGATATTCATGTTTTCCATGACCCCCTTGATTATACGCTATGAGAGCCAAGATCTCAGACTGTGTCCACTGTGAACACTTTGTAAGACCCATTTGCCTGATGAGCTCTGGGTGAACTTGATTTTGACAATAGAATTTGCTAATTTGTTTTGTTTGGTTGCAGTGTGATGGATCAAACCTAGGGCTACATGCATGCTTAGCATGAACTCTGTCACCAAGCTATGTTTCCAGTTCTCCTTTTGCTTTTTATTTTGAGACAAGGTCTCATTTAAATTGCTTAGGATGGCCTGGAATTCACTGTATAACCCAGACAGGTCTTAAACTTGCAATCCTCCTGCCTTGGCCTCCTGAGTAGCTGTAGGTACAGGAGCATGCCACCAGCTTGCTCAGAGTTTTATCTCCAGAGATGGATAGGCTGATAAGTGGGCTCTGGAGTGAGCTGGGCTCCTAGTAGTCATCTTGGTTGGCTAGGATTGCAGTCCTGTCACTGTAATACTCAGGCTTGGGGACTGAATCTCGTGGGGCTGTCATGGGCATAAATTGGGCCAACCAGGTGAATGACTGGGACAGTTTCCATGTCAGGTATGGCCACTAAATGGTGACTTCTATGTCCCCAAGTTACCTAGCTGAGAGAAACAGTTAAGGCAGATGTGGTAAAGTCAGAGCTTTATCTTGAGAATGAATATTGTTATGGTTTGAACGTAGAATATCCCTCACAGGCTTTGTCCCCTGCTGGTGATACTGTTTTAGGAAGCTGCAGAAACTTAAAGGGGTAGTGCTGAGCTACAGGAAGTGAACTACTGTGAGGTGGTGCCTGAGTCTTTATACTCTGGTCCTGCTCTTAGCTCCGCCTCTTTGCTTCCTGCTCCACTATATTAGAGCAAGCAGCCTCATGCTTCTGTCTCTACAGCTGGGAGCTGCTCCCACTCCCACGCCTTCCCTGCCACAGTGGGCTGCCCCTTAAGCTGGGAGCCAGAATAGATCCTTCTTCCCTGAAGGTACTGCTTATGAAGTGTTTAATCACAGTTATGAGAAAAGTAGCCAACACCCATACCGGCAGTGAAGAAGGAACACGTGCTGCCTTTACCAGACATAACCCTGCTTCTTCCAGTCTGCAGGGACCATGACCGCCCCCCTCATGCTCCTTTAATATGGGAATAGCATACTATGCTTTAGAGCAAAGCCCCTTCCCAGCTGGTAACCTTGTGTGGAGCCTTAGTGTTCCTGGGCCACAGCTGTCTGGCCAGGATGTCTCGGGCTGGTCAGTTTTATCCATGGACTGTGGCTCGCACCACCACAAAGCAGATGTCTTTGTTTTACTTTTTTTGTTTTCTGTTTTTTGTTTTTCCTAATCCTGCCAATGGATAGGGTCCCAGTCTACAGTCAAGGATAACATCTTGCCATCATTTGGGAAAAAGTGGGTCATGAAACAAAATGAATAACAAGAAAATTAGACACTAGAGATCGAGCAAGTCACAATCCTGAAGATTCCATTATGTGGTTATGCTGTGCAGAGACAGGATAGCCATAATTTCAAGAGTACAAAATATTCTACTTTGGGCTAAAGACAGTTCTGTTAAGGTTTCCATCATTTTAACGTAAAAAGGATGAGAAGAATGACATATTCAGTCTTACCCTGACTTAGCAATTGCTTACACAAAGCCCTAATCTCATCATCTCAGGGGGTTTGTGCAAGGAGGATGAGAGGGAAGCTATGATCTAGACTTGGGCTTCCTGTCCTAAGGATGCTGAATGGATCACACACGATGCTAATGGGATGGAGATTGATGAGGACACTGCTGGTGTTGATGATGGTAATGACAATACCCTTAGTTCTTTTTATTCCCACTTTATTTAACTCTCACAATAGCTTAAGGACTCAGCACACCACAAGCATGTCTTTACCCCAAACCTGGCATTCAGCCAAGTCACAATGTCAATCAATTGCCCCCCACCCCCACTTCTTCCATCATCATTGGGGAACTGCTCCTCCAACTCCAGTGTACAGAATTACCTGGGAATTTTGATGAACTGAAGGTTTAGACCCACCAGCCATAGACTGTGTCCCTAGTCAGCTCCCAAGTGATATTGATAATGCTGGTCTTCAGACCACAACTTTCATGATAAGGACCCTGGCCATTCACAGTCAGACAATTCTTAGACAACACTCATATTTTTCTGAAAGCACAGCTTATTGGAGCCTTCTCTTTAAGTTTCAGGAATGAAATATTTCCATTTAAAAATATGCTCTGTCCAAAATCCATTCCCAAATCTACCATCTTAGAATCCCAATGCCCAGCCTCCTTCATGAGTAAACTCAGAAGTGCTGACATGGAGGGCAGGTGTCAGTATGTTTACAAGTATTTATAGCCAAGATTGAGAGCCACAGGGCTGGAGATGAATGGAGTGGGACAATGTAAGTCAAGGGGGATGAAAAGTCTTGCTAATTCTCATAGGCAGAACTCAAATGTCCCTGAAACTGGCAGTGACTTGATGGAATAGACATACTGATGTGAAGCCTGCTAAACTGACTATTAACATTGAGGGAAACGCTTTCCATCATCATTGCCTGAACCAAGACTCAAGACATTTTATCACTGGGATGTTAGCACTTGAGATCTCTTCCCATGAGGTTATTGCATTAAGGAATTTCCTCAACTGAGACATCTTTCAGGAAAGGGAGGAATGAAGGTAGAGAACGTTATTTGAAAACATTGGTCTTATAAAACCCAGAATATTTCATGTTTTAACATCACCTATCCATCCCAATGGTCATAAATTAAAAATATAAATTAATAATATACATTTTACATATGCACCTGTGATTCATATTATTGAATAGAATGCACGAGATGTAAGCAGAATAATTAGTGGCACCTAGCCTAGTGAATACCCTCTTTAAACTTGATACATTTAAACTGTAATGTATGATAACCAGCCAGTCATAAGAGATACACAGATTTAATTGCAAAAAGTAGCTATTTCTAGAACAAGAAAAGGTGCTCTTTGAGTTTAAGTCATGACCCCATTTCTGTTAGACAAAGACAAAACAAAAAGTCTTCAGAAATTGTCTACTACTGTCTACTTTGTCATATCCTATACATTCTTCATATCTGTATTCCTATAATGGCCACCATTGTGCACACAGTGGGAAATATAAATTTAGGATCTCTTTAACTCTGAAGGGTAAGGCACTAAAATCAACAGTGAGATATATAAGAGTCTTTAGAGGGAATTAGGCTGCTCTGACTGGAACCTCACGCCCCTGCACTGTGATGGACTATGTGGAGTCCATCACATAGTGATGGGCTAAATTGGAGTTTTGATGTCAGTCATCCAGGCAAGACTCTTAGGTACTATTCATTACATCCTATCATATAGCTGACTTATTAATGCCAATTTACCATGATTGAATAAAATATATGCTTTCATTTGCTGTCTCTGCCTACATGTATCATTGTAAACTCCTACGATGACCTACCGATCTCTGCAGCCTATGCCATCACTGACTATCGAGGTTCAAAGCAGAGTCCATTCACATGCTCTAAGAACAGGAAGCGTGCGATTTTACCCGTCCTCATAGTTCTGATCTCAGGTTTCAGCTCTTAAGCTCACCTACTATACAGCTTTCCTTTTCCTGGCTGGTCATCCTTGTTCTTCAGCCTCTGACCCTTGAAGATGCAGGCCACCTGCCTTCATTCACCCTGGCAGCTAACCTCCAAAGTTGCATTTGCCCTCTGTGCTGCAAGCTATGCAGCGACCATGCTTAATTCTCAAGCAGGAAGGTTGAAGGATGGAGGGGAAGTTGCATACTCAAAGCGTTTGCTGGGTTAGAGGACATCTCACAGAAAGTCATCACCACATATAGGAAAAACTGCTGGGAAGTTTAGTGGGACGGGGTGGCAGACAAGCAGTCTTTGCAGTAAACTACTGAACAGTGTTCATAGATGGAATGTGTCATGATGAGTACACTGGACAGCTCCTGGTGCTGGTTCCTGCCGGCCACATTCATAACAATCAGTTATGAACGTACTCCGTGCCAGGCATTGTGTTGAGCCTGATATGATATCTCATGCCATCTGTACAACTGTTCTATGAAAAAGCACATAGCAAACACGCCATGGAGGAAAGATTTGGACCCCAACAGAAGAACAGCAGCTAGCACCCAGGTGCAAATGCCACACAGCTCACTCCTTCCCTGCTTCCCTTGGGTCCTGTTATCACGAGAGCGTTAGCATGCATTAGGTTGTCACTTCGCTGCACTGTCAACTTTTCAAGGGGGACAATTCATTTTGACAGAGCTCTGGGCTGTGCCTGCCCTAACATCTCAGAGAGAATGAAGGAGGAAAACCCTTATAGTTGAGGAATGTATTCGTAATTGGGGCTGACAGAGAAGCTACCTACACTGCTAACGTGAGACTCTGCACACTCAGCCTGTTTGCCTGTCAAATGCAGTGTTAAGTCTTTAATTGCAGGGGCTCATTGTGCACATGCAAAGTAAACAAACCCAGTAAAGACCGCAGGCCCTTTTCAGCCACCTGCCCATGGCAGGGTAATTTCTGTAGCATTCTGGCCTCCAGTTTGGCTTTTGAAATGAGCAATCTTTTATTTTTGGTGAGCTGAAATATTCACCAGTGTCTGTCTTTCATATAAGATCAGCTAGAAGGAGTGACACAGAATATTCAAAACTTGACTTCTTGTCTTTACGAAGAAATGCTCCATGACTGACAGGCAGGCTAATAATGGTAAAAATAAAATGGGGCCTCTCTCCTTTTCTGTCACAGAAGAAAACCAAAACAGAAATCTCAGCTGCTTTCTGTTATTTTCTACCCATTTTGTAGTTGGACACGCTGAGATGCCAGCTCTTGTGGATTTGTGAAGATGAATCGGAGACTCCTCTGAAAAGAGAGATCAATGTCTTGGTCCCCAGCACCTTGACTTTCTCTGATCACACCACTGAGAGACAGGACCATTCCAGTGAAATAACTGACTTCAATGGCCAGTGAGCCCAGCTGAAATTCTGAAGTACTTTTTAAAAGTGTGTATGTGGTGGGAGAAGAGGAATTACAAAGAAAGGAGATAGGAAGAGGAGATTTCCATTTTGTAATTAGCCACATCATCTTCTGAGAGGCACCTGCTGACTGGGAAGCCATTATTCTGGAAATTTCCAAATGATTTCTTGACCTCTGTGCAATGTGCCAGGCAGGTGTTTTAATTTACATTCCTTCAAAGGCACCAGTAGCTCTTATAAGATATCGAAAGATGAGCCATAATGGAAAACCCAGCTTATCAAATGAAACTGAGGTAGTCATATCAGCTCTGGTTTCATCTTAAGGAACAGATAAATATGCACCTGATCATCAGATCACCTGTCTGATAGATGAAATTCTTCTCTATCAGAGTTGGAGAGCAAAAAAGTGCTTCTTCCCTGGACAGGTGTTTCTTTTTCATCATTTTTTGAAATATAAATGCAATAAGATTTTTCTGAGTACCAACCCAATAAAAGAAGCATTCACAATATTCTAGGAAGCCTTCTAGGAAGAAGTGTGGGATCTTAGATGTCAAAAGATCATGAGATGGTCAGATAGCCATTCAAAATGTCTGTTCTGGGGCCACCAGAGACTGATCTCACAAAAGCTTTTGGAAGCTAACATCAGAGATGTTTCTGAGGAAGAACTAGGGATCAAAGTCTGGAAAGCTGTACCACTTCACTCATCATTTGCACACAAGTAATTCAAAACTATAGGCAGTGATCCTGGACTTGAGGGAAGATGGGACAATCGTCCATGCACAATGGGAACTTCTGTGCTGTGTGGCTTTGCCTAGGGACTCACAAGCAAATGTCTAACCACCTGAGATAAGCGTAGCTGACAGGCCAAGGGAACAATTCTACTCAAGTCTAGCTTGGAGTCAGCGATATCGCTGGGGTCACTTACAGTAGTATGTTACAGCAGCTGCATCAGCAAACCCCAAGCCAGCTAGCACTGGTGACAACTCATAAAAGCTCCATCCCTAACACTCCCTATAAGACCTGCAGGCAGCTTCACTGAAGAGTGTCCTCTTCCCCAACAGTTGTTTACTGTTATATAACCTTGGGTAGAGTCCTTGTGAATCTTTCTGAGCTTCCCAAGGCTAGTAAGTCTGAGCCTTATGAGCCTCCCTCTTCCTCCAGGAGTGAACATTTCAATTTAAAGGAAATAGCCACATAACACCAGGAGCCTTCCAAGAGACTCATTCAGCATCATGGTCATCACAGGGGTGCATAATGCAAAACTCACACTTGGTCTAATCTCTGAAAATAACTTAAGAGGGAACCATGATGGTGTCAACATGAAGTCCCTTAAATGTATCAGGCAGACAGTTTCTTCTCTGGCATTGTAATGCCACACTCTCTCTTTGTGCAAACATAGATTAAGTATGTGACCTGATACAGGATCATGCTACATGAATGATGCAGAATTTACAAGTGGATTTGTAAGCGGTATCATGAGATACTGAAGCCAAGTGAGGTGGGCAGGGCCAGAGACCCGCTGTTGGATGTCATCCTGAATTATCCTTCTCTTACTTGACAGCGTGCTCTTAGCCAGGGACAGAATTTCCTTCCTGTACTTTTCTAGTGCTGCCAGGAACAAGAGGAAGGGGAGAGTGGCAGGGCAATTGTAGGATATGTTAGGTTTTGTTTTGCAAGGCAATCAGAATTAAGTTCTCTGAGGTCAAACAGGTATCCATTAGCCCTGTGGCAGGCATTCGGATTGTTAAATACAGCCTTAATTGGACCAAATACACCATATTAACAAAAACCAATTGAACTCAGGTTACTAAAAATTCCTAAAGCAGCTACTGAACCCGACTCTTTTCTACTTTTTGATGTGATTTATTTCTCTTTGGTCAGAAAACTTCCTTTCACAAATGTGCTTGCTCTTTCAGAAACAGTGAGAACTCCTTTGGTGGAAGGTCATGTTTTCATCTTAGGAACACAGAGGAAAATAATTAAATTATCCATCTGGCTTTCTCAAAGGAGTGGAATGGTTCCAATGACACTAGTAACAATCTCCTTCCTTCTGTTTCCATGCTGTACTCAGAGCGGGGATGAATGGCGACAGGGCCAGTTCTGCTTTGAGTTTGACAAAAACAATCACATCATGTGTGAAAAAAAATCCCCCTTTTTATTCTTTCTGGAGCAGCTAAGTCATATTTTCCAGGCACTACAAAATACCTAGTCTATCATATTTGTTTCCAATTGCACATTACATCCTTTAACACACCTAGTGGTAACTTTCAGGGGAAAACACATTTATAAATGAGCACAGTTGCCACGGCCGGCAGCCCCCTTTCCCCCCAATCTTCTAGCTACTCTCATCAATTACTCTTAACGGAGCCCAGCGTTGGCAGTGTTTACCCGCCATCCTTTCTGAGTTATTCAGCTCGATCTTGCGGCTCATTAAAAGCATCTCTATTTATTTGCTGTGTGATACAGTTCTTAACTTTGGCACAACACGCCAAAAGAAAGCCCATTTTACTTTTCCCTGTGGTGTTAATTGGTAGAGCATGCTGCCTGCCTCTTCATTAATTATGTCAATGTGTATGAAACTTCCATTTTCATGGGGGTGAATTAACAAGGCTTCTCTGAGCAGGGCTGACAAGAAGCCAGCCAGGCTGCTTGCAATGAGGGGGTAATGAAGACTGCTGGTGGCCAACACCATCTTCATTTGCAAAGGCTCACCCTGTCTGGCCCTGCGCCCTTCTCACCTCACCTTTCCTTGTGGCCATCAGCACGTAACAGGCAGTTTTGTGAAAGCAGTCATCCCAGGCTGCCAGAGAGAGTCAGTCCATATGCTGCCTGCACCCTGCAGAGGAAGCAATGTTGAATGTCCTGACTGAACAGGACAGAGGAAGGTGGGAGGTGGCCACCCCCTGGCCCACCAAGATCAACAGGGGCTGCTGGAGCACTGAGGCGGAGTCCTGGTATATCACTTCAGGAGAAGAGAATGAATGAAAGGCGACCCCGACCAAAATACCCTTTATATCACTCTAAGGTGACTGGTCAAAGACCCACATAGAGTTAGGCGCAAAAGAAACACACACACACTCTCACACACACACACCTGCACATGTATATACACATATACACAAAAGTACATATATATACATATTATATATATACACATACATAGACACACATGGACATACATATACAAAGATACACACGTATATGTGTATATGCACAATTACACACATACATCCTTACACACACATATGCAGCACCCAAATACACACATATACATCTATCACACATACAAATATACACATATACACAGATTATGTTCACACATGTGTGTGTGGGTGCACACACACACAGTATTACTGTAAAACCTTGAGTCAAATCACTTCTTCTGGTTAACTAAATCATTCAATTTATATTTCTAAGTTGGGGTATAACAGGGATAGAGCACATGCCCAGCATGTGCAAGGCCACGGGTTCTATCCCCAGCACCGCAAGAAAAAAAATCAACTTGAAAAGTTCTCCTGCTTCTCTGCTCAGTCACTGTGAAGGCTAGTACAAGACTGACACCCGGCCATGCCTCTCTCTCTTCTCTACACATACTTCCGTCTGTGCGGTCTGGCTGGGAAGAGCATCACACCCATCTCTCCGACTCTCTGGTCATCTCTGTCTGTCCCACGGGCTACATGTATTGAAGGAAGAGGAAAAAGGGAAGCACACTTACAACAGCTTCATTGCCCTAGAGCAGGTTTTTCAGGCTGGCCATCAGCTACATCTTTGATAAGGGAAAAGAGTGAGCTGGATTTCACCAGATTGAGGAAGAAAAAGGAATCATATGATATGTTTAAGTTCATGTTCCAACACCCTGGGAAACAATCCTAGGGCTAGGTGATGTGGGCAGCCTGACCTGGCTTGGCTTGCAAAGAGGGAGTTTCATTGCAATGTCTCTGTGCCCATACAGGCAGACAACACATCCACACACGCATAAGTAGATAATACACATACATGTGCATATGAATACAGAATTAAAAATAGACATTCACATCGGGACACCAACATGCATATGCAGCATGTGTGTACATGCAAAAAATGTATGCACAATATACACACATCACATACAAGACATATGATACACTTAACATATCACATAAAAGCGCACACATATTCAAACACACATGCACATACAAGCATGAATGTATGCATAGATGTTCACAAAACATGAGTGTACACACACACATTTGCACATATATGTGCACACAGGAAACCTGGGTGCATACAGCAGACATGCCACTGTAGCTAATTCTCAGATGTGATACTTAGGATCTCAAAACTAACACCATGAGCAAACTCTCTCGGCGGTGTCACTGAGGTCTTGCCTGCTATGAGAAAAGTCTTTTTTGTTTCCAGGAGAAATTAAGTAGTGCCAACCTGCCAAAGAGGCCTTCTGCTAAGAGACACATATCCACATTTTCCCATCTTGACCGAGTACTGAATTACAGTCACAACCAGCCGTGTCATGGCTCTTTACATCTTCTTTTGAGGACTACTTTAGATGTAGAGTTGGAAGTCTAGAGGTAAGTAGACATCAGGCTCTCAACACCAGGGTCAAGTTTCCAAACAGGGGCTGACTTCAGTCTGAAACCTTGCTGATCTTTTGTGTGTTCATATAAGCATTCGTGTACATGCAAGTCTATGTGTGGCGATCAGAAGTTGATGTCAGGTGTCGTCCTCTACCACTTCACACTTCATTTTTCAAGGCTGGGTCTCTCACTGAACCTGGACTTCACTGATTTGGATAGACTGACTGGCCAGTGAGCTCCGGGAATTCTATATCTGTCTCCCCAGTGCTGGGATTACCGGTATGCACCACTGCACTCAGCCTGTTGCAAGAGTTCTGGGAACCAAACTCAGGTCTTCATGATTGGTGTGAAGCATTTTACTGACTAAGACATATCCTACCCCACCCCCAGGTTGTTCTTTTCCTCAGCAATGCACATTCTACCATAAGCCTGAGTTCTCCAGACAGATGTGGGCTAAACAGGAGAGTCGTGAGCACATGATAGGCTCACTGGAAAGATGAATAGCACTTGGATCATAAAGACCATGTGTGTTTAGAACAAACGATGTCAACTAGCAATACTTCCCTGAGGATTATGTTTTAACAGAAGGGAATCATCAACAACAGTGCAGGTGGGTAGGTTGTTCGTGGCATCTGATATGCTTTGCTGAGCTTCTCATAGCTAATTTTCACAGATGGGATAGGTAACATTCAGTATTCCCATTTTACAGAGGCGACATTAGGGTTAGGTGACTAGATGGAAGGATGGGATTCTTGCTGATCACAAACAGGGCTGACCGATGTTCTTATATAGCAAGGGAATGTAACCCAGTGCCTAGAAACTAGTGAGGAGTGAAATAAGACATGGGATATCCATGTATCAGCATCTTTCCTGAAGATGCTCACTGTGCCATGGGTGGGCCTTGGAGATACACACTGTTGCATGGGGGTCATGCAAATTTGACAGTGTATAAAAAAAGACAGGTGCAAATGGGCAAACACAGAATGATTCTATCTGTAGGAACCACTCAGAACAGGGGAATTCACCCAGACAGAGGGATTTAGTGTCCCTCAGGTTGCATCAATGGGGAATGAAAACTAGTCTACTCTACAATATTCTTGGGTCATGAAAGTGCTCTTATTTTTCTTTCGTAATTTTAGAGCCTTGTGACTGTGAATCAAATTCAGAATATTTGGCAGTGGTGATGACTGTTTAACTCTGCCAACATTCTAAAAATCACTTCATTCCATACTTAAAATAGGCCAACTTTATGGTATATAAAGTATATCTTGATAAAGCTATATAAAAAAACAAACAGAAAGCCTTTTACAGTAAGATGAGCTACCCAGACTCAGCAGTCTAGAACTTTCTGCACACAAACACAAAAATATTGGTTTCCATTTTGCAGAGCAAAGTTGAGAGAGTGAAGGATCAATGGAGAAACAGCAGATGGAGAACAGAAAAGGTCATATAGCTCATACTGTGCTGTGGGGAAGGTTCTGGGCTTTATATTCAGGGCTCAGAAAAGCTACTGTGACATCCCCATCACATCACAGACGTGCAACGAAAGTTGTAGACGAATACAAATCGACTACAGAGGAAGAGACGGTATCCAGGGCTGGCAAGGCAGGAGACGGCAGTTTCCTACTGACAGAGCTGTGAGGTTTGAATCGCAGAGGCGGTGATGGTGGAGCACAGGAAGGATGTGAGCAACAAGGCAGGATGTGGTGATGTACTGCACGGATACAAGCATCAGGCTAGCACAGAGCAGGGAGTGGAAGGCACACGGAGTTGAATATGCAAATCACACCATTGGCTAAAAGAGACATTTGTAGGGAAATGCAGTTGCTGGGGAGAATCATTATGCCATTGTAAAGATCGTCTTCCACACACAGGCATAAAACGGCAAAGACTCAGCTTCGCTTTAGGGAAAAGCAAAAGCGGGAGAAAATAGAAGGGAAGACAGAGCCTTGAGAGAGTGAGGGGTCTGCTTCGTTAGCGACACCACATTTCCATTCTTAAGACACATGGTCAGAGGCCAAGCAAAAAAAAAAAAAAAAAAAAAGGAAAAGGGAAAGAAACAAAAGGGAAAAAAGCTGGCCTTAAACTCAATGCAGTCCTCCTGCCTAGGCTTCCTGAGCGCTGGGAAGATTGGTGTGAGCCACCACACCTGGCTTGTTTTACAAGGCAAAAGTGGTTGGTTGGTTGATTGAAAAATATAAATCACATGTCAGAAGGTCAAGCTGGCATTGAAAAAAAAAAAAAAAAAAAAAAAAAAAAAGGTAGAAGGGAAAGAAACTAAAGGAAGAAATGCCCTACAGCAGATTCAGAAGCTTCCAGAAAGGACCCAGCTCTAGGCAAGGAAGAAATGTCACATTCCTTCCCACTTGCTTGTCAGGAAGGCTGAGATGAATTCTGAGAACTACAGTGCAAACTTGGAATATTTTACTGCGTCAGCAATTTCTACTTCAGCATTCCTGCATACCCTGGGTCTTGAAAAGACTCTCTCTACCTTTGAATACCCCCTCCCTCCATTTCAGTGTAGGATGTTTAATAGGCCCTCATCCATCAGGGAACTGTATAAAGAACTAGCTGTAGTGTTTGCGATGGGTAGCTTTAACTGTCAACACAACCTAGAACCACCTATGAAGAGAATCTCAATGGGGACTTGTCTCATTGGAGTGATTTGTGGTCGTGTCTATGGGGAACTGTCTTAATTGATGGGGGAAAATCCAGACTACTGAGGGCATCAACATTCCCTAGGCCGGGGCTCCTGAACTATATGAGGAGGGAGAAGTCCAGCTGAGCACAAGCAAGCAAGCCAGTGAGCACCCATGCATTCATTCTGCCCTTTTGACTGTGATGTTATGTGACCACCTGTCTCAAGCTCTTGCCATTGGTGTCCCTGCAATGATGGCAGTAACCTGGAGCTGTAAGCTAAACAAACCCTTCTCCCTTAAGCTGCTTTTTATCAGAGTATTTTATCATAGCAACAAAGATGAAACTATAGCGGCCTTGGATGAACTGGAGTTGGTAGATGGGTCTGTCTTCCTTTATGCATGGTGATGTCTGCTGAAATACTGAGCACATTTCTTGACCTTGTGCAAGCTCAGCTCCTTTGAACATGATAGGGATGATGCTTGGGGAAAATTCACATGAATAAATAAGAAGGCCTAATGAAAGAGCTCACTGCAGTACCCGGCATACACACGGCTCTTGATGAAAGAGTGTGAGGGTTAACATTCCACACCAATACAAGGATATTCCATCACTGATTAACACGAGGAGGTCCTTAGAGCATCGAGAGATGCCATGTCACATGCCTTTAATAAGTGCTTGGCCATGACAACTTGAGTACATGGATTGAAGTGTCACTCTTGGAGAATCATTAACATCAGGCTGTGGTTTCCAGTGCCGATGTCTATTATACCGAAGCCTATATCACAACCCTCATGTCTCACAGTAGCTTTAATCCTTCTGAGGTTGGACTCAGGGAACATCATCTGTAAGGTATCCCAGGAGAATTTATTACTCAGCCCAAATGGGGGATAACTGGTGAGGAAGAAGAGATGACGTCTCTTTTCTTTTACCCAAGATGTACTTCTGTGTGTCCTGCCTTTTTTCTTATTCTTATTTATTGAAGTGGTCGTGGCCTTTACCATTGGTTGCCCAGTCTGGCCTAGAACTCAATATGTAACCAAGCCTGGCCTGTAATTCTATAGATCGTGTTCATCCTCCTGCCTTAGCCTCCTAAATATTGGGATCATGGGAATTAAACTCCTGCCTTAACACCCTGAGTGTTGGGATTATAAGCATTAGCCACTATCCCCAGCTTGGGTTTGTTTGTTTTCTTGCTTTTCTTTTTTTTTTTTTTTTTATAGAGTCTTGTATAATAATGCCTTGCTCACTAGGTAGCCCAAGGTAGCCTTGATCTCTCAGAAATCCTCCTGCCTCAGCTTTCTAAGTGCTAGGATTGCAGGTGTGAGTCACTAACTCCCAGTTTACCATCTACTCTTAACCAGTTCTGTGGTCACATCTTGGCAAGCCATTTGATGCCATGGCTTCCATTTATTTCTTGCCATTGACACAGGCACAATGTAAACTGTCTTACAGGGTCATTGCAATAATCATGTGAAGGACTTCATGCAGTGTTTCCCAAAGGATAAGTAGCAAACAGTGGCTCAATAGTAGGTCACAGCAAGTCACTCTTGCTTTCAGTCTTTTATGATTGCACCACCACTAACTTAGCAGCCACCTCTTGATCTAATTAACTGCATTCAAATATTGAGCCTGCTTTTTAAAGTAACTGCTAGAATTTTCAGCCAGGATCATGAGAATATTCTTCCTGGACAATGTCAGTCCACAGCCTACACTCCTACCCATGATTCTGTTCCATGGGACTAAGGTGTGGGCTGATGATGGATATCTCAGACAGCTGAGTGAGGCTAGGAAACATTCCCCTAGGAGACACCTGGGTGTTGGCATTTTGTCCACTTGAATTATGTCCACTGTGATGTTTAATCTTATTTGTAACTTGTCTGGATCTGGGATCAACTACAAGGGAAGCCATTGGGCACTCCTCCAAGGGATTTTCATAATCATATTATTTGAAGTTGGAAGATTTACCCTAAATGGGGGTGGCAATTTCCAGTGGCAGCCCAGATGGAAGTGGAAAAAGGAAACTACTTTTTGCCTGTTGGCCTTCACTATTGCTAGTGAGCCCATCTATCCTGTTGCTGCTACTAATACATTCATTTGCTGATATTCAGAACCAGCTTCTTCGGTCTTCTAATAAAAACTGAAGATCAACAGCTCTCTAAGAAACCTCCAGGTCTTCAGTGCCAGGTTAGGACTACTCACATATGCAGACTCCTGGTCTCAGAAGCTACTGGATTTTAAGTCTCTCCAGTGTGAGTCAGTCTTTGCTGGACTACCAGAACTATAGTGTATACACCAACCTAATAAATCCCCTTTAATATATACTACACTATTAGTTTTCTTCCCCTAAGGAACCCTGACTAATACACCCACCCAATTAAAAGAGGAAGGAGTGGGTTCCTAATGAAATACTCTTCAGTCATCAAACGCACAGATCTTTTAGGGTTACAGTCAGGCAATAATTTCCTGAGGGGAGAGAACCGTTCTGATGTTGGGAGCAGAAGGAAAGGATCATAACCAAAGAGAGCCACAGTAATGGCAAAATCCAGCAGCTTCTGTTTCTCGTTTCTTGGTTCTTTTCACTTGACCTTAAATGCCATACCGGGTCTGTTTCAGGCATCCCTTCCTGATTGGTACCCACACAGGTTAATCACAGAGGCCATCTCTGGACTCATCCTTCTCTTTTGCTTGCCGAGCATCATCAGTAAGTCATCGCTCTCCTGGCTCCTCTGAAGCCTACCATGTCCTACCTTTCCAGAAACAGCCAGTCAGCTGGGCTAGGCGGGTTATTTGGGGTGGCTTGATGGGGGTGAGAAGGGGTAGGCAGAAGGGAGGAAGGGTGACAGGGAAAAAGGCAATTTATGGTGCCTGTGGGTAGCTGGCTTCCCCCCACTGGCACTTTCTAATTTTATTTTCTTGCATTTATATTAGGAAATGCTGAAACTACTTTGTGCTAAGGGCGGGGGATGAACCTAGGAGGCTGTGACGGCTCATTGCAGCTTACAGCAAGCCTCTCTGATTTTCCTGGAGCATGCTTCTGCCTACCTGGCAGGGGAGCTTAGTGGAGAGGTGCCTGTGACCACCAGTGCAGGAACTACAGAATGGTTCTTAAATTTTGGGTTTTAAAACCCTGGAAATGGAAGGGATTATCCTAGCTTGCCATGTGTGGTTCTAGATTCCAATTCTCTCTCTCTCTCTCTCTCTCTCTCTCTCTCTCTCTCTCTCTCAATTCAAGGGCTGCATTTTGCATGAAAAATGTTCCTTGGAGCTTTTAGAATATCCCGTGTTCATTAATTATTACACCCTACAGCCCAGAACGTCTTTTTCTATTGAACCATGCATTGAAAGCTTTGCATTGGAGACAATCTATGAGTTTTTTTCAATGTTGTGACATGGTGCTCTGATCTATGTATTTTGATGTACATACAGTGATTGTTGTAGTCAAAAGAGATTAACATGTACATATCTTCTATAATTGCATTGCTCTGTTTTTTAACTTTGAGCAGTAATAGTACTAAATTCCATTGTCTTGGTTGGTTTTAATATAGTATACAGTTTTAATTCCAGTCCTTGTGTGGCTTTAAGCAGATCACTTAAGTTTTTAAAAACATCTATATCTATATCTATATCTATATCTATATGAATGAGAACTGAACTAAAAATGCAATAAGCCAGGAAAGACATGCAAGGATCTTAGCATCATGTCTGTGATGATGTGATGGTTAGTGTCAACAGTCAATTCAATAAAATATAGAATCATCAGGGAGATGGGATAGGCCCCTGACATGCCTTTAAGGGATTGTCTTGATTACCTTAAAGTGGGAAGACCCACCCCCCACCATTCCATGAGTGGGATTGTGGACTACAAATGGGTATAGTGAGCATTCAACCATCGGTAGATGAGCAGCTCCTGCTGTTATGACTTCCCTACTATAATACTGTAACCTGGAACTGGGAGGGGAATAAACCCTCTCTTCCTTAAGTTGTTTTCGTCAGAGTATTTTATCACAATAACCAAAAAGGAACCAAGAATCCTACTAAGAAGGACAAAGAATAGCAGTTACATCTTCAGCAGCATCACTATGCTGGCTGGTTTTACCCACTGGTCTAGTTAGGTTGCCTTAGCTCACCTCTCCAATTGTGTAGAAGTGATTCATGTCTACAGTGAGTTTTCTTGGAGTAAAGGTGACTATAAAACAAACAAATAAACACACAGACAAACAAAACGAAAAATTTCAGTATGATCTAATCAACCAAAGACTCTAAGGGTGGATTCAGAACTCCCCTCAGGAAGAATGTGGTGGTCCACAGTGCTGGCTCCAGTGGGTTGTGCCTGATGGTGTGACCTCGCAGCCCCACAACTGCATAGCATAGCAATTCTTTACAATCTCTCTCTCTCTCTCTCTCTCTCTCTCTCTATCTCTCTCTCTCTCCTCTCTCTCTCTCTCTCTCTCTCTCTCTGTCTCTCTCTCTCTCTTCCATGCTGGGGGTAGAATACAGGGCCTCACTCATGCTAGGTAATTATTCTATCACTGAGCTACGTACCCAGCCTAAATCTCTGAACATATATTAGGAGTTCTTGTTCTTGGCTGGAACCCAGACTAATATAATTATTATCATAATGATCAGCACCTAGCTTCCATCACTCCACCGTCACTACTATTGAATACATGCACTTTGCACAGCTCATAGGCCTGAGACACATACACTGAAGAGTCTTACCTCCTGAAGGATACTTGTCCTTAGGCTCCTTCCCAGACCTGGCTACCCTTACTTTTGAATGTCTCAGAAGCCAGAAGGAAGATACTAAGCACCTGCCAGTCAACAGGACTTACAGCTGTCGCTTTGCTTGCCTTCCCTCAACTCTCCGATGTGTAATGTAACCATTCACTTTCACACCAGCATTTTTACAGTGCAGAGGACATGTCTACTGTTTCAGCTCCTCTAGAGAGCCTCTACCTCATTCATATGAGGATTTATTCTTCACTCAACACTTGGCTGAGCCCTCCCCATAGGCCTATTTAAATATCTATGACAAGTCTCTTCCCTGCACAGAGTTCATGCTCAGTGGGGAGGCAGGCGATAGATGGTCTCCAGCAAGCCAATGACTGACAAGGATATTTCATATGGAGACTTGAGTGTCCTGAAACAGAATTACAACAGAGTGGCTGCAGGTGGTAGGAGAAGCACGTTTGGATGAGGTGAAGGAGGCTGTTTTCAGTGAGACCAGAACTGAGGGAAAACATCAGCCACATAAGAGCTGGGAGGGGGAAAGAGCATGCACAAAGGCCATGACATAGGAAAAGGGTCCAGTGTACTGTATGGGTAGACCTACGCTATAACGGTTATGGGGCGATGGGAGCTTGAGGGCCACAGGGTGGAGCGCTTATCATAGAAATGTATAGAAAATGGTACACAAATCAGATTATGCAGCGCTTCTGAGCCATGGTCAGGATTAATCTGGGATTTTTTAAAATTTAGTTTGAATAAAGACTCTGAAGTATTTTATGCTAAGAGAGACAGAGACAGAGGCAGAGACAGAAAGAGACTGTGTGTTCATCTGTGTTCAGCTACGTGTGTGCGCGCGCGTGCATGTGCAGGTCAGAGGACCAGGTGTTCCTCAGGAACCATTTTCTTTGTTTTTTGAGTTAGGGTCTCTCACTGAAGCTGTAATTTGCTGATATAGTTAGACTTTCCCTCCAGTGATCCCCAAGAATCCACCTGTCTCTGCCTCTCCTTCGTTGGGATTACAAGCACATACCACCCCTCCCCCAGCTTTTCACATGGGTTCTGGGGACCATGCTTATCTGGCAAGTACTTTACCAATCCAGCAATCTCCTAGCCTCCTGCTTCATGAGTCCTCTCCGCCATTCATGTGAACCTAATAGACAGAGGAATAACAATTCTTGGAAGGGACAGAGGTGATATAATGGGGGACATGTTCTGTCTGGTCAGAAACATGCATGGTTGATCAAGCTGAGGCTGGCGGAATGAAGGGCTGGAGTGTGACTAGAAAACTGCCATAAACCCTAGCAGATGATGCAATATACATGGAAATGGGCTACTATGTAAGACTCAGAGGTAATGAAGACGCCATAAAAGAAAATACAATGTACACCTCTCACTGATCAGGTAAGAAATGCCATGAAGATAGATGGGGTTATTTGAAGACTCAGCTCCGCACTCTACAAAAGCACCTGGACATCTGTATGGCATTTCCATAAAGCCCTTGAAGATGCCAGGATGAAGCATGAGCTTACAATGAGCTGCAGAGGGCTAAATTGGCTGCCAAAGGCCAGGGAGCCCTGTGCACTGGAAGCAGCCCTCGCATACCGAGTAGACCTGGATCACGACCGTTGGAGGAAATAAACCAGGGTTTCAAGTTAAGGTCATTTTTCTCTGATAAGAAGAGCATTGTCAGGTTGTTTATAAATCCCAACCTAAAAAACATACCAGAGAACTACCTGTGTTCTCAAGTATTTCTGGGCTTAAAGGGCCCTCTCTAAAATTCTTAGGTGGCGTATTTCTGCTTGGCTGGCTACTGGGAATACGGTGACGGGAAAATCTCATAGTAAATGTTGTGGGCATGTGTTTGTCACTCCATAAATCCTCACTCTGTGCTTGACAGGAATCCAAGATCACCTTTTCAAGCTAATCTAACTGAGGGATAAGACAGCATTCTTAGCACTTCAACTGAAACTCGCAATGACTGGCAGTAAAATCAGTCTTTAGCCATTATGATTGGCAGAAGGTTATAGTGTTGGAGGCAACTCACTTCTGAGAGCTTGAGAGTTTCTTACTTACAAAAATAAAATAAAAAAATACCTGGAGGCAAATATCCCAGCTGCTTAGAATGCTGGTAATGTCTGGAGAAAGATCTCTGACACTTACATAGCAAGGCAACACCAAACACATCACATATCCTCCCACCTTGGAACTCCTGCCTGCTCCCCATCCCTAGATACACTTGTGTAGAACAGACACCAAATACTAAGATGCTGATTTATAGTAAAGGCATTTGATCTCACAGGTCTCCTTATGAACACAATCAGTCTATTCTTACTGACTTAACTCAGTATTATTCAGTCTTTGTGGTTATCTTTCTAAATTAATCATGGGAATTAAGCACTTACCTCAATATGTTAAACATTGTGTGTGTGTGTGTGTGTGTGTGTGTGTGTGTGTGTGTGCGCGCGCGCGCGTGCGCGCAGGTGCATGTATGTAAAGAATAGGCAGGTCAGAGGTTGACAGTGGTGTGCCCTTCAATTACTCTCCAAATGACTTCTGAGACAGAGTCTCTCACTGAACATGATGCTTTCCAATTCAGTTGGACTGGCTGGTCAGCAAGCCCCAGGGACATTTCTGCCTCTGCCTCCTCAGGGCTGGGATGAGAGGTACATACTTCCACACTCAGCTTTTACATGGGTTTTGAGGATCTGAACTCAGATCCTTATGCTTGCACTGCAAGCACTGTACCAACGAAGTCATCTTCTCAGCCCTGTGTTCTTATGCTGGTTTAAAGGAAATATATCCTAGTTTCCACCAAGTAGCCAAAGCACATCTGTGTCCTAGAAACTTCTGTCATGATTTCTCTGTCCTTGTGCTGTTGGATAAAAAGCTAGGTTGTCATTAACTATCTTGTGACATATGCTGAGCTAAGTAGTAATGACCCATTTCTGGTCCTTCTATTTCTCTACCTTTCAGCCTCTATCTTAACACCAGTGATGCGGATTGGCAGAAGAAAAGCAGAAAATCAGGAGACTGAACATTCCACATGGTTTTTCTATTTCTGCCTCACAGGAAAATGGCATTTTTCTTCCCTCTCTCCCTCTGTCATCCTCACTCAATGGATCTCTTTCTCTTACACAGTGAGAAAAAAATTGAGAGGTGAAGAAGGGATGGGGAGAGAGAAGAGATGTCATCAAGAGGAGAGGAGAAGGAAAGGGAGGGCAGAGAAGAGAGGAGAGGGAAAGGGAGGGCAGAGAAGAGAGGTGAGGGAAAGTGAGGGCAGAGAAGAGAGGAGAGGGAAAGGGAGGGCAGAGAAGAGAGGTGAACAAGAAAGTGCATTCAGTATAAAGTCACATTAGGCTTTAGAAGAAAAGTGAAGGAAAGGCGTTTAGGGCTCTGGAGGGAGCCCAGAGAGGGCATGGGGTTGAGGAGGAGAAGTGGGGCAAGTAGAAGAGTTGCCCTCCCCTCTGAGCCCCCTGAGCTGGCAGACATCTGTCAGGCCTTCCTGTCGCTGCTCTGCAAGGCAGCAATTCCTAGGAGTGCAGGCCAGTCCCCTCCCAATTGCTCTTTCTGCCCTGCATGCCATTCCTGTCTGTCTTGATAGTGCTGGATTTTCTCGGCTTTTATCTTTTTATGACTTTAGAGCTCTTTAGCTGCAGATCTGCTCACCGAGGTAGCTTCCTATCCTTTCAGTTTCCTACAAATTATCATGGAAATTTAAGAATCTAGTCACTTGTGGTGGTGGTGGTGGGGGGGTCTCTCCATTAGAAGAGGGACAAATTCCTATGTCATGCTTATTAGCTTAGCACCAAATAGGTACCTATGGCTTGAATGGCTGAATGGCCATACCCAACATGTACTGAGGACAAAAGAGAAGAGGAGGGCAGGGGAGGGCAGGACAGGGGAAGGGGAGGCCAGGACAGGGGAAGGGGAGGGCAGGACAGGGGAAGGGGAGGGCAGGACAGGGGTAGGGGAGGGCAGGACAGGGGTAGGGGAGGGCAGGACAGGGGAAGGGGAGGCCAGGACAGGGGAAGGGGAGGCCAGGACAGGGGAAGGGGAGGGCAGGAGAGAGGAAGGGAAACACAGGAGAGAGGAAGGAGGGCAGGACAGGGGAAGGGGGTGTCAGAAGAAGGGAAGGGAAGGAGAGGTAAGGAGGTGGGAGAGGAGCACAAGAACAAAACAGAAGGGAGAAGGGCAGAGCCAGAGGAGGTAGGAGAGTTAAGGCAGGAGAAGATAAGGTGGGAGAGGTATGAAGAAGATGAGGGGATGTAAAGAAAGACAAGGCGAGGAGCAGAGCAAGTAGAGTGAAAAGGGGTGAAAGGGAAAGGGAAAGGCTGAGGGGAACAGAGGGAATGAGAAATGGCGGCAATCAAAGTACAAGGGATAAGGTATTGGTGCAGTTCCCTCAGAGGACAGATGAACCTGTAAACAGAGACAGTAAGACTGCGCTTTAAAGCACACGTAGCACTATAATTGCTCCATTACCTCTATCAACGGTAAGATGTGCTATACACAATGCCATGGGTGACCTGTGGGGTGAACCTTAGAAGCAAGGCAAGAGATCGAAGGTGGGAGGAAGGCAGTCACTGAAATCCCAAAACTGGAATGAATGGGGACTCAGAATGCAAGTACCCCTCCAGGTGGACAATAGGGACTTTGGAGGGGCAGTGGACTCCCTTGTGCAGGGACTGGGGTTATAGCAGTTTTAATATAGAAAGCTAGGAAAGTTAGGGGCACCTTGGTGGTGGCTCTAAATGTTAGCTTAAGATTGTGGCAATCTTAAAATATAACATGAGTGATGTTTGAGAACACAGCACAGCTTGCGCAGCCCAATGTAAAACAGATGCAAATCATATGTAAATGTGCACGTGTCCCCTTTGGCTGGCTCTGACTTCAGCTGCTTCTGAACATGAGAACTAGAGACACACTCGGATGTCTAGTCAACTTGGCGGACAGTGACTCACTTTCTATGAAGGCCAAGACTGCCTTCTCTAGGTGGTAAGGAACATCTAAGGACTCAAGAATAAAGTTTATGTTTGTGACAGGAAATAGAGAATCAGGTGACTCCATTTATCATTGGGCTGCTAAGTGGACCTCCAGGTAAAGGGATTTACCTCTAGACTGAGAGGAAAAGGACAAAGCAAAGACTCATTGCATCCCTGCAAGAGACCCACTGTGACTGTATACAAATATAAATGTACTGTTACAGTTTGTGCGGTAGTTAGTGCTGAATGTCAACTTGACATGTGATCCTGACTCACCTGAGAGATTCTCAATATGAGGGACTCTCTAGATCACGTTGGCCTATAGGGGATTATCTTGATTGGATTAATTGAGGTGGGAAGATGCGCCCTGCATGTGGGAGGCACCATTTCATGGGTTGTATCCTGAACTGATGAACAGAGCAATGAGTAAGCACAATGTGTTCATTGCTTGCTGTTCCTGATCATGGATATGATGTGACCTTCCCCACTACGGTGGACTGTACCCTGGAACTGTGATCTGAAATAAACTCTTTCTCCCCTTAAGTTGCTTCTGTTGGTGTGTTTTATCACAGATAACAGGAAACGGAACTACAACAGTTTGGATGTAAAATGGCCTCCACAGGCTCCTGGGTTTAAACTTTTGGTCCCCAGCTAGTGGTGCTATTTTAGAAGTCTGTGGAACTTTTTGTGAGTAGATCTGATGGAAGAACTGGGTCAGTGGAGCTAGATCTATTGGGGTATATTATCTCTGGCTCCTTCTGGCAACATTCAGCTTCCTAGTCTGGTCATGATGTGAGGAGCTCAGCCATACTCTCATGCCACCGTGGAGTTTCTACCCATACCTTCTCTGTCAGGATGGACCCAAATGCCCTGAAATCAAACCAGACCAAAACAAAACAAAAAAATCTATCTTTTCAGAAGTCAGTTCTGTCAGTACTTTACCAGAATGATGAGAAAAACAACAAATACATTATTTTAACATTTTAAACACATGGTGCAGTGGCATTAAATACATTCACGCAATGTGCAGCCATCACCACCACCATCTTTACAACTCTCATCTTACAGGCCTGAAACTCTCCTCATTGAACAAAGTTGCCGTGAGCCCCTGTCCTCAGCCTCCTGAAATCACCACTCTATTCTTGGTCTATAGGAATTTGATGACTCTGAGAGTTTCATATAAGTGAAATGATATAGCATTTGCTTTTTTTTTATGACTGGTATGTTTCATCTAGTATAATGGTTCAAGGTCCATCCGTAATATAAAGAGAATTCCCATCTCTCTTAAGGAACACTGAATAATATTCCATTGTGTATGTACATCTGTGTATGTAGTACGTGCATGAATGCCACATTTGTCTTACTCATTCATCATGGCACTTGGTATTAGTATGAAGCATGCAGCTATAAACACATGCATGCAAATATTTCCTTATGACTCTACTTAATACTTTTATTGTATACTCAGATGTAGAATTGTTGGATGGGGTACGAATTCTATTTTCAATTGTTTAAGGACTGGCCATACTGTTTTCTACAACAGCTGAACAATTTCACATTTCTGCCAACAGTTCAAGGGAGCTGCCGTTTCTCCACATCTCTATTTTTAATTGCAGCCATCCTGCTGGGTGTTAGGTGTTACCTCTTTGCAATTCTGATTTGCACTTTCCTAATGATTAGCTGAATGGACCCTCTTCTCCTGAGTTTATTGGACATCTGCTTATCTTCTTTGGAGAAAGGTCTATCCTAGCCCCTTTACCATGTTTGAATGTGGTTATTTGATTCCATAGTTGTGTTCAGTGGCTCCTACTGGGGAAGTGGCTCTAGAAGTGAGCCGCTGAAAGATTCCTGCAAAGGTAAGGTCACTGTCACAGGCATACTCTTCCAACAGGCTGCTTAGTGTTTAGCCCATTTCCTGAATTTCTATAAATTCTGCTAGCATTGCCTCTGAAATAAATAACTCGCACATCTCCACTATGACCACGGTCTGCCTCACAGTCCATTCTCACCTGCAGTGAGTGAGGCAGGTTAGAACACTCTCTTGGCCACATCAAATCAAGGCCCCTCTGCCGTATTTAAAATAGAACCTTTGTTTCTACCATGGTGCAAGGACAATGCTCCTGGTCTTCCTGGTGTCTGCTGCTGTCAGCTGGCGGCATCTCCGTACATCCTCCCGCCATTCAGCCACTCTACCCTGTGCTGTCTCAGCTGCGCCATATTGCTTACACTGGTACCAAGTCTTCCGCCCCACTGGGACACTCCTCAGACTGCAAATGCCTGACCCATGCTGCCCTTCAAATCTCAGAGAGGTCTTTTCTTTCCTACCTTCTTCCAAGACGCTGCCCCCCATCTTCCAATTTCATTGCCTTTTGAGCCATTTTCCCTTTCAGAAATTATTTCATATTTGTAAAGGTTGAACACCCCTGCTGTGAAAAAAATCCACGATGCTCCAAAAATGATTGCTGACAGGATGCCACAAGTGGAAAATTCCATGCTTGACCTCCTGCAACAGGTTGCAGGCAAAAGGCAGGCTGCACAAATAATAAAAATAGTATATAAAATTGCCTTCTGGCTATGTGTCTAAGGTGTATATGAAACATAGATGAACTCTGTGTTTAGTCTCGGGACCCATCCACACAATATCTCATATATATGTAAATATGCCACAATCTTAAAAAAAATCTGAAAAACAAAATATTTGTGCTCTCCAGCATTTCAAATAAAGGATAGTCAACCTGTATTTTTTACCTAAAATTGGGTTTTGCTACTTACATATTTCCAAAATAACCATGGCTTAAACAAAATACAGGTTTGTTTTCTCCCCCTTAGGAGAAGTGCAGTATCAGGCATCCCATCCTGACCCTTACTTCCTCTTCCCCTTTTCTTCCACACCCTCCCTAGGTACATACCAGAAGTTGTTTTGAAGTCTCTTATATACAGAGAGAGAGAGAGAGAGAGAGAGAGAGAGAGAGAGAGAGAGAGAGAGAGAGTCAGCCCTTACTGAAGGGCTTTCCCAGAAAACACATCTGTTAATTGCCATTACCATCTTTTGAGACCTCCTACTTTGCTAGGAAAGCAAGGGAACCTAGTGTTATTATTCCTTTAATTTGGGCATATTGACTATGACTAATGGGCCTATTACCAAGGGGTCTATTAGTGAGGAAGAAGCAATAAATGGCTACTGGTAGGCAGCTGGCAGTTTCTGCCAGAATCCCTTCCAGAATATTCTTCCTTGACCAGGGAATGTGAGCATCATGAAAGCAGTGTTGCTGTCTGCTCTGTGTATAACATATTCCGCTGCCTACTGCAGTGTCTGGCAGGCACACTATCAAGAAAGGTGGCGTAAACATTAGTTGAATGAGGATGAAGCACAGTTGTATTTATTTTTCCAAGATTATGTATAAGAATCTAAAAATGAGCAGCTTAGTCTGTAAAGCACTTGCCTTGCAAACATGATGAACTGAGTTCAGTCTCCAGAACCAGCATTTAAAAAACACAACCTTCTAGGTGCGTACTTTTAATCTAGTGATGAGTGCAGACAGGCAGATTCCCAGGGCTCACTGACCAGCCAGCCAGCCTATACTAGTCAGTGAGCTCTTGGCCAAAGAGAGACCCTGTCTCAAACAAGGTGGATGACAACTGAGGAACAACACCCTAAGTTGACCTCTAGTCTCCACAGGCACATGTATACACACAGCCCCTGCACAACACATGAACACGAAACAAACACACAGATATACAGAATGGGAGGAGGGGGAGAGAGAGGTGGGATGGAGGGAGAGAGAGAGGGACAGACAGACACATACACACACACACTCACACACACACACAGAGAGAGAGAGAGAGAGAGAGAGAGAGAGAGAGGCCAAGTATGATGGCACATACCTCTAATCAAAGCACTGTATAGGCTGAGGCAGGAAGATGGGGAATTTGAGGCCAGCTTGGGTTACACAGAGACACTCTTGTCTTTAAAACTAAAATGCACATGGGTCCTTTCAACCTCATTCAGACATTTCCTTTGGTCCACCCACTTTCCCACATGACTCCCTCTTGTTTTAAATGCAAGAGTTGTCAAGAGGTCTGTAAGTAAGGTTACATTTCTTTCTAAAATCCACAACATTGTCTAGGAAGACAGTAAAGTGCTTGCCATAGAAGCAGAAGACCTGAGTTCAATCCCAGAACCCAAATAGGAAATCTGGGCATAGTAGCATGTGTTCACAATCCCAGTGCTGGAAAGGAAGAGGCAGATGGAGTCTAGGTCTCACTGGCCAGCCAGGATAGACTAATAGGTGAATTTCAGGCCAGTAGAGACCCTGTCTCCTATAGTAACGATGACACCCGAGGAGGGACACTTGAGATTAGCCTTTGGCCTCTGTATGCATGTGTGCACACATGCACATGGACCCTACCACACATGTGCACTCACACACACATAAACATACACACACACACACACACACACACATACACACACACACACACCCCTAACACCTCACAATCACTTTGAGTTACTTATATTCAGGTTGCAGATCCAGTTGCAGCCTAGAATAATTCAAACCCTTTTCCTGACAGTCACATGTTTCTGTTGCAGAAAATAAAACAGAGCTACTGTCTGACTTGAGAATTCCTTCCAGAATTTTCCAGGCATTTGGTGCTATAAGTGCAGTGCTCTACAATCAAGAATGGACAATGGCAAGAACTGTCCTGACAATGTTCATTTCATCTCTGCCCCTCGGCAATGACCAGCTGATGCCTCATGCCTATAAGAAGACACTGTCTCTCCAACACAAGCACAAGGGCATGACAGGTACCTGCTTCTGTATAAAACTTCCAAAGCTCCAGGCGCCTGTTGCCTAGAACTCTCAGACATCCATTTCTAAAGGCATTTTAAAGTGCACAAGGCAGGGCCTGTCCTGCAGACATTTCTCAGCTATTACTTTTTAACCGATCACCATTCGATTTTTTAAATGATAAAACAGGGAAACCTTTAAATACTCAGCAGATCCTGAATTATTAAACATAAAAGGGCACTTTGGTGTATTTATTACCACACTGAAGGAAATCTTGTCTGGTTTAAGCTCTTAGCTCCTTAAAATGCCCCCTTTGTTCTGAAGTGAAGTTAAAAATGCATCGCTGTAAAACTCCATCCATTTCCAATTTTCTCAACGTCAGTGTCTGACATTATGAGCAGTCACCCTCCTGGGCTTGCACACTTCCTTTCTGGGGAAGAGGCTGGCTATGTGGATTGATGGTCATACTTCTGTGGCCCCTCTGAACTGAAAGGAACCTCCATGTTTGGATCTGTCTCTTCTCTGTGCTCTCTGTGGACAGTTTCTCTGAGGATTCATTTCTGGGGACCTCTTGCAAGCATAGTTGAGTTGTCAAACTGTGTGAGTGCAGCAAGCTCAGCATTGTGGAGCTCTCACTGGGCTTTACTGTCAGTGAATGTTACCCTTTGCTTTTGTCCTTTCATGGAGGCAGAAGTCTCACATTCTAAAGTTAAGCATTTCAAGTACGGCTTTGCACAGCCTTTGGTACCGTTTGCAAAGAGGCATGGCACCACCTCTGTCTACTTTGAAAACACTTGTTCACCCCAAATTCTATATCAGACTGAGAAGATGTCCAACTAGATAAAACTCTCACATCCCAGGTGTGAAACCAGAGTTAGGACTTCCAGAATCTACATAAAGCTGGACCAAGTAGAATGCATCTGTAATCCCAGGACACTTAAGGTAAGATGGGAGGTGAAGGCGGGAGGAAGCCCCAGAAGCTTGTGGACCAGTAAGTCTGTGTATATAACTAGAGACTGTGTCTCAAACAAGATGGAAGATAAGGATTAATACAAGCAAAGTTATCCTCTGACATCCGCACATGTGACTTGGCACACACACACACACACACACACACACACACACACACACACACACACACACCACCACCACCACCACCAACAACAACAACAAACAAAAATCATAGTCATTAAGCAGTCACTCCCCATTCTTTATCCCAAAGCAGCCATCACTGCCACGTCTGCCTCTGTAGTCTGCTTAGTCTACCCAGCTCACACACAGAATCCAGCAATACCCAGTCCTTTGTTTCTGGCTTCTTTCACTGGGCATCATGTCATAAGTTTTCATTCACACTGTAGCATCTGTCAGGACCTAATTTCCTTTTATGACTGAAAAATACTCCATTATTTAGACAGACAACATTGTTTGCCTGTTGCTCTGTTGATGAACATTTGAGTTATTTCTACTTTGTAGCCACTGTGACTGATATGCCTGTAAACATGAGCATATGAGGTTTTACTTGATCTATTTTCTTAGGTCTAATCCTAGCAGTGGAATGTTTTGGTCTTGGATTAATTCTACAGGTAACTTTTTGCAAAACTGTCAAACTTATTTTCTCTTGTCTTCTACTCACAGGTTTTAAGACTCCCCCGGACTCTGTTTTCACTTGCCCTCAAGAAAACATCACTCTAGAAAAAACATCACTCTAGCTGCTAAGGCAGCTCCCAAGAACAGGACTTAACATGAACAACAAGCTCAAACTTTCCTGTTTAAACCACGATGATGCTGGGCACGAGAAGCTCAAAGCCTTACTTCTCCTTATACTTTTTCCTTATTTCAAAGGGGAACGGCTCTTCAGGGGGTTTGGAAAAACCATACCATACTTCCGAACTTTGATACTTTGTTTCAATAGCTTAAGTACTAGGCGAAGGCCAGCTTGGAGGTGGAAGAAGGAGCTACCATGAGGCACTGAAAAGTAGCAGCACAGGTGTTCAGATATCTAGGAAACAAAGAATCTGTGCTGCTCAGGGTGGCTATGCTGTGTACCTTGGAGAGTGTCCTTGAAACTCCTCAAACACCCCTTGTCCACTCAACTTACAGTCAAAGATAAGACTTCTGGCTTTGTATACTTCAGATTATGCAGTGTCTCTTCTGCACATGGCTAGAACCATACTCATCTGTGCCTGCTTAACTCTGGCTTAGAAGTCCACCTTCCTTCCGCTTTGCAAATGCTGTTTTCTTTGCTCAAAACATCCGTCCATATATCAGCAAGTGGAAAAAGCACACCCATTTTCACAAACCCGCCAAAGATCTCATTCCTCAGGCTTCCCGGGGATCCCTTCTTGTGCATATATACACACACCATCATTAGACTCTCTCTCTCTCTCTCTCTCTCTCTCTCTCTCACACACACACACACACACACACACACACACAAACACACAAACACACACGCACATCCCATTCCTAGGTTTGTGCTTTTTGGTAAATTTTTACTGGGTTTTTGTGTATTTCATACAGAACATCATAATCAAACAACCATCTTTATACCCCCTTCCCCATTGGCACCCTCCCATAGCCCCCTCCACTGGAACCCATATATATTATCATTTGTGTTAAGGCCTATCATGTCAATTTAGTGTCCCCATACATCCTTCAGTGCAAGTTTACCCACTGGGGTCTAGCCAGCCTATCTAGAGTCCCTCCCTTTAAGAAGATCAGCTCTTCCTACTCAGCAGTAATCAGCTGCCAGTAATTCTTCAACTAAGATTGGGACTAGCTGCCCATTTCCACACTTCTGTGCTGGGTTTTTACCTGCTTGAGTTTGCATAGGTCTTGCGCATCCTGACACCATTGCTTTAGGTCCATATGAGCAATGTCCCAGAAGCTCGTAGGAATCTATTTCTATATAGCCGTGCACCCCCTCCCTGGCTCTTATAATCTTTCTGTCCCCTCTTCCACAATAGTCCCTGAGCCCTGGGTGAATAGAGTTTAATATAAGAGTCCTATCTAAGGACCCACACTCTGCAGACTCTTACTCGCCACACTTTGGCCATTTGTGACCCTTGTGTTCTTGTCCCCCTGTTGCATGAGGGAGCTTCATTAATGAGAACTGAGAGATACATTAATGTCCTCTTTACCTCTTGTTCAATGTTCCCTGAGCCCCTTAGGTGTAGAGATTGTGTACATGCTCTTTGTAGGCAGGAAATCTGGTTTTCTGTTTAAAATTGAGATATCAGGGCTGGGATGGTAGATCATTGGGTTAAGTATTTGCCATACAAACTGAGGGCCTGAGCTCAAATCCATAGAACCTGCATAAAACCAGAAAGGATTAGAGTGCATCTATAATCCCAGCGCTCCTACAGGAAGATGGGAGGCAGAGACAGGAGGCTCCCCAAAATCTTGTGGGCCAGCTAGCCTGGAGTACACAGTGGCAAGCAACACTCAGATCCTGTCTCCATAAAGGTAGAAGGTGAGGACTGAAATGTGAATTTGTCCTCTGAGAGCTCCATGCACACTGCACCACTGTACCAGCAATCACAGGCATGAACAACACACACACACACACACACGCACGTACAATAATGGGGATAACAACATGTTCAGTTCTGTGGCATGTTTTCAGTATGAAGGGAACTCATACATTTAAAGAGCCAGATGTACTATTTTGGATGCTACAGATGCTTAAATATTCTTAAAGCTGCCAGACCTTTGGGGACCTGCCCTATCAGTATTCACAATGATCTGAAGAAAATGTTTTTGATTTCATGCTGCTAAGCAAATCACTGGTAAAGTGGCTAGAGAAAAAGGAGGAGGGAGACAGGAAATGTGGGGGGAAAGAGTCCCTAGGAGAACTTCAGGGAGAAAAGGGAGAGTAAATAGCTTCCGGCCAGAACCGTGAACATAGACCTTACAATGCTAACTAACACTACATAAAGTAAGCTATCAAAAACACCATTATCACTGTTACTATGATCTTGGAATAGACTGATAGGAAGGAAAGAGGGAGAGAATGAAGCAAAAAAAGTGAAAGAGGCCTAAACAAATCAAAACAACAATAATCAATGAGGATCCGGTAGAGTCTCCAGGAGGCTAGAGAAAATGATCCTCTATTTTTCACATGCTAGGAACTTAGAAAACGGTACTGAGCTGAGGAGACAGCTCAGTTGGTTTAGTAATTATCATAACAATAGGACCTCCAATGGAGGTGGATCTCCAATGTCCACATAAAAAGTCAGGCATGGCTACACACCACTAGGATCCCTGTGTTGGGGAGGTAAGAACTTACTGGCCAGCCAATCTAGTGGAATTCGTGAGCTCCAGGTTCAGTGAGAGACCTTGTCTTAGAAAACAAGGGATGGAGAATGACTAAAGAAGGTACCCAGTGCTGACTTCTGACCTCCACATGCACATATATGTGTGTACACCCACACATCAAGCAAAACAAACCACCACCACTATCCACAAAACCTGTCAACAAATAATCAAGGAAGCTGCAGAAAACTCTCCAGAGACTGGGAAAATGAACGACCTTCCCTGGTCTCAGATGTGAGAGCTTAAAAGAGAGTCCTTAGATACTGCTCCAAAAAGCGGAGGATGGAAGCAAAGTCATGTTTAGCAGGTTAAACTCCATTTAGTAACTGTTTGTAAGACCTATAACCAGGCCCTGATCTTTAGTTTATGCACGTCTCCGATACTCAGTATGTCTCAAATCTGTGTGATGAATCTGTTGCCCTGTTCAGTTTTGCCAATGCCAGATGCTAGCCACCTAACCTGGGCCATGGAGTTCACTGATCTCACCCTGATCTGTGACTCACACAGTAGAGAAAAAGTTTGCGCACCTGTCTTGCAAGCCTGTGCAGTGACAAGCATCCTAAAATACCTTGCCCAGTCAGAGCCATCTTTCAAACCATCAAACACAATCTGTATCACTAGCCGAACACATGTGCAAACCCTCACATGGTCAGGCCAGTAAATGGAGGCACAGAACACAGTGAACAGAGAGAAGCCTTCTTAAACAAGTTCAGAACATAGAGACTGTAAAGATTTTCTTGCTAGAATGATAACATTAAATAGAAAATTAGAGACCAATGAACTTTGCTGATCCCAGCAATACCTGAAGATTTAAAGGGAATGATTTCAGTTGTCTTTATTATGCCTTCTAAATGCAATAAAAACTGCTTATCAGGCGAAGGGATAGCTACAAGATTAGATTCATAGATGGTTGCCGCACACAGAGTGATGGATGTCTGAGGGGGAGGATATACCAATTGCCTTACCTTGAATACATGTATGGAGCTGCCACATGGTACTCCATAAATATTCCACAACTATTATACATCAATTAAAAATAAAAAACATTCTAGGAGAAGATGGCTGCAAGTCTTTCAGTTTAGTAATGAGCATCTGTCCCATATTGAGAAGAACACTCTTAACTCTTCATCCTCCCCAAGGGATAGGTTTCCCCAAATCTTAGCTGTTCCATGGCCATTGCCATTAAGGCCAGCATTGCTACAATGATTGATGATCAACTGACTAATATCATTTTTCTGTGACATTCTTTACTTAAAGTGACATATGTTGTTTTAAAAGGCAACTGTATATCATTACTGAAAAAAGTATAAAAAGCACTTATCCAAGTAAAAATTAACCATCAAAATATATAGTATAATCACAAGTTGTTGATATATGCTCTCATGACTTGCAGACTCAAATGATATGACTCATACATCACCATATCACCAGTATCATCACCATCATCATCATTATTTGGTTTATAAAGGCAAGGTCTTCCTATGCATCTCATGTTGATCTGGAGCTCATTGTATGCCCAGAGCTGACCTCAGACTTACAACAATCCTCCTGCATTAGCCTCCAGAAAGCATGGATTATAGACAAGGGCAACTGCACCCAGCGTCCTACATTATTATTAGAAATGAACATCAGCCTGACTATGGAGACACTTGGGATGCCCCCAAACAAAACAAAGCTCTTGTTGCCGACATACACAGGGGGTGGAAAGGGATTTAAAAAGAAATGGCTTTCTCTCCAACTGACTGATTTAATACTACGTTATGGCATCTATGTGTATTCCACCTAAATCCATAATAACAAGTTCAGGCTTGCACTTCGGGAAAGACTGTTTTGAACTAATTTAAAAAAAACATAATATAAACCTCTTTTAAAATCTCCTTCCAGTTGTTTAAGATAATTTAGCCTTCTTTTCCTAGGGAAGAATTACCTGCAATTTGAAACTAACTAAATATGCTTTAATCCCTGCTTGGTACACAAGTAAAACACTAATATACTAAGGCAGCTCAGTACCATGACTGCTGTGTCTGAGCAAGGACCTTGTGCCTCTGAGTAGACCTGTGTTCTGTCATTTAAAAGCTCTCAGACACTATGTAAAGTAACACCCCTCTGCCTCCATCTCCTGTCTATAAAACAGAATACAACTTGACAACTGACTAAGGCATGGTGGGTGGCAATGCATGTAAAATGCTCGTGTGTCCATCATATTCAAGAATCACATATTCATTCAATGTTATATAGACTACCTGCTTGGGTTGGTTTCCTGTTGTTCCTATAACAAGCCATCAAAAATTGGATGGCTTAAACCAGTGCAAGTCATCTTTCAGTTCAACAGCTTTGAAACGTGATACAAGTCCCACTGAGCAAATCTTAATGGCGTTCCTCTTTAGAGGCTCCTTGCTCTCGTCCCCTCCAGATCCTCAAGTTGTCTGCATGTCACAACTCATGGCTACCTTCTACTGAAAAGATGACCAGGATGCATCAAGATTTTATTAGAAAATGTCATTTTGAAACCCCCTGCTCTCTGCCTCGTTCCACATCTAATACGCTATTTCATTGTATTGGATTCATGCAAGCAATCCAAGATGAGATCATCATCTCAAGTTGAGGCGCAAACCTAATACAATCTGCAAACTTATTTCCCCTCTGCTGTGTAGCCTATCACTTTCACAGAGTCAAGGGATCAGAGCATGGCTGTATTCAGGGCAGGACATTTTACTGACCAAACTGTCAACCTGCAGGTTGTTCCTTCATACAAAGAGAGTAAATATGCTGTTATATCTCTTTGTTTCCTAATGTTATTTTCAGCATCTTTGCAACTCTGTTTAATGAGGATGGCTGGGTCAGTGAGCTCTGGCCTCTTCTATTATCATGTTTCCTGAGTTTCATGCCTTTCTTCGATTGCTTTTTCACTCCATGACTTTCTTTCATTGTTTTTGCCCTCCGTACTTTTCTTCTATTGCTCTTAAAAATGTCTTTATTTTGAAATACTCTTAAACTTTCACAAAGATCACAAATGAGTAATACAGAGTACTCCTGCCAGCCTCTCCCCTCCACACTCTGATGCTAACACTTTACTTATTCACAGAGCAAAGGTGAGAATCAGGAAATGATCATCAACACAGCACTGTCCTCTAGATTGCAGAACACATTGGGTGTCATTAGCTTTTCCATTTATCCCCTTTTTGGGGGGTCAGGATTCCATCCAGAAGTATACTCAACTCTTCATTTTTATCGTACATTAATTTTCTCATAGCTGATGGTCTAGCTCTTTAATCTCCGGCCTTCCAAGCGTTGCTTCACCTTTCTTGTCCTCCAATCTCCACAGAGGGGACTCAGGCCTCCATAGGCATTTGAGTCCGCAATTGACATTTAAGTAGGCTCAGGATTCATTCAGGCAAGTCCCAAGCCCAACACACCTTCTCCTTGCTGAATACTGTGTTTCCCCTACCGTCAGATTCATGAGCAAAATGTCTCTTTGCATCAAGCACCAATGGGTTACCATGGAGCTAAATTTATGCCATCAAAATTCAGGGATTATTAACTACCTTATATAAGAACTAGACCTGCCCTTCAGCACTGCTTTTTCTCTCTCTTTTCCCTATTAACTACCTGTTATCCCCAGTTTGGAGAGCAATCGATGGAATAGTAGGGAAAGGGCATCAATAGATTAAAAACTGTTTCCTTCTAATAAAATGTTAAATGATGTTGAAAATTAATCAGCAGGGCTATTTGTACTGCCCTTCTCAGAGGGAGATGGCTCAGGAAATTTAACAAATTATTCTCACGATGATGTTCCTATTTTAGAATTTGCATTTTGTTCCCAAGGCTTGCACTCAGCCTCAAAGTTGCCTGATGATGGATAATAAAACCAATCTGATCCTTTTACCCGGATGGTTTGAGGGGTCTGCTCAGAGCTGTCCACTAAAGAACATTCTTTTGGGCTTTATACTTAATTATTTCAACTTCATCTTTAACCCTCTTTTTATGATTTTTGTTTCTTTAAGACAACTAAAGATATTATTAATCATGAGCATGCTTTTCTGGCAGAAGCACGCTCTGTAATGATATGCCTAGCTTAAAAGCAAATCTAATCTAGTTGCTTATTAAATTTAAATGTGTTTAAGGCTGATATGGTTTGAAGATGATATGTAAAATAACAGCTTCCATGGTTATAAATGTCAACTCTCAAAATTATATGCAATATAACACATAGAATAAATGCTGCTTCATTTTTACATTCCACTGTGATCAATTCATTAAGCGATGTTTTACAAGCCAGGAGGACGGTTGCACAACAAGAGGTACCATTTGTCACAGCACATTTGAAAGCGCCCAGGAAATGTTGTGATTATTTTTTTGTTAGGAATGGATTATAGTTCTTATTGGAGGGATAAATGTAGCTTTTGATGTCACATGACATGAGTTACTTCTTCAATCATATACTAAAGACTGAAGAAATCTATTCTTTAAAAAATTATTTTTGATTTATTTATTTTTATTCTATGTGTATGAGTGTATTGCCTGTATGCATGTAAGTTCACCTGTGTTGTGCAATGCCTGCAGAAGCCAGAAGAGGGTGTTGGATCCCCTGGAACTGGAGTTAAGGACAGTTGCTAGTTGTCATGTAGGTGAGGGGAATTGAATCTGGGTCCTCTGCAACACCAGCCAGTGCTCTTAACCACTGAGCTGTCTCTCCAGTCCAAGAGATCTATTTTTAAAACAAAGTTCTGTGCTAATAATATGATAGTATTATATATCATACACACAGGAGCTCACAGCAGCTGTGGTTACGTGCACAAGACCTGCACAAGATCAAGTCATTAAAAAATTCCAACTTGGCTAGGGGTGGGGCTAACAAGGCCCAACTCCTAGCTGAACAACTCTTGGTATCTTATGGATGCTGGAGGAAGGAGAGCCACTTTTCCTTGGTGATGTGGTCATTGGTAGGTTGCCAATGCCCCGCTGATGGCCCCACACCCAAGAGAATACAGCCAGCACTAATTGCACTCACTGGTTTACAAATAATAAAAATAAGAGGACATGAAGATGGGAGAGAGTTGTTTTGAGGGATCTCCAGGGAATTTGGAGTGGGAGAGTGAATGGTGGATATGATCAAGATGCATTGTACAAATGGATTCAAATTTCAAAGAATAAATAAAGACATATTATTTTTAAAAATGGAAGAGGGGCTGAGGAGATAGATCAGTCTGTAGAGTGTTTTCCTTGCAAGCACAAGGACTGCAGTTGATCTCCAGAATTCATGTAAAGTCAAGGATGGTGGTGTGAGCTTGCAGCTCCTGGGGAGGTAGATACAGGTTGATCCCTGGGGCTCCTTGACCAGACAACCTAGCCTGGTTGGTGAGCTCCTAGCCAATGAAGACCCTACTTTAAGAAACTAAAAGGATGCTGACTGAGGTTTGTGATTCATGCATACACACAGGTGGATACATCCTTGCACATACATCACCTGCATAAACATTCACACACATATATGCAAATGGAGAGATGTGAAGGAAGTTTCTTGGGAAGAGAGTGCTAGCTATAAAAAATTTACAAGAGGGTGAAGGACCTAAGCGGCTTTTCTTCCTGTTGAGGAAACTGTTCCACTATGTGTTCATCTCATCACATGCACACCCTGGGGTGTTCCCCAAATTGGACTGATCATCAGGATTCACAGGGCAAGAGCCCTATTCAGGATGTTCACTGAAATGATGGAGGAGAAGCCAGAAACTCACATTTCAAATATAAAAACAAGTTCCTTCATGACTCTAGGAACAATGAATGTCCCTTGAAGCATAGCCCAGCCACATTTAGTACATGCGTATGTATGCATAGCAGAGACCATGCTCAAATAAATGAGTGACACAGGCAAAAAATGGACTCTCTCCCTGTGACCATCCTGCTCTACAAAATCCTCATGCTCATGGCTAGGAGTAACTAACTCCATTCGGATGGTTGATGAAATGGCACTGATTCCCAGGTAACTGAATTTCTGATTTCACATAGCACTGATTTCTGAGTAGCCATGTCTTATGGTTTGCATGTAAAGTATCCCTTAAATGCTTGTTTATGTGCTTGGACATGTGCTCTTTAGCTGGGGGTACTGTTTCTGGAAGTTTTAGACTCTTTTGGACATGGCTGGTCGATACAGGGCCATAGGGGCAGGACTTGAGGGAGTTGGGCTGCTTCTGCTTCTGGCCCAAGCTCTCTGTTTACTGATCTCCCAGGAGGTTCCTGCTACCACGAGTAACATCAGGCTTTCCCCATGTGTTCCCAAATTTCTTCTGCCCGTTTTTTTGGCTCAGTGGCAAGAAGAGTAACTAACATGACACGGTACTCTCTGACCCCTCCTGGGACAGCCTCCTTAATTTCCTCTTCTTCATGAGATCTCTCCCGATTGTCTCTTCAGCCAATGATATGGAGCTTAGAGTTTCACTTAGGAAAAAATAAAATAAAATAAAGTGCCTGGCTGAGAACTGAAAATATCTGTTGGGAATTTATTGAAGAGTTAGACGCATCAATGCTTATAAAGGCTAATGAGAAAAACGAGGGCAGAGGCTAGCTGGCTCGGCTGGAAGGATTTTTATTTTAAATTTAATTGTGCTGGGCTCACCAAGTTGATCAATGGTTTTCTGTTTCTTAGTGGCCTTCTAAGAAGTCTTGGGGTTTTGTCATTACTCAAGGGAGAACTCTACATTTGGGTCATTAATTGATGTCCTGCCCAATGGTCTTCCATTTCAATTAGGATAATGATCCATTTTTCTTATACATTTGGGTTGAGTCTATTCCGGACATGCAGGTAATCAAGATATAGACTGTAAAACTGACTCTTCCAGAATGTTTGAAGAAAGAAAATCGTATTCAATTTGATTGTATTCACTGGGGGAGCTTTGCAAGGAATTGCCCACAGGTATCTGTGGGAACCATGGGAACTGGTGACCTTGACCTCACTAGTAATTTAAAACCTATTTAGGGCCTCTTTCTCCCAGTGGTAGGCTCCTTTATAAATTAAGAAATAATGAAAAACAGATATCCATGGCTATATTCCCTGTGTGGTTATATGTGGTGGTGAGACAGTGTTGAGGGGTAAGACGTTCCTAAAATTGGGTAACCTGAGTTAGCGTGAGTATATATAGCAGGGTGCCCATAACAACTGCCATCCTTATAAGCCTCCATAACTAGAAACCCTTCACTCCGTGTAGTGACATTTTGATAAACTTCTGGCTTGAGCTTCCTGAACCAGCCCTTCACTGGAGATAGGTCATGCTACCCAGGATGCAGTCATGGTCCCCAAAGTGCTTCTTCCAAATCCTTTCTGCTTACTAGTTTCTACCCCGTTTCCTCAACCATTTACCAAAAGTTCTGCTAACTCTAAAAGCTACACTTTTTTTATCAGCCTACACAAGACAATTCCTCATCTGTCTTATGGAATGCCCTACACCATGTCATGGTATGTCTTCTAACAATCTGGAGGTACCAGAATTCCCAAACGAGTTCAGAGAGGAAGGCTGCAGTAGCAGAAATCCCACTGGTGCAGGACAGCAAGGTGGACATTGGTATAAGGAGCCAACATTGACTGCATAAGTCTGCTAGTGGGATCAGATCTGATGTGCTTCAAATACAAATTAGTATTCAGACCATGGGAGAGATAAAAGTGCACACACACACACACACCCCAAACATTTCCTTCCTGCCTCACTTCAGCTATGGTCTATATTAGACATCCACAACATGCACTTAGAAGTTTTCTCTAAATGGCATTTTGAAACTAATTGTAATGCAAATTTTAACCCTAGGGATTTTAATAAATCCTTACTCAAGCATTATCAGAGCATTTCCATACAAGACTTAGAATGCCAAAGGAAATACAGGAAGATGTCCTATGGTGTCTTCATTTTAGCTTAAAGCACTTAGGCTAACTTCTCCAGATCTATAGGCAAGGTTTGTTTCCGGGATCCAGTGAAGAGTACATGGGGTCTGAGAATGCTTACTCTGGAAGGATTTCCTTCCTTTCAGGGTACTGAACTGGCTGATTCTTTAATCTCTCTCTCTCTCTCTCTCTCTCTCTCTCTCTCTCTCTCTCTCTCTCTCCCCCCTCCATCCTTCCTTTTTCCTTTTCCTACTCCTTCCTTTCTCCTTCCTCCTCTCTCTTCTCTCTTCTCTTCTAGTTTCTCTTTGTTCAAATAGGGTCTCACTCTACAGTCCAGGCTGGTCTCGAACTCCTCCTGCCTCAGCTTCCTGGGTGTCATGCCGAAAATCTTTAATGTCCATGGTCATGCTAACAATTCTAATTAAATCCAGTGGATAATTAAAAAAAAACTATGAGAGTAGAGGGGTACTTGTTGGGAGGTAGAAGGGCTCCAGAAGGGGTAGGAGGGGGACAAGAGAGGGTAATTAGGATGGATGTTATTCAAATGCATCGTTACATGGTTGAAATTGTCAAAGAATAAAAAATCCCCTTTAATACAATCAGAAAAATGTTCCACATTCCATGCAGAAAATTTGAAAGAGAGAAAAAATAAAAATTATCCTTGATACCACTTAGCTGGAATTATTTTATGATGAGTTCTTCAATAGACACATTCCCAATCTTTGTTCTTTCTGTCAACTAATGCTCAGAATGTTGAGTTTCTGCCCAGGGCACTATGAAATGTACCTTGTTCACCTGGCAACACATGGTGAGTGTTTTCTAGTAGGACCACGCTAAAATGACCAATTCTCTGTACCCCAAATTTAGATTTATATTTTGAATTATCATCATTAGGAAAAGAGCTGATAAAACAATATTTTTCTTTGATTTATATGTATTTCCTTGAGTTTAAAAGGGTAGTCTTATTTTGCCAAATTCTGTATATTCTCTTTTTTTTTAAAAGAATTTCACCCAATTTAAAAATGATTAATAATCTACCAGAATAATTAAGGAAAGACAAATACACTTATGTGGAAAAAATACTTTATTTATATCCTGCCATATTCAACCCATTCTTTCTAATCTTATGTATAATTGCAATAGTGAAAAATGACTGGTGAGAGACTTTGAAAACAAATAGTATTGGCTAGTTTTGAGACTATTAGGTGGATTTTAATGTAGGCTGTGTTTCTGTGACTGCTGTTGGTTGTAATAATGATATCATGACTTTAAACCATATATTTCTTTCTCTAAACCTCTTTGTATGAAGTTAGAGTTTCATAAAATCTTTTTTTCCTTGATAATGGTTGTTCCTTTTGTGCAAGTATTAAGTCCCAAATGGTAAACAAATGAGTCTATTCGATTACTCTTTCTGTATGTGTATATATATATATACAAACATACACATATATATATAATATTTATCAAAAAATAACAGATAAAAATAACATGCTTCTTGGTGAAGATGAGCACACAGTAGCAGTTAGCTCAAGGGTGAAAGACTTGAACATTAGGTTTCTTGCCTAAGAACACCATGGGTGACTCTCTGTACTGGCATAGTCTACAAGGCTTCACAGAATGCACCTGCTTACAGAGCGCAACATCAACAGTCTCAAGTTACACAAAGCATTTGTGTTTCCCAGAGGCACCAAAGATTCTTCATCGCCACAATATGGTTCCTCAGGATCTTACTAAAGGTAACTAAGGAGTCCTAGGGATTAAAGTCTGAGACATACTTGAGAAGAGGGAAAAGGGTCAAGCCCAGTCCTTGGAATCTTCACTTAAGAGGAATGTTATTATCTGAGGGTAAAATACCATACATGAACGCAAAGGAGCAGAGAGACTAAGAATGCTCAGCTATTCATATGCCTACATATTACTTAAAAATCTAAGAAGCAACTCAATACCTCTGTATGTGTGCACATATTTGAACACTGGAGGTAGTAGTAAGAAACAAATATATTTATGGAATAAATTGTAATGAGATCTATCTCTAAGGATAAAACTAATCTATGATTCTAAGACACAAATATGAGCCCAGATGTGTCTCAAGATGTAATAAAAGTGGCAAGCTTCTTGCAGAATAGTGAATCCAATCTGGCCAAAATGTGTGCACACACAGCCATGGTCCTTATTATCATGGGAATTATTAGGGTGCAATATCATGGAGGCACTAGACCTAGATAACTCTAATCTAGTCTTATCATACACAGACAAAGGCACAGAATCCAATCGACCTCCATGTAATCCATCTCTGTCAACTGCATTAAGGAAATTACCTGTCAACAACATCATGGCTGAGATTCCGTGATTAAACACAAACATGGGAATGCCCATGGGTACAGTGAAATCATTAAGGAAAAAATAAAACATGCAAACACTTCCTTCAATTTTATTTCCTTAGAATTCATTCTGTGGTCATAAATATTTGAAATCCACAGTGAGAAATATAACGTGAAAGTTATCAAGCACCTACTTTGCTGTTGGTACCCTGCCAAGGAATTTCCTAAATTATTGCATAATGAAGCCAGGTGAGGTGAATTCGGTGGGATAAACTGCATGGATGTTTCTTTGTGTGCTTCATAACTTCAAACCTGTTATTTAATCAGAAACTTGATTTCTGATACCCAGAATAGTTCATTACTATGTTCAAGACACACTCATTTAATGCCTCAAAGAGATGTCATATATCAAGTATCAAACTATCTTTGACACGTAATATCCATGGTTATGCTTATCATGAAGTAATATTTTAACCCTCAATATTGATGTGATCAGTATCACACACACAAACTGAGGAGGAAGAACCTTGTCTACATTTTTAATTTCCATTTTATGGTTTTTGTTAGTCAGGGTCTCATGTACTCCAGGCTGTTCTCAAACTTGCTACTTGACTGAGACTGGACTTGAACTCCGGATCTTCCTGTCTCCATCTCCCTAGTGATGGGATTACAGGCATGTGCCACAACACCTGGTTTTATGTTGTGCTTGGGGATTGCACCCAGAGCTGTGTGCATGCTAGGCAAGTACTGTAACAACTTGGCTACATACCCAGCCCTTGTTTAAGGTTCTGAGAGGCTAAGAAGAGACACAGAAGGTGAGGAGCTGGTACTGACTGAAGTGCATCAAATTCGACCTGTAGCTCCAGTTGCCCAAATTCTTTATTTTCCTAGGATTCTGAAACAAGATCATTAATGCATGCTTTCAGGAGCCCAGACATCTATCCATCCACTCAACCACCCACCCATCCATCCATCCATCCATCCATCATCCATCCCATCAGTGTCTCTGTCTTTCTCCCTGTCTCTTTCTCTCATCCCCTCTTACTCTCTCTCCTTCCCTCTCTCAAATATATACATGTATGGTTTATTGAAAAGCAGTACTGAATTCAAGGGAGGAGCAGTACAAAATATCTGTTATAAATGAAGTTTGGGATGACTCTATGAAGTTTTCATACTTTGGCAAAAGTTAGTAACAGATTTTTATTCCCACCAAATCCAATGTGCCCAGCAATCTCAAATTCTGGCATGGAAGCCAGACAACAATTATTCCATTTCTTATGCCAAATTTGGGAGAAGCACTCATGCTCATTGCTTTGTATATTATAATATAATTAATATAAAATACAGTTGCAGTCATTTGGGGCTGTATCTCTCTAGTTCACAATTATTTCTTCTCCCACCCCCCCCCACCTCAGACCAAGTTGGTCCTCACTGAGCTTGGGAAGCCAGAAAGTCTGGCCTATGTGACTCAAATCATAGAACCTCCATTCACTGGGCAAGGGACCAACCTCAACTGAGCTGATTCCATTCTATTTCCTAGGGAATCTGGAATGAAGACTAGTTACCCTCTGATAAAAATTGTATTGATTCATATATATTACTGTGTCATGCACATATCAAGCATTGTTCTAAATAATCTTTGATCTCAAGAGGTTTAGGTTCCAGTTGGAAAGTAAGATATTTGGGCTCAGGGCATGTGGTTATTTATGGCCAGGGATGACCATAGGAGGTGAAAAGAAATTAACACAAAGGACTCAGGAATATGATCTCCTAGGAGGAATTGCAAAAGATTCTATTCAAAGTAAAGAAGGGAGGAATCTGCTAGGTGGGCTGTTCCACAGACTAGCAGGAGGGCTGCTGGCCAGGGTGCTGAGGATGATTTTGGTTCCTGTGCTATCCACAAATCATTCCTCCTCCTCCGGCCTTGAAGTTGCAGCAGCCCATCCTGCCGCCATCCTCCAAGTGCTAGGAGTATAGGTGTATGCCACCAGTGTTCCTCCTCCTCCTCCTCCTCCTCTTCCTCCTCCCTCTCCTCTTTCTCCTCCTCTTCCTCCTCCTCCTCTTCCTCTTCTCCCTGTTCCATTTTCTTTTGATATCATTAGATATCAAATTTCCCCTATGTGAGTCTAAAGAGGGTTTCTGTGCTTCCCATCAGGAAGAATTAAGACTTCTTTTAATCCCTAGATTTCTAGGGCAACAGCTCATCAGGAGATATCCAGTAATTTACTTAACCTAGCTAAGCCTGTTCTCTATCTGTAAAGGGCAAAAACAGAGCAGATACCCAGGTATGACTCAGCCTTTCAGTATCAACAAATGAGGGGCTCATCTAGCTTCAATGAGAACATGTCATGAGGAATAGGAATTGAGGGAGAAAAATACTCTTTTACTACTTGGTCTGTTGATGGGTCTCAGAATTCTACTTGAGGCTCCACAGAAGATGATAATTGTTTATACAGCTGAAATAAAATGCCAGCCCTGCACTTCTCTTAGCTTATGCCCTGAGGAAAGCTCCAAGTTCTCTGCCCCTTAGTGATAATCACCTAGATCAAAGGCATATAAGGGGTTGCAAATTATGAGATAACAACAAAGCAATGACATCCACTAAAGAACTGTCACAAACAAGCTTGCAAAGACTTATCAGCAAGCGGGATTAGGGTCGACCATCACTCGTCATGAAAACTGGATTGAAGGAATCTCGTGTGTTCTTCCTTAATGACCTCTCCCCAAGCAATGAACTTTTGTGGGTTGAGGTCTTTCTTTTTCTACCAATGACTTAAAAATCACTTCTAATACAGAAATTTAGAAAGCTCTTCTGAAGGGTAATGGATGTTCTTCTTATTCTGGATAATCAAAGTATTTACAAAGCATGTGAAAATTCTCAGGCAACCATAAACACCTGGTAGCCTCTTTTGCCAAGTATCAGAATATAGATATAGAAGAAAAGGGGGGGTTGATTAGGCAGATGAGGAAAAAGTGAAATTTATACTTCCCTCTGAGGATTTTGGTTATCATCTGAGTCTCATGATTATATTCATAGGTTATGTGATGGTTAATCCTAAATGTCAACTTGATCAGATCTAAAATCACCTGGAACCCTGGACTTTGGACATGGCTGTGGGGGATTACCTTGATTAGCATAACTGAGGCAGGAAGACCTGCCCACTCTTGGTGGCATTGATTCATGGTCCTGGATCCCAGACTATATAAAAAAAAGAGAAAGTGAGCAGAGCAGCGGTATTCATTGCTCTCTGACTGAGGTCGCAGTGTGACCAGCTGCCTCAAACTCCTGCTCCCTTGACTTCCAGGATGGATTGTACCCTTAACTGTGAGCCCAAATTAGCTTTTTCTCCTTTAAGTTTCTTCTGTCAGGATAGCAAAAGGAAAAGAAAGACATTAAGCAGTAAATTTCTTCTTAGCATCTGTAAAGACTGTGCCTCAAAGAGTTCCAAAGACATGTTCAGCAAGGCCAATCACTCTACAGGCCATAGAGCAGGCTGAAAATGAGAGGCTCCATTCTCTGAGCATTCCTTGACAGCAAGCACTCAGTCAACTCTGTGTAGACCAAATCTCTCTCATTGTGATGTATTGCAACAAACACTAGCTATTTGTTTATGCATTGACTATGGACATTTTTGTTCTACAATGGCAAGTTTGAGTAGCTGTGACAGAAACAGTATGGCCCACAAGCTTAAAATATTATCTGTCCCTTCACAGGAAAAATTGGTCAACCAACACTACAGCATGGCGCCGAGCATTAAGCATAACATCTTGAACTTGACACATGCTTCTTTTTAACCTTGATGCTTAAAATAAACCTTTTCCCTCTAGGAATAGTTTGCTTAAATATTTTCACCTTGAAGCAATGTTCTCCCTTTTTAAAATATCATAATAACTCACAGTAGAAATGGAGTGGGGGAGTACAGAGGAAGATAATTTACCCCAAGTAAATCTCCTGCAATCCTTTCTAACACCGGAGGGAACCATTGCACCTTTATAGGAACGGGAAGAAAACAGGCTCTATAGTGAGCATCCCCTCATCTATCAGCCTGTAAAGTGCTACCCAATAAAACCCAAGCACCCTAGCAGAGCAGTCAGCAACAGCACATAAACATGAGCTGGGTTTCAGAGAACACATCTTCAGAGTGTTGAACCTGGCCCTCCTCTCCATCTGATGAGAGCGTCTTACCCTTAGGAATGAGACTCCCAGAGACCCTGTTACTTCCTGGCTGTGTGGCAGCAAAAACTCACTTACCCTTTGTGAGCTTGGTTCCTATCTAAATCAACTGAAGAGAAAAACAATATGAGAACCCTCCTTATGCAGTCACAAAGAGAATTTAATAGTTACTATATTAAAATATATTAAAATGCATTAAAACATAGTCTGGAATACAAATGCTATATGAATTATTGCCATTTTCTGTTTGGATATCGTCAATGTTAGTTATCCTTTTAGCTCTGAAAAGCAGAAAAATGAACAGCCAGCTCCCACTTTGATATTGGGCTTGTTTTGGTTGAAATACGGAGTTTTTCCTCAAGACAAGCATGCCTGGACAACAGAATATTGTGACTTTGTTTTGTCTGAGCTACATGCGTAATGATGGACAGTAGCCATCCAACACACTTGAGTTCAGTTGTTGGACTCACCCCCATGTGCTCTGCCTGGTACGTCACACAAACAAAAGCGAATCATGTGTGCCATTCAGTTGAAAACATCTGACGAGAAGTAAGTGCCAGTCCCCAAAAGACAAGGTCAGCGGCAGACGAAACTCATCAGTAGGCAGCTGGATAACCCCCGCCCCACCAGATTTTGGTGGATTGTAAAATCTGTTCAAGAGGGATCCAGCAATGTTGTGGAGACTGAGCCGATTTCGGAGACAGGCAGAAAGCAGAGTACATGGTTCTCCAAGAGAAGAGTTTCTGAACTGTTTTTCTTAAGTGTAGGGGAGGGGAGAGCTTGAGGGCTCCGCGTGTGGTATCACTTTATGTTTTCTATGGAAATGAACTCTGAATGTGAAGACAATTGAAATAGTTTCCTTTAAAAAACCAGCTTATATCACATCTCTTTCACCCAAGGCTCAGGGAGCATCTCAGAAGAGGGGGCAGAAAGATGTTATGAGCCAGAAGACAGGGAGGACTTCTGTGAAACAGTTTCTTCTAGACATGGCAGGACTTTTGCTCCCAGAAACTCCCAGCAGCTGTGGTGGTTGTACAAGATCAAGCCAGTGAATGTTCTAGCATGGCAGGGAAGGAACTCTCAAGGCCTCATCCGTGGCTAAGGAGTTATTATTAGGGGTATGGCTCCTCGTAGGGTGACCATTCTCAAGTTCACACCCTCACTCCCATGTGTACATGGGCAGCACTATTTTGCTCAGTGGATTATAGAAACAAAAGTACATGAAACTAGAGAGGGGAATGTGGGGAGAAAGGGTTCAGGAGGAGCAGGAGGCAGGGGAATGAGGGGTTGGCATGATCAAAATACACTGTATGCATGTATGAGATTCTCAAAGAAAAAATACAGGGCATTTGGGGACATAAATTTGCTTCTATAGGCCTTTATACACACACACACACACACACACACACACACACTCACACACACACATACATATAACAAATGCGTACATAAAATTGGGCAGGGGGGCAGTAATGGGTGCAGATAGGGGAAGGGATCTAAATAGGATCACAATCTATTGTATGAAATTCACAAAAATTCATTTAAAAATTCTGTGTAAATGATAAAAATATTTTAAAATGCATAAAGTATCCTTCCAAACAAATCACAATGTACCAATTTATCTCATGTGCCTACCTCCAGATGCACTGAAAATATTAACACCTCAGTGTGCATCAAATCAAATAGAATTGGATCAAAAAAATGTTGAGCCTTGAATGTTAATTATGTATCAGATTAAGGAAACAGCTATAATAAAGAAGCAGAGCTATCCTCCAAGAGGCAGCATTATTAGTGAGTTTGCCATGTACCATATGTGCTTCCATGGAGAATTACATAAACAAGGAGGGACTGGGTTATTATTTATGGTCTTTGTAACCAAATGAATAGAACAAACCACACTGGTTCTGAATGGAAAGCAAAGACTCATGGTCTTTGGGGTATAAGTTTTAGAACAAAAGGGGTGTCCATTATGGTGGTCCAAACCTACTCAGTCAGTATTTATCAGCAATAAAAATACATCTTAACATCATGGGATTAATTGCATTGAGGACAGCTTTTTGCATCAAATATTACAATTTAATACAGTAAGAGGTATCTGATCATAAATCTAGAGAAGCATTTTCTTTCAGATTTTGGCCAACAAATAGCAGGTCACATCTTGAGTATTTGAGAAACAGTACCATGAATACCACACAAGTCAGTTCTGTACTGGTGGGTATGTCAGACCACCTAGTAATGATTACTAACTTCATGGCTAGCATTAACTGCCAACTTGACAGGAGCTAGAATCACCTTGGAATCAAACATCTGGCATACCTGTCGGAGATTTTCTAGATTAGTTTTACTGAGGTGGAAAGAACCACTCTTCACTGTGGATAGCACCATTCCACGGGATGGGGTCCTGGACTGAATAAGGAGAAAGCAAGTTGAGCACCAGTAATCTTCTCTCTGTCTCCTGACTATGGATGCAATGTGACCAGTTGTTTCAGGCTTCTGTGGCCATGACTTCCCCACCATGAGGCTGTACCCTCAAACTGTGTGTCACAATAAAATCTTTCCTTTCTTAAGTTTCTTTGTCAAGTATTCTGTCACAACAATGAGACAAGTAACAAATATGCTAATCAATCACTAGTTCACTCATGTCAAGTAACTGGTAGAACAGAGGCATCAAGGACTTATCCGTGTCCAGCTCTTTTTCCTTTCTGCACCATGAGAAGATGCAGCCATTTTGTTTTGGCTAGTTACCACATGATGAACATCCCCAAGTTATGAGTGTCTCAGTCACTGGATCACTGTTCCAAGGTATTCTGCTGGTATTTTTCAGTGACATCAAAGAAGACAAGACTGTGGATTCCAGAAGCTACAGCTCCTGGTTAACAATGTTTCTACACAGCTGCACCAGAAAATCTCTTGGATGTACAACAGGCTTTCAGTGAACAGAAACCAAACTTTGCTTTTGTTTCCATTGAGTGGTTTTACTAGCATTTCAGCTGCCATATACCTTTTGTGAGAATTGGATATGAACATATGACTAGTCTGAACCCCAGAGATACTAAGTCAGCAGGTCAGAAGGAAAGACATAGCTGTAGGCATGGGATACCTGGTGGATCTTCAAGCTGCCAGCAAAGGAGGGCTGACATGCAATAGAGTTTGTCAAACCATGTGTCCTGGGCCCAATCCTGTCAACTTTTATAAATAAAGTTTCATTGGCACACAGCCATGCTCACTCATTTATGCATCATCCATGGCCACTTTGTACTCTGACAGAGCTGAAGAGTTACAACAGAAACCATAAGACCTGTAAAATCTAAAATATTTATAGGCTAGCTCTTTCTAGATAAGATTTGCTGACCTCTGCATGAAAATTCTGTGGAAGTGCCCTGCTTCCTGGTACAATCTAGTTAATAATGCAATTGGCTTGGAGTGCAGCAGCCAGAGCAAGCAGCAGTCTACAAACTGGCCACTATGGGGAAAAAAAAAAAAAAAAAAAAAAAACACCGAAAATAAGACAGTAGATAGAAAACCTTACAAAGCATCTTTGACCTATTTCCCATTCTTCTTATCCTCAAGCTCAAGGCCCTGAGTGCTGCTTCTTTGTTTGTGCAATTCATACTTTGGTCATGGCAGTGGGCTACGAGGCTGAGGAGGACCACAGACGCAACTCCCTTCTCAAGGAAGTAGACACTTTCTCCTATTTTCTGTGTGGGAAAATCTATTCCTGCAGTCATTAAAATAAAGGGTCAATTTTAAAACACTGGAGATAAGGTCTACCCAAGCCAGTTATTATCCTTTGTGTATGTATGTGTGTTTGGTACACATGTGTATGTGTTCCTGCATCTTCACACATGTGTATGTGGAGGCCAGATGTTGACATTGATATCTTCCTCAATTTTTCTCCAGCTTCTATGTTTTTGCATGTGTATTTGTGTGGGGCCTGTGTTTGTATGTGCATTTGTATTTGCTTGTGTAAAGGTACACATGTATGTAGATTCATGTGCATGTATGGTGCATGTATGCTCACATGTCTGTGAAGATGCAAAGTTGACACTACACATCTTCCTAGATTGCTCTCCAGTTTATTTATTGGGGCAACCTCTTTTGCTGTACCCTGAGCTAGCCAATAGAGGTATTGTATCTAGCTGACTTGGCCCAGGCGTTCCCTCTCTCAGCCTGATGAGTGCTGAGATCACAGGTGGCTTGTCACCCCTGCCCAGCTTTTCTGTGGGTGCAGGAGATGTGAACTCCTGTCCTCATGCCTACATGCAAGCATGCAGAGCACGTTATCCACTGAGCCATCTCCCCAGTGCCTAAACTAGCTTTGGATGATTAGACACATCTGAATATGCAACCTGGTATGGATGGTTTTCCCATGTGGCCAAAGAGACTTCATGGGACAGCAAGTGTTTCTATTGAAAATTGCATTACACAAATTAATTAAAAAGCATCTTGGGGCTGGAGAGATGGCTCAGCAGTTAAGAACACCGATTGGTCTTGCAGAAGATCCAGGTTCGAATCCCAGCACCCACATGGCAGCTAACAACTATCTGTAACTCCAGTCCCAGGGGATCCAACAGCCTCTTCTGACCTCATGGGCACTGCACGATACAGGTGCACTTACCTACATGCAGGCAATACACGCATACGCATAAAGTTAAAAAAAATTAAATTTAATTAAAAAAAGTTAAAAAACCATCTTTCAAATTTTGAATCTGAGATTAGAAACTTTGAAATGAAAAACTGAAAGCAGACACACACACATACACACACACATACACACACACACACACACACACACACACACACACTCCCTCTACACTTATGCCTGGTCCCTTCTGAGCACTTTACACTTCCTTATCTTTTTCACTCCCTTATCATCTTAGACACCTTTATGTAAGTACTTATTTTTAGGTGTCCTGGCTTCTTGTCCTTTTGATGCTGAGATTAGGACTGTCACCGCATCTACATCTCACTCTCATATCTAGAACAAGAGTTGGAAACCTTTGTCCATTAAATGCCCAATAGCAAGAATGCTTGATATAGTTTCATGTTTCATGACGTTTCAACTCTGCTGTGACAATGGAAGGACACAGCTATGAGAACTATGCAAGAAAGTGGGTATGGCCACATGTCAACATAACTATATTACAAAACAGGTAAAACACTGGGTTTTTCTAAGAGCTATAGTATGTGGATCTAGGATATATATCACTCCTTGATACAAAGTAGGTACCATATGGACATCTATTATGTAGATGAATGAATACGTCAGCTGTGTGTGGTTAAGTCATAGCCACCACATGCATGCTAGATGCTAAGCTGTTTTCCAAGTGTCCAAGTTACAGAATAAATATGACATAAATTTTTTTTTTTTTGGTCTTTTTGAGACAGCATCTCCCTGTAGCCCCAGCTTTCCTGGAACTCACTTATGTAGACCAGGCTGGCCTTGAACTCACAGAGATCCGCCTGCCTCTGCCTCCTGAGTGCTGGGATTAAAGGCGTGTACCACCACACCTGGTGACATAAATATTTTAATAGCTAAGGAAACCAACAATACTCAGCACTTTACATACATTATTTTATTTAATCTTATCCATGATTTGAAGAATCTCAGAATTATTAATCCCATTTTACAGATGCACTAATCAAAGCTTCACATGGTAAAGGAGCTTTTTCAGAGTCATAAAACAGCACGGAATCCCAGTAACCCAGGTGGAAAAATGTGATTAACAGTACATGTTCTAGGGATCTGGGAGTTCAGTTGTAGAATGTTTGCTTAGAATGTTCCAAGCCCTGGATTCAGGCCCCAGCACTGAAAAAGAAGCAGCTCGTTTAAACCACACTCTTGTCTGCTGTGAGGCCTTTGTTGGCTGAGGTCCATGTTGAGTGAACATCAAAATCAACCAGTGCTACCAGTGGGTGGCCAGTAAGCACTTCTGTCCTGGCACTTTGACTTTTGCATTCAGACCCCTTAAAGGCTTGAAAATTTTTGTAACGAAGGATGCAGTATCTGTTTCTTTGAGCCTGTATATGCTCAGGGGGCTCATGTCTGAATCTCAAGTCCTTTCAACTTTTCTAAAGAGTGACCTTTTCCTAGAGGGAACAGCTTCCTGCAACCCAGCTGAGAAACACTTGCAGACACTTGCTTTAGCCTGAGGGGGAGCAAGTCATTTTTCTCAGAAGATGAAGGAAATAATGACAGTTCTGATATGACTGGAAGAGTCAACCTCAGGAAGCTGGAGCTGACAGGGTAATGTGTGGCTTCCAAGCTCCACAGTGGAGGTACACAGATATGAAGGTGGAACAGGAGCTCATACCACATCCTCTCCAAATCAGCATTCTAAGTGTGCCTTCCTCACAAATGGGATGATTTGCATATAGAATTCTAGTTTTCTCCATCTCCTGTTACTGCACCTAGACTCTAAGCTCTATGAATAAACCAGGAAGGAAAGCTCAGCTTCATGTCTTAAATTTCTGATTTTGCATAAAAGGCAGAGAGCTCTTTCTTCTTCAACACCTCTCCATCCCTTCTCAGTTGATATACTCACAAGGGAAAGAGAATTGCTAAAGACATGATGCTCCTTAAGATTCATTACCTTCCATTTCACAGGTGAACAAAGTTATTTCATTAAAAGTTCAGTCACTTGAAAAGATGTGTGCCCTGGTTAGCTTTAGCTGTCAACTTGACAGAGTCTAGAGTCCTGGGAGAGGAAAGCTTCAGTTGAAGAATTGGCTAGATCAGACTGCCTATGGGCATGTCTATGGGGTATATCTTCCTTGTTAATTGATGTGAAAGGGCCAAACCCGCTGTGGTCCTCATCATCCCTAGGCAGATGGGCCTAAACAATATAAGAAAGCTAGTTGAATATAAACTGGCCTGAGAGCCAGCTAGCAAACAGCATTCTCCATGGTTCCTGCTGGACTTCCTTGAGTATGAAGTGAGCTCCTTGGTCAGAGCAAATACTGTGTGGAATAGCAAACAGGTCTGCCTCCAAGTTCCTGCCTTGTATTCTGCCTTGACGTCCCTCAATGACTGATGACAATCTGGAGTCGTGAGCCTTCCCTCCCCTAAGTTGCTTTTGGTCAAGGTGTTTTATCCCACCAACAGAAGAGAAACAGTAGTGTGAAGCATCATTAGACAGTAGGGAAATCCAAGTGGAAGCCATTAGGACATGTCACTATAGTCTGCCTCCAAGTTCCTGCCTTGTATTCTGCCTTGACGTCCCTCAATGACGGATGACAATCTGGAGTCGTGAGCCTTCCCTCCCCTAAGTTGCTTTTGGTCAAGGTGTTTTATCCCACCAACAGAAGGGAAACAGTAGTGTGAAGCATCATTAGGCAGTAGGGAAATCCAAGTGGAAGCCATTAGGACATGTCACTATAGGCCTACGAGCATGATTATAATGCCCCAAACAGGAAATACCAAGAGTTATCAGGGATTGGCATAACTAGAAACTTTGTGTGCTAGTTCTTTTTAACTGTCAACCTGATACAACTTAGATGCACCTGGGAAAAGCCTTAATGAGGAAATGTGTTGATCAGGTTGGGCTGCAAGCATGTCTTGATTGTTAATTGGTGTAAAAAGACTCTGTCCACTATGAGTGGCACCATTTCCTAGACAGCTGGTCCTGGGCAGAATAGAAGAGGAGAAAGTTAACCGAGAGCAAGAAAAGAAGATGATTTTGGCTGCCTGTGATGTAACTAGCTATTTGAAGTTCCTGCCTTGATTTTCCCCCAAATGATGGACCAAAACCTGGAATTGTACGCTGAATAAAACCTATCTCCCCTAAGTTGCTTTTTGTCGGGATGTTTTATCACAATGACAGAAATGAAACTGGAAACCTTCTGCCTGCTCCCAGCAACCGGAAGTGATGGGGTCGCTTTGAAAAACAGCTTCATGGGGCTGGAGAGGTGGCTCAGTGGTTAAGAACACTGACTGTTCTTGCAGAAGACCTGGGTTCAAATCCCAGCACCCACATGGCAGCTAACAACTGTCTGTAACTCCAGTCCCAGGGGATTTGACAGCCTCTTCTGACCTCTGTGGGCATTGCACAACATGGGTGCACTTACCTACATGCAGGCAATACACGCATACACATAAAATAAAAATAATAAATTAAAAAAAAGAAAAACAGCATCATGTTTTCTCATCTTCTGCTTAAACTTACCTCATCATCCAGCAATTCCACTCCTAAGTATGCATTCAAGAGAAGCGAAAACATGCATCCATGCAAAAACTTAGAAACCGTAATCAGCAGTGCTATACAGAACAGTAAACAGGTAGGAATAATTCAAGTCTACAGGAGTTGGCAGAATGAATAAGCAAACTGAGGAACAGTTAGAAATAAGAAACAAATTGCTGATGCATGTGCCAACAAAGATGGACCTCAGACATGCCTCTGAGTTAATGGAGTCACGTGAAAGAGCCTGGTGTGATGCTGTACACTGTAATACAGCACTGGAAGGTAAATACAGGAGGATCGGGAGTTCAAAGTCAGCCTAATCTTCATGGTGAGTTCCAGTCCAGCCTGAGTTCCATGAATCTCTGTCTCAACAACCCTCCACACCCTCTCCCAAAGTCCATTAGAGAAGATTAAATGTTCAGAAGAGGGAAGAAGGAAGGAGAGAGAGAGAAAGAAGAGAGAGAGAGAGAGAGAAAGACACTTTCAGAGAGAGAGAGAGAGAGAGAGAAAGAGAGGCTGTATATCTGTTTCACAAAAACTGTGGCTGAGTGAATGTCTGTAGTATGCACAGGGCACTGCTAGAAGGTGGGGCCTCATGATCCTAGCATTATTGTGCTTATACTCAAACATCTGTGCATTTACAGAAATTTAAATTGACTGGTTCCTTGGTAATGGATGGATTTTACGCTATAAACTTAATCTCAATAATCTATAAAAAGTAAAACTGTCCTATGAGGGATGAGTATCTTTGGTTTCCCTCTGCCTGTCATTGAGACAAGTCTAGTGCCCGTTCACTCCATGCTTAGTCTTGGTGCAAACTGCATAGACAGAGAATTGGCAGAGATGACTCAGACTTGCAAATCCAATATTCTCTTTCCCTGCATTGAACTCCAGCATAGCCAAACAGCATCTTTGAGGTTTCCCCAAGTGAGATTCCCTGAGAACACTATTTCCTCCACTGTTTTGAAGCATTGTTTAGGTTTTTGTATGTAAGTAACAATAATACAGACCCATACTAGCTTAAGCCCCATGAAGGCATGAAGTACAGCATAGCACCGTAACACAAGATCTAGGGCTAAACACACTTCACTCCATCTTTACTATACTTTTGTACATTGCATTCTTAGAGAATTTCATATATGAATATAGTATTTACATCATTTTTACCCCTCCTCCTCCCCTTACAAATCTCCCGTATCCCACACTCCCATCAATTTTGTGACCTCTTCTTTAATTATTCTTTTTAAAAATGCATTTTTTTATGTGTATGAATTTATTGCCTGTTTGTAAGTGCACCTGTGTCATGCAATGCCCACAGAGGTAAGAAGAGAACATCGGATCACCTGAAACTGAAGTTATGGGTGGTTGTTAGCTGCAATGTGGGTGCTGGGAATGAAACCCAGGTTCTCTCCAAGAGCAATCAGTGCTCTTAACCACTGAGCCGTCTCTCTAGCCCCCTTACTTATTATTCTTACGTATATATGCATATATATGTATATAACCTACCGAGACCATCTAGTGGCACTCACATGTACATGTATTTAGGGCTGATCACTTGGGATTGGATAACCTATCAGGGAACTTGTCCCTGGAGAAGAAATTCACTTCATTTTAATGAAATTGTTTATGTAAATGGCCACTCCTCATTCATTTGGGGGATTGGCCAAGGACAGGCTTAGGTCTAGCTCCCAGAATAAAATATTGACAAGGGGAATGGGGTTGTTATGAATGGCTTAAACTGGTTAAGTACTCTTCACACCCCTGACAAAACTGGGAATGTGATATGACTGTCACACAACCTTGATGGAAGGGGCTAGGAGATGAAAGTCTATGTGGAAACATGAACAAAGGCCAAAGGATCTCCAGGGATCACTGGTCAGCCTGTCCAGCCAAAGCTGTGAGCTTCAGGATCTGTGACACACACACTCACACACACACACACACACACACACACACACGAATCCATACCTGATCAATCAGTAAAAGAAAAACCATTTTTGCCTTGGAAGAGAAATTAAATTCTATAAACACAGAGTCCCGTGTAATTCACACAGCTCCCAACTTATAACAGAAAGTTCAATAAATAGCTGCTAAAGGAACAAGTCTCCAACTAACCAGCTCACTCAGAACTTTGTCTTGGAAATCACCCAATGACGTGTCTTTAATTCTGCTTCTCAGAGTGACCCAGGGTTGGGCGGGCCTGGTTCTTGTCCTCAGCTCTCTAAGAAGCTAGAGGGCATGCTAAGCTATTTAACTTGCATAATATAATAGTTATGACATGGCACTAAAGAATATTACTTTATTCAATTTTATGATGCTTCGTGCCATAAGTGGAACTTAAATGTAGATGGGTGCATGGAATTAGTTTCTTTATAGATGATTAAAATAAAAAATGTCCTAAATTTGTTCCACCCTCCTGAAGCGATCCTCAGTCTTAAGTACCACCTCCTTAATATCTTTACCGCTCTTTCCCTGGTGTTTCTGGAAATTGCATTCCAGAGTGTAAAAATAGAATACGGTACTGTAATTGAAATGACAAATGCAGAGATACCAGGGAGATGGCAGGAAGCAAGGGGACAAAATGGCTTCCGGGAGGAAAAAAAGAATTACGAGTCAAACTGAACTCGGCTGCACACAAAGTATTCAAAACCAGTCCACTCCTCGGTGAGGTGTTTGGCACCTCTATCTAGTTGTTCCTGAATTCTGTTTTATAGCTGTACAGTGAATGAGATTTTGAGGGACACACGTTCTTGGTGACAGTGGCACCAGGCCTTGGCTATTCAGTCCTGCATCATATTCATTCCCTTGTACAGTTCCACAGTGATTTTTTTTTTAATCTACAGTGTAATCTGAAATGTAACTGGTGAGAGTAAAGTAGTGATTATTTTTCTTTAACTTAATAATACTTAGGCAAATTTTGTTATAATTAATTTAATGCAATACCTGAACAGTAATAATAATAAAATATATGCTATTTATCATTGTTTTGTATTATGAACACATATACTTTTCTACTTATGGGATATTAAAATGCTATTTCTAGAGAATAATTCCATAGAAGAGTGCTTGCCTAGCATGCAGGATGACATGGACTCCATCTCTAGCAACATACACACACACACACACACACACACACACACACACACACACACAGAGAGAGAGAAATTCACATACAGACACACACAGATACAGTCATACATATTCACACACAGCCATACACAAAGACACAAACACATAGACTCACACACACACAGACTCACAGACACACGCGGGCATACACACACATTATTTCTATTACCTGGGAGAAATCGATGCGTTCACACACAGCCATACACAAAGACACAAACACATAGACTCACACACACACACAGACTCACAGACACACGCGGGCATACACATACATTATTTCTATTACCTGGGAGAAATCGATGCATGACAGATTTATTTGTTTGCTTTGTAATTCTATATACGGAATGCCCATGGGACAACTCAACATATAATTTTGAGATTAACTGCTCTAGAATATCTTCAGTTTCTAGTTTTGTAGGCCAATGACAAGCCATTTTAAGTAGAAGAAAATCACTCCATCTCATCCTGCTTCCTAAACCTTCTCTGCAGAAGGCCCCATGCTGGTTGGTTAACTCTACTTTGGAAAGTCAACCTTTACTTTGAAATGCCAAGAATGAAGACTCTGTTTGCGCTTCTTCAAGTCCAGGAAGGTGAGTGCCCAGCTGTGTGCGAAGGTCCTTGCCTGTCTCCTACCCTTGTACCAACATTGTTGGCAGAACTTGGCATGAAGCGTGTTCACAGGAAAGCAGACAGTTTCCTTTCTCTCCAACCCCCCCCCCATCTCTTTTGCAATGTGAGAGAAACAACAGGACTGCTAATTACATTTAATGGAGCTTGGCACAAGTTCTCAGGAGGTGCTACTCATCTGCAGAAGGTAACACTTCAGATTTGCTGGTAAAAGGCTGGGGATCAAAGGGTGCCTGTGAGAGACAGAGAAATATGTATTTTTTATCCACCACAGCCGTGGTGAGAATAACGACATCTCCCACACTATAAACACACCAGTGGGACAGCTTCCTTTTATTGTATACTGTATTAGGGAAATGCAGAGGGCACGGAGGAGTGAGGGAGAGAAGTTGCTAGGCATGATGCATGAGGGGAGCAGAGTTTTGTTGACGGAACCTGACAAATTCATGGTGGGAAGTGAACATGGTGGATTTTAGATGAAATAATGTTAATACAGGATCGTTGGTTTGAACACAACATATTTCAATCCTATGATACAAATTTCTAGGAATGAAAGTTAAATAATAACATGAGTTGCGTGTTTCTTTTTATGGATGAAAGCAATATAAAGCACACTAAGACTTTCCTGACTTGTACAAGGTCATGTGCATTCTGAGAAAACTGGAAAGAAATCTTTCCTCCATTCCTGAGGAAGCTAAATTCCTTCTAACACACTGTACAGCCAACCAGCAGGAACCAAAGTCTGAGTGTACAGCTTCCTTTGGGAAATGAGTCTAGGTGGGTCCTATTCTCACTTAAGTAGCTCTAATAACTGGAAATGTGTCCCAGCTACCAGCCAGCTTCAAGCTATATGTTAAGCACAGTTTTACAGATAAAGAAAGACACTGCTAAGCCAACATTCAAAGGACTCAGGAACCCCAGTAAAGTATAAGGACAGACTGAAAATAAGTCATCAGAATCCTGAAGCTCAGCTGTTCAGATGACAGGAGCTGTTTGCTTACCATATAAAGAAACTCATTTGCAATGACCCTTCTCTAATGGCAAAGTAAATGGAAATGGCTGCTTTCAAGTTATTGATAAAGACACCGAAGTTCAGAACATAAAGAGAGAAAATTATGTTCTGATCACAGAGGCAGCCTCTTGGCCACAGCTCTTTGCTGTAATGAACTCCGTGGCACATTAAGAATCCACTCTGAAAGAATTTTTGTTTTATAATCCCACAATCTATTTGGGGAGATAAGACGTACACCTAAATTCATAGGAGACCACACACTACAGTGAGAAAGGGATATTAATGTTGGCAGTAATTTCTTAAGGAGATGGTTTATATAAGCAGCTTGGCTGAGCATTTTCTCACTGGGTGCTGAGAGTCAACTGGGATGTCTAGTAATATTACCATACACTGGCCTCAAAATGTGGTTGAGGAACTTGAGATTTCTGGGTATTTAACCTGCCTGCTAGAGGGAAAGACCTGGGAATAAACCACAGATGTGTCTGTCTGGTATAGTACTCCACCCAATGCTGATGGGTCATGATGCTGAGATTCCAGTGAGGCCTTTAGAGTCTTCAGAATGCAGTAGGGTGGCCAAGACAAGGGCTGGGGTTGGCTGGCCTGAAGAAAGTGGGTTTAGACACATGGGAATAAAGAAGACATTCTCTGTGCCAGGCAAGAAGTAAGAAAAGAAAAGAAGGAAGATAGGAAGGAATTTATTATGACCACTGCAAGAAGCTTGCCATAAGAACAGAGTCCTACTGCTCAGTGGGGACAGAACTGGGAGTATTTCAAAATCGATCTCAGCAGGAGCCTATTGGGCAGCAGTGGAGAATGTGGTATCAGATCCCCTGATAGAGATGTGAGTCAAATTTCTATCACCACCTCTAAGATTCCACCATTAAGTCACTTATCCGAGCAACATGTGTGGGCCCAAGTACTACTCAAAGTACCCAGGACATGTAGGTGAATGAAACACAATGCAGTTAAACTTCACAGCGTTAAAGATTCTCACAGTAGACATCAGTGCGGTATGAAAAATGAATACCTTGTTCTGGTGAATTCTTGTCACATAAAATGCACTCAATAAGCAGTGATAATGAATGGGACAAGAAATCATAATATGATTATTACTATTGTTATTTTTAATTTTGTAGTTATGCTATACTATATATTTTTAAATATTTTATTATTTTTATTTTATGTGTATGCGTGTATTGCCTGCATGTAGGTAAGTGCACCTGTGTTGTACAATGCCTGCAGAGGACAGAAGAGGCTATCAGATTCCTTGGGACTGAAGTTATGGACAGTGTTAGCTGCCATGTGGGTGCTGGGATTTGAACCCAGGTCTTCTGCAAGAACAACCAGCGTTCTTAACCGCTGTGCTATCTCTCCAGCCCTGCTATACTTTCTAGACAAGGAATTCTGAGAGTTTGATGTTAGCACTGTATAAAACATAAAATACTATTAACTATCTACTGCACATATGTCAAAATACTAAATATTTCAATTATATATTTTTATAAGCTGAAACTATCATTTCGTTGAGAGACAGAGGTAGTTGAATGGCTATCCAGTACTGTCCAGTGGAATAAAATCACTGATACTGTGCCGGCTACAAAACCTGTATAGAAGTTTGGTTCTGAGCATCTACTTTTCTACTTGTAACTAGGGCTGCAAATACATGAACCCTGCAAGAATATTAGGAAGACAGAGTTGACCATGCATACCTGTTTGTCACAACTGGGAGAATTTATCTACTAAGGGTCTTTGGATATGTGTAGAAATATCTTCGGTTGTATCTTGGACTGGGAAAGCAGGTGCTACTGGATCCACTGGGTAAAAATCAGAAAGAGAATCTACTAAACACCCTACATACATATTAGGCAGCCCCGCCTCCATCAAACAATTATCTGACCCAAAATGGAAATACCATCAAGTGTTGGAAACTCTGGTAAATGCAAAGTCCTTAGTGTAACTTCCATCTCATTGGAACTCAAACATTATTATTGTGTCATCTAATAGTAATAAATCAATTATTTTATTTAATTGTCATCAGCAACTCTACCACACTCTTTCATATAAATATGAAGAAACTATGGGCACAGATGTTGGCAGAATTTGAAACAATTATTGGCCCTGCTTTCTTATTAGGTAAGAATTATACATTTTTCTCTCCTGAAGCGTTGGACAGCTTGGCTCCTTCTTCCACCTCCAAACTTCGCTGTCACTCTGACAAAACTCTATCTAAATCTAGTTATGTTTCCATGCCATGGCTTATTTCTTTTAATTGGAGTTTTAGAATTAGTCCCCATGGAGTTCTCCCCTCAGGCATGGCATCACAAAACCTTTAAAAAATATATTAAGTTAAAAGATAGAGTGAAAGACTAAAATAGAGCCACATGCCTTCCATTTGAAAGGATATTTGTTCATGTCAGGAGAATGAAGGCTGCATGAATTATTCATGAGAGTAACAGTTTATTGGCAAAATTGTTGTCTTTGGATGGTATGCATTATGGAGTGAATAAATAATGTGGGTTGGATATTTTTAGGGGCTGGAGAGTAAATCTGGGAAGAAAATTTGTAACAGGAAGGAAGGAAGCTATGACTAGAAGTGGCTGAGACCTCTCGGTGAAATATGCAAAGGATGTAAGAATTGCCTCCATCACGGCATAAGCCGGGAGTGCAAGTAAAACCGTGCTAGTGGCTTATCTCGTGCACACGTGCGTGCACAATTTATTTCACAGAAGCTTTTCTTTACCAGTGTGAGCACAATAAAGTTTGTAATCAGGCCTCTTCTAGCCACTTGCCTAGGTGCCTGGCCAGGTGCATGATTCAGATGGATTATGGGTGACAGGAGAACCTGACCACTGAGAGGTGCTGTCGACTCAGGCCCAGGTTCTGCCTGGCATAGTCTCCTAGTGTTCTTCAGACATAACTTGTCTTCCTCTAGGTGCCTACTGCACACTAGACTGTGGGCGCTCGATGCCCACAGTGAGGGACTTTACTCATGCTTTCTGCTCCCATTTGTACCTGGAGTGTCCCTCTAAAGAACCACGTGAGGCAAGCTTGGTACCAGGGATTATCAGAAGTAGAGGGACCCCTAAGAGGTGGAGCCTAGTCATAAATCTTCAGATCATCAGGGGCATGTCCTTGAAGAGATCATGGGACCTAAGCTCTTCCCTTTGCTCTCCTAATCAGCCATGAATGAAGCCTCCGGAACCATAAGTCAAGATAACCCATTTTTCTATCAGTTTATTCAAGCAGGTATTTGTCATAGTACTGAAAAGTTGACTGTCCCATGGTCCAAATTTTCTAGAGCTCAGAATAAACAATCCAGGAGGTGGAGAGAGTAGAGGTGCTCACCTATGAGAATGTGAACACAAAGCTGACACTTATAGAGAAGTTATTACTGATGAGGAAATATTAACTCTGATCAATGCAACAGACAGCAGACCAGGCTGCTTCTTTACATTCCTTGAAAGCTCTAATGCCTCAGGCTACACCAAACCATGCCATGCTTTTCCTTTAAAGAAGAAAAAAACTATGCTTCCTGAAAACTTGAAATCTAAGACGAGATGTGGTGGCTCACGCTCATCATCCTAGCACTCAGGGAGGCTGGGGCAGGAAGACTGCCCCAAGTTCAAGGTGAGTCTGTGCTACATGGTGAGTTTTAGGGCAGCAGGGGCTACAGAGTAAATTCAAGGCCAGCATGGTGTACACAGTGAGACTATCTTACAAAGCAAACAGGGAAAGGGAAGGGGAGGAAGGAAGGAAGGAAAGGAAAGTAATCCCTGTCCCAGATGAACATGTGAAATAAGATTTCCCTCAAAGGGTGGTAGCACATGACCCATGAAGAACATGAGAGCAGTATTCAGGACCCACTGGCCAGATGGTGGCTATTGCACAGACTCTTTCCTCCCTTGGGAGCACAAGAGCAGCCTCAGATAATACATGCGATTAGCAATCAAGGCTTTGTTTTGTAAATATAATCTACAAAAACAGGTGCCAGTCTGAATTTAGCCATCAGCCCTTAGTTTTGAAGACCCCATAATTAATTAAATTCCTTAGCTACCATAACAAATTAACTGCAACTGCTGGTTTGAAACCACAGAAATGACTTCTCTTGTAGTTCTAGAGACCAGAAGTCTGGAATCACTTCTGGCAGGCTCGCACTTCCCCATCCAGCTTGCCTTCCTCCATCCAACCCACCTTGCTCCATCAGGTTCTAAGGGGCAGCTCTCTTTTGGTTTACAGCAGCACCAAACCACTGTACATTCCTGTCATCGTGCAGCCTCCTCACTGGCATCTATGCCCGGATGGCCATCTATTTCTCTTATAGAGATACAGTCATTACATTTAGTACCCACTCTGACTCTTGGATGATTTTGCCTCAAGATCCTTACCAAATTACTCCTGAAAAGTCTCTATTTCTAAATCGGGTCTTATTCTGTGACTTCAGGTAGGTGTGAGCTTAAGGGGGATACTCTTCAATTCAAAACACCTCGCCTAAAAGAGCTGCATGCTTGGAACTGGGAAGACAGCTCAACTGATACAGCGCTTGTAGTTCAATTATGATGAGCCTAATCCAGAGCCCTGGACCCACATAACAGCTAGGCATCAGGGTGTGTGCCTGTAATCTCAGTACTGCAGAGGCAGAGACAGGCGCATCCCTGAGGCTTGCTCACCAGTCAGTCTAACCAAATCAGTAAGGTCCGATTTCACTTAGAGATTCTATCTCAAAAATTAACTAGAGAGTGATAGAGGAAGACACCCAACATCTGTTGACCTCTGGTATCCACAAGTATGTGCACATTACCACATGAACACACACACACACACACACACACACACACACACACAAATTTTAAAAAGTGCAGAAACAGGTCAACAGAAGGCAGAAGGAAAAGCAACCACATGGCTGGGCCACAGAACAGTGTTGTGGTAGCTGCACACTATTCATGAAGTCTGCCTTCTCTCTGCCCAAAAGGGATACCGGTGAACATCAGAGAAACACTGAATATGCAGATGGCACAATTCGGGACTCTCCCTGATGCCATCAGGACAGAGGGCAGACTGCAAAGAGAATCACACATGATGACTGACATTTTCTGTGCAGCAGCCCCACACGTGTAGGTCCTACCTCAACTGTGAGCCTATCCATCTCATTGACCATGAGCAGGGTTCTCCAGCTCCTGCCTTGAGACCTTCCACAGCTGCTCCTTGAGTGCTCCTGACACTGTAGGTGGTGTCTGCCTGACATGCTGGGGAGTCTTTCTAGAACAGCTGGGATATATAGACTAACAAAGGGGATATATAGACCTAGTCTTGCACATGACTCTTTAGATGCTTAAAAAAATGTGGGGCCATAACAATGACATTAGGACAATGCAAATGACTGTCTATTCCCTTTCAAGCACTCTTCGGCATGTTCTGGTCATGCCAACCCCAGGGCTCCTCCCCAGCCATATCCCTTTATAGTCTCCAAGCTCTGCTCTTCCTTGATACACATTCCCTCCCATACATGACCCTCTGTTGTCTCTTCATGGCCGTGTTTCTAGTTTATTTTATTTTTTTCTTCCAACCTCTGTCCTCAGAACTTGTTCTTTAACCTCAAAAGCTATTTGCTGATAGAAATGTTTTTCTTGAGTAAAGATTATTAGTTCCTCTGAGGGAACCTGGTGTGTGTGTGTGTGTGTGTGTGTGTGTGTGTGTGTGTGTACAGGAGAAATGAAAAGTTATTAAAAGTGGTTATCCTACAGCAGAAGATTTAGAAGGGGACCTTCATATACATTGTATTGCTCTTATTCTTTTGTGGTTTTAATTTTTGCAATGGGCACATATGGTTTCTAATGGGAAAAAATGAATTCAGAAAAATGTTACAAAGCATTTTGACATGTACAGACTGGTATCATGAACAAATTTATTGATATTCTAGGTGAGGAAGGAGGGCTAGATACAGAGGCTACAGCGAGTGATAGAAGGAAAGGATGAAATGGATACATCAGATGGTGAATGAGTCTACTCAGCCACTTACAAGAGTAAAACACCAGCAGACCAGCCTCTTTATGCATAGTCATAAGATTCCCTCATCTGTGTGCCACTTTCCAAAGCCAAATCTCTAGACATGTCTCTTTAAACTGATAAGGTTACTAATCATCAGGGGACAAGGGCTCTCCACAGTGACATTTATACAATCCCTTGTCCCTTCATCCAAATCAAACAAGGTAATACTCAAAAGAAATTGGCCAGTGAATTCCCAAAGCTTCAACACAAAGTAAGTCAAAACCTTTCCAAAGCTCAGCTGCCTGGTAATAACACAAGCAAAGTAAGATTTAAGAATCCTGAGCTGCAGATGCAGATGCTAGCTTAGGGGTTACTTATGTTTGCACCACTGTACTTGACAGATAAATACGATGGACATGGTCCCTGCCTGCGTTCTCAGAGCTAATATCAGAAGTCTACACTGTCAAGCATGAACATGGAATGAAGAAGATCCTAATCGACCTGTCTAGGCTCTTCATGTCCAAAATGGAAATAAACCCAGGTGCCTTTACCTCAGTGTGTGATACGATGAGGATCAGAGAGCCTCCTATGCTGCTTCCGCAACTTGTAAGTCTGAGATTGTTAACAGACAATGTGAAGAAGAGGGAGGAGGAGGTAAAAGGTGAGAATACGGAGAAGGAGGAAGAGGAAGAGGAGGAAGAAGATAAAAAGATGAGAGTTGTTTGTAAGACACTTGACTGTATTCACTTAAGGATTATTATCTCTGGGGCTGGAGAGCTGGCTCAGTGGTTAAGAGCACTGGCTGCTCTTGCAAAGGACCTAGGTTCAGTTCCCAGCATCCACATTGTGGCTAACAAATGTCTATAGTTCAGGTTCCAGGGGACTCAACCCCGTCTTCTGGCCTCCACGGGCATTGCATGACACGGGTGTACTTACATACAAGCAGACAATACACTCACATACATTAAAGAGATAAGTAATTAATTTAAAAAGAATTCTAATCTCTGAATTCCCATACAGGTTTTATTGGCATAATGGAATATAACGGTATTTGTTCAAGAATATTTATGGGATTAATGTGACATTATGATAAGCATATATTCTTTTTAACTTCACATCTGTTTCTCTCTCATTTGTGCTATTACTCTCTTTACTTCTCTTGCTCCTTTCCTCTCTCCCTCACAGAGATGATGTCTGGATGAAAGGACAAGTGGATGGATGAATAAATAAGTGGATGAATGCATAGATGGGTGGATTTGTAGTTAGATGGACAGATAGGCAGATGGATAGGTAGATGGATAAATAGGTGTGTAGATGCGGGGATAGATGGATAGGCAGATGGATGGATAGATGGATGGATGGGTAAATGGTGTATGGACAAATGATATTCAGACACATAAGCAGATATATAGATAATAGTTAACGTTTCACTTTGTTAATTTAGAAACCAGGCATCATTGCCCCATGTCCAGAAAGTTTCAGCTAGAGAAACGCCAGCTTCACTGGCATGTCTTGCTGAGCTTGGAGGCTTTCCTCTGGCAAGATAGCTGCTCCCTTGTGAGGAGATGGCTGCTGCTCTCAGAGAAGGAAACAGACTCTTTTCCCAATAAATGTCAACACCAGTGGGAAAACCTCACTGGCTGGCTATGTTCTGGAAACATGTTTCTTGTGGTTCATTGCTTGGAAAACACAACCTGGGCAGCCCTCAACCTACTGAGTCTGGTTCCTAGGGAAATGAGGATTGTTTTTCTGTTTGAGGCATTCAAACACACATCAACTAAACATGGTTTATGTTTCCAGTTTAGAGCTGTCTAGAAACTTTCAAACATCCAGCGCTCAAATTGTCATCATCTTTTTGAAAAACTAACTGCATTCTTGCAAGCATCCAGAAAGATAGCCCTAGGAGCAGCTACTCAAATCAGAAACAGGAAAGTTCCTTAAAAAACTCATTTCCCTGTGTAAATCTGTTCATTTTCAGAACTTCTGCATAAAAGTACCTGGAATGTTATGGTAGAGTTTCAAAGACTGGGTCTGATACTTACTAAAGAAATGGCCTTGGTAAGCAACTTCACTATAACACATCCCAGTGTCTGCATCTGTGGAATGGGAATAAATATTCCACAACTCATGCAGCTCAGAGGGTACAGTGCTTTACCTAGTACACACATGGTAGAGACAAATGGATTAGAAATTTGAAGCCAGCCTGTGTTTCAGGAGACGTCTTAGAACCATCATCATTATTATCATCACCATTATCACCATTCCCAACTCCAGAGGTGACCAAAGATGACAAGTATTAAAGACGAAGGGCTTATTCAGCGCCCTGCTTTGGGCAATAACTATGTCTGACGTTGTAGTATCTTTGAGAGATACATAATGATTATTTTTATCCACTCTAAAGTAACAGAAAAAGTAGCAAGACATACACACACTTAAAGAGTTATATAAGTCACATGTAGGAGAATATGGCACTGTAATTATCTCTAGTTCCTGATGAGCTATGGATAAATGGAAGAGAGAAGTCATAGAACAGATAATAAAAGTCCCTAATCATAGCTCTTGAACTGCCCCCTCAAGTCCCCAGAGGCTTCTATCTACAGGAGGGGGCAGAGGAATAATTATGTTGCAAACGGCACGAATAACAGAAAACTGAGTATATGTTACACGTCCTCGCTTGTCAAATTCCCCTCTGCATTCCTTACAGTATGCACTTGAAAGTTTGGAAACTACGAGAGTACCTGAAGTGCTGAAGGGTTCAAAGTGAAAGAAGGATAAACAGCTGATTCAGAAATGAGAGTTGACCAGCTGAAGTAAAGCCTATACACCTCATGCAAACTGTGTCCCAGGCCCATGATCATGGCAGCCATTATTAATTGATCATGGCACTTGATCCTCTCTATAGCCCTGCTACAGATAGGCATTGCCAATAACCCATACATAGAAAGATGCAGAAAAAATGCTTTAACATCTGACAGTTGGCATTGATGGTCTGCAGTAAAGGTCTGAAAACACAATGGAGGTAGCACTTGGCAGCCAGTGACAACATGAGTTCAAACAGTAGAAGAAAGAAGAGAAGACAGCTGGTTTCTTTTTATAAGCATCAAATGCTGTGTCTGACAAAGATATCACGCAAGAACATGACTTGGGAAACGATTTCATTGTGTGAACAAAACTGACATGAAGTTCAAGGTCACATGAGGTTTGTAAACCTGGAAGCATTCAAGTTCCTCAGACAGAGAAGAGAAACATAAAGAAAGATACCATTTTAGTTGTAAGGAGAAGTTAGTTCTATTATCATTACAAATGCCCTAAATGTTCACAATAGACACACGACTACAAGTGCCTAGATAATGCTCAAATATGTCAAGGAAAATGCAAAACAATTAATTAGTATGACAACTCCCCTAAGGAAGTGATTCCAACATTTACTAAAAATTAACTATAATAAAATGCAATCATGAGCTCCCTATATTAGCAATAATTAGCGTATATGATCCAAGACCAGCCAGAGGTTCTCTTTGTGCTCCCAGTACATGAGTTACCTTATTTACTTGGTGAACTGGCATGCATGTATTGAGAAGGCCCCAGTGTTTGATGGGAGAAAGAGAGGGCAGGGATGTCATGGGTCTCTCAGACTGCCCATAGTCTTGGCTGCTCTGAGCAAAGGTGCCTGGGGGATGGTATTTTCTCCAGCAACCGAGATGAAGCTGCAGCCACAGGAGGGATCAGGGATCATAACAGAGTTCAGAGAACACTGAGCAAATGGCTAGAGACTTGTGGTCACGTCCTGATCTCTGTCCTCACAGCCTCAGACCTGGTGCCTGAAACAGGAGTTTCAACCTTATAACAGCTCCATCGGTCTTTGTGATGCTTCTGAGCCTGGAATGAGTTAGATGCTTATTCTTTCTCTTTGCTTGTTTCCTTCAACTATCAGCAACTAAATGCAAGCTGAGATAACTAGTGTTCGTGACACTACTCTGTCAGTGATATCAGCACTTCTGCTTGGCTTCAGGGTCTTGAGAAGGGTAGATGCTGTCTTTATAATAATGAGATTGCAAGTCCGCAGGTCAGGCTGAAGGCAGCCTGAAGGCCAGATGCAAGAATTTTCTCTTCCTCTGAGACCTCTGGCTTTTTTGCTTAAGGCCTTCACCTGACAGAAATGAGCCCACCCACCTTAAGGCAGGTAATCTGATTTCCTCAGTCTATTGATTTCCATGTTAGCCACATTTCAAAAATGCTTTTGGAGGGACATCAAGATTAGTGTTTGACCCCATATCTGGTAGCTCTGAGCTAACTTAGGGAGTCACACAAAATCAGCCACATTTTTCTTCATTCTTCTTCCTTCTATCTTTCTTTCCTTCTTTTTAGAAAAAAAAATGGGTTCTTTGATCAGGGTCCCATGTAGCCCAGACTGGTCTTGACCTCACTATGTAACTGAGGATGACTTAAATTCCTGATCCTCCTGCCACCACCTCCCAAGTCCTGGGATTATAGACCTGTACCACACCTGGCTCTGTTCTTTCTTCTTTGTTTTATCCTATGATTTTAGCACGTACAGATGTATCTAGGCAGGCGGATCTCTGTGAGTTCAAGGCCAGCCTGGTCTACATAGTGAGTTCCAAGACAGCTGGGGACACAGGGAGACCCTGTCTCAAAAAGACCAAAAAAAAAAAAAAAAAAAAAAAAAAAAAAACCAAAAAACAAAAAAAACATTGGTTTTCCTGATTTTGAAGTTTGCACAGAAGATATGTTCAGAGGGAGAAGAAGGAAGAGGAGGGAAAGGAGGGGCAGAGAGAAGAAAGGAGGAAGTAAGGGAGGGAAGAAGGAGAAAAAAAGGAGGTGGAGAGAGGGGACTAAAGAGGTGGGGTGAGTGTAAGGAGAGGACTCTTAAGTAGCAGAGTTCTATATGGAGGTTGTGGTGATGCACATATAAACCTGCACATGTGATTAATGTGTATGGAATGGTGGCATGATATACAAGCATGTACATGTCATACAGCATGAGACACATACAACCTATATGTAAACACCCATGGAGACATACCCTCTAAATAAACAGACACATATGCATCCATGTACAAATGTATTTGGTAACATTAGCAGATTTACTAAGGACAGAAAATGATCAATAGAGCTCATGGTACCAGTTAGATCAATCACTGGTTCCAATATGGTGCTATGAATTTTCAGGAAGTTGCCACTGTGGAACAGTGAGCATCGGCTCCACAGCATCTCTTCTTATTTTCACACAGTTTTGCATGAACCTAAAACTCTATGATTAACCTCAAAATTGTTTCATTTAAAAAAATAACTCTTTAAAAGTCTCTAGTAAATTTGAGCAAGCACATAAGCTTAAATATATTTCCTTACTGAAGTACACCATGCTTCATTTTAAAAATCAAAGGATATATGTCCAGAACTTAATTCCTAGTTGCAATTAAAAGATTTTATTATTTTAATTTTATGTGTAGGAGTGTATTGCCTGCATGCAAATGTATCTGTATCATGAATGCCCATGGAGGTCAGAAGAGGGCGTTGGATTCCCTGGAACTAGAGCTATGGATAGCTGTTAGCTGCCATGTAGGTGCTGGGAATCAAACCTGGGTCCTCTGCAAGAGCAGCCAATGCTCTCAACTGTGCTGAGCCATCTCTCCAGCTCTCCCAGTTGCAATTTTTGTGTGAAGATTCTTGTCCTGGTTACACAATGACCAACCACACAATGTGGGGAGTGGGACTGAGTGTAGGGTGGTTTTATGTAGTGGATAGTGTTCTCTTCACCATCAAAATCCATCTTGGGATTGGAGAGATGGCTCAGTTGGTAAGGTGCTTATTGTATGAACATGAGGATTTGAGTTCAATCCCTAGAACTCACTTTAGAAAAACTTACATGGTAAAGCATGCCTGTAATCCCTGTGCTGGGGAGGCAGAGAAAGAATATTCCAGCTTCCCTAAATGACAGTCTAGCTTTCTAACTAAGCTCCAGGTCATTAAGGGATCTGATCTCTAAAAAACAAGGTAGAGGGTCTGGTTCAATGGTAAAGAGTTCTTGCAGAGAACATGGGTTCAGTTTTCAGCACTCACATGAGAGCTTACAACCATCTGTAGCTCCAGTTCCAGGGGATCCAACACTCTTTACTGGCCCTCTGTGGGCATCAGGCATGTATGTGGTACACACACATCCATGCAGGCAAACATTCATACACATAAAAATAAATAAACCTTAAAAACATCCACACAAGTGGGGACTAGAGAGATAGTTTAGTAGTTAACAATGCTTTCTGGTCTTCCAAAGGATCTGAGTTCCATTCAGTTGTGATGACAACTGCTTGTAAGTCCATCTACAGTGATTCTGCCCCCATTATAGCCTCTGCCAGCACCTGCACACATGTGACATACATTCACAGAGAACACATACATCCGAATACAAACGACAAAGCAAGGTGAACAGCAACCGAGGAACAATACCCAGCCTTGTCTTCGGTTCTCTACCACATACACACGCACACATACTAAAAATCCAGTTTACGTTGCTGATGACACTACAAATTCAGCCTCTCCAGCCACTTCTGATGTGGACACATATTTGGAATCAGAGACTAAGCTTTCCAGATCCCCTGGTTTGTGGCCAATTGATTCTCTGTGGTTGTGTGGGGTTCCCAATCCATCCTGGAAGGCCCATATCCCAAAACAGTATTACATCCACTGACTGGACACCAGCTTCCTCTGATTCCAATACAATCCCTTTTCCTCAATGCACTTTGTATGGGCCCAAACTTTCTGTTTGTCCTACATTCGTTTCCATATTGAAGTAGTATCTTGTATGATGCATGCTTTCCATGATCATTTGTCCTCTGAATCCATTTAATAATGAACCATATGGTCTTTCTCCCCATTTCAAAGACCTGGAAGTGTTCACAACAACCAACTGCCAGATGATGCTGATACACCCAAAAGAGTGTCCAGTTAACAATGCTAAGCCTGGAAGGATGCTTGGTGAGTTAGCCTCCATTAACACGTGCTGAGAAGATGATCAGGAAATCTTTCCCCAGTCAACAGCATGCAAGTCACTGAATATTCAGAAGTATAATCGAATATAACAGGAGCAGTGTAGAGGAGGAAGGAAAAGAAACCCAACCTAAACCAAATCAGTTTACTATGCAGCAATGAGGAATCCATCAAATTAATACTGCTTTATTCATAAAATAGAATACCAGGAACTGGCGAAAATGCTGTTAGCCCTATTCACCAGTACAGAAGTATTACTTGAGTATATGGGTGTATAGATAGGTGCTTGTGTATGTCAGTGCAACCAATGAATGCCTAGGTTTGGATGGGGCAGTTGGATATGTGGAAGCTAGGCCCATTGTCATCCAACTGCTGGACTACAGTTATTTCTTCTGTTCTCCACTCTGAATCACTTTCTCAAGAACTGTTATCTAATGATATCTAACAGTGATATGAAGTTCACTGTGTCAGAATTCTAGGAAAAACATCCCAAAGTTCTTTCAGCTTTAAGTAAAAACATAATCAGTTTCACGATATACTTGGCCTCTTCAGAAACATGCACGTGGAGAACAGTTGCAGAGCTATTCAGCTAGGAAGCAATTCACATCATTCCACCTCAGTCAACATGTTACAGTCAGAATAAAGGTACCACTTACCATTTAGTGTTAGCCAAATGATGACACTCTCAAATCTCAGCTGCACAATCTTATAAAGTGGGTTTGGTAATAATAAAACCTGCATAAGTTTGAACATGTTGAATTCAGTACTATCCAACAGCACTTAGTAATGTGTCTAATGCTAATGCTCAATAGCATGCATGTGTGGTACATGCAAATGTCCGCAGACACATATACACACTCACACACTTCTACACATACATGTGCATGTACACACACACACACAGGGCAGAGAATCAAGAGATTTTCCAACGTAAATTTTCTGCCTCTTCCACCATTTTCTTGCAATTGCCCAATTGTAGTCGGCATTTTCCAAACGCCTCTTTAACCCTGAGAAGAAGGAGTTGAACACAAAGAAGATCTTCTAAAAGTCAAAGCCATGCACAAGTGGCTGCCTGTGTGATGATTCCATACCCATGTGTTCAAACAAGTGGCCAGTTCTTGTCAGGTAAGTCATAAGAACAGGAGTGGTCCAGCGGTCTCCCATGATGGGGCTTTGTCATATAGCTTCCCACTGACATTTGTGTGAAATGCTTGTCACACAGGTTAGCTGTGGTGCATCTCATCCCCAGGCATAGGAGAGGGTGTGATTCTTCCCATGCCTTCCACGTATACAACCATGTACCTGTCTCCTTTACAGGAGATAGCGTACACCTGTTTATACACCCAGACCATGCCTTCTTCCCATTGGAATTGTGACTTGATCTTGACTTCCCCTCTTCTGTTGTACCCAGGCTGGCCTCAAACTCACTACATAGCTGATAGTGACCTTGAACTCCGAATCCTTCTGCCTCCACCTCATGAGTATTGGGATTGCAGGCCCGTGCCACCATGCCAGGTTTTATGCAGTGCTGGAGATCAAACTCCAGGTTTGATGTGAGCTACAAAAGCACTCTACCAACTGGACTACACCCCTAACCCAGTGCTGGTTATTTCCGAACCTCACAGGAGTTGACACACAGTACTGTTCAGGGAATGCCTTTTGGATGTTGAAATAAACCACCCAAAAGCAAAATAATCCTGAGTGTTTTTCCACCTACAAAAATGCATAAATTCTAGCCTATTAAGTCTCCTGGTAGAATATTTACACAAGACTGCTGTTTAAATATTAATAATGGAAGTAACAACAGTGATGGTGATGATGGATAAATTGAAAAAGAAACCCATAGAGATGTCAAGACAATGTTTCCATCTCTTTATTTCCATTCTGCCTATTTGAGGAGCGATGTTTTCACTGACTTTAGTGCCTAACTAAAATAATTTACATCTATCTCTCTCAATCTTGAATTGAGAACAACAGCATCTGACGTTTGTCTTTTTTGAATCTTGTTTCTTGTACTTTTCCAATCACTCTGACTTTGAAAACAAGCAGAGGAAGAAAAAAAAATGCCCCTTGCATCCAATAAATAACCTTTCTCACTGACTTGAACTTTTCCTGGAAGTTGGGACAGAGAAGAAAGATGAAAATCAAAAGGTTACACTTACACACTGGCTGTAGAGACTAAATCAGATCATGTTTATTGATTTATTTCAATCAATAGACATGGGAAAGTTCAGGAGAATTGACCCGTGCCTCCAGGTATGCATTTGATAGTGGTTTTTGGGTTATTTTTTAACTCAAAGTTGAGTTACTGAAGAAAAATAAGGTTATGTCTACCAAGTGACACAGATGAATTATCACCAACATGGGAAATATATCCCATTTCTCTGTATTTTTTCTTCAGGCAAATTAAGGCTTTCAAAGACAAAAGTAGCACAAAACATTAAACAGTATGTAAATAATTAAGCAAAGATTAAAAAATAAAAGCATGTTAGACACCTAAGTCCATATGCCCTAGAACTACATTACTAGAATATAAGAATCAGCAGGTTTCATTTGAGGAAATCCAAGTAAACTAGCCCCGTTGCTCAGGCCCTGGTCTGGCGTAGAGTGTCATGGAAAGAACATGACTGGGAGGAGGCTGTTCACCTCATGGCAGTCAGGAAAAAGGCAGAGAGAAGGCTGGGACAAGAAATACTCAGGAAGGGGCTGAAGAGATGACCCCGCAGTGAAGAGCACTTTCTGTTCTTTCAGAGGACCTGAGTTCACTACTCAGCTCCCATTTGAGCTAGCTCACAACTGCCTGTAACTCCAAATAGAGGGGGTGGAAAGAGCCTAAGAGCCAGGGTTGGTGCACTAACGAAAGGAAACAGAGGCTTTTAGGCCTCTGGGAATTTGTTCATATGAACTTGCAACAGTGGTGACAGCATGCACAAGACCCATGCCAATTCAATCAGACAAAAATCCAGTATCTAACTGTGGAAATGGGCAGCAGGCCCCAACCCTAGCTGAGGAACTATTGGCAACTGATTACTGTGGGGTGAGGGAGCATAGTCTTCTTTAAGGGAGTGGCTCTAGATAGGCTGATGAGACTCCAGTGGATGACCGTGCATTGAGGGATATCTGGGTACAGTGCTTGACTGTATAGTATTTAACATATATGAAAGAATTCCATGAAATCCAGTGGGGATGCTATTTGGGGGGGGCAGATGGTGGAAGGTATTGGCATCTAAGTTTTATTAAGATCTATTATATGAAATGCACAAAAACTCAATAAAAATATTTAAGGGTTTGGAGAGATTGCTCAGTGGTTAAGAGCACAGACTGATCTTGCAGAGGACCCAGGTTCAATTCCTAGCACCCACATGGCAGCTAACAACCATCCTAACTCCAGTTCCAGTGGATCTGATGCCCCCTTCTGACCCCTGCAATTATTGCACGACACAGTGCACCCACCTATATGCAGGCAATACACTCATACACATAAAATAAAAAGAATATAAATAAAAATTTTTTTTAAAACTCAAGAAAACTTTTTAAAATCTCATGTCTCCATGCTGGAGCAATGCCTCAGCAGTTAAGAGCACTGGCTGCTCTTGCAGGGGACCAGGTTCAGCTGCCAGCACCCACAAGGCAGCTAACAACCAACCTTAACTCTCGTTCTAGAGGGTCTGAAGCCCTCTTTCGTCCTCCACAGTTAGTACATGCACCAGTGTACATGCAAGCTAAACATTCATATGTATAAAAATAAGTAAATAAATAATAAATAAAAATTTAAATCTCATTCTCTGTGCCTAAAGAAAGTATCTCATTTTCTGTATGAGGAGAGGCAACCAGGGCACAATCTGCTATGCTAAATTCCTTCTCATCAAGGTGAGAGTACACAAGCCTCCTGCCTTTCCAAGGACACTGGCACAACAGAGGCCACTGGCAACAACGCAGTGGGAGCCAATAAACTGAACTGCATGTCATCCCCAAGACTGTACAACAGGCTACACTCCCAAGCCTTATGGGCACTGTCTTTGTAAAAATACCAGGACTGGGGTGGGAAACTCAAGTTGTGAGGAGTGATAGCAAGTACTTATATTCAATGAGCCATCTTGCCTAACCCCTCCTCTTCTTTTGTATATGAAAGCTATGATACTTTCTGGTGTTTCAAAACATAGGCTTCTAAGACCTCAGCCTAGAGCCTACAATTGATCATATGATAAAATGTGCTTGGGAATAAATTCAGTACTCAGAAGAGACTGTTAGAGTTTGGAGAGGAAATGTACCCCTTTGGGTTGAAAGCCTGGCTCTGAGCTGGTGGTACTACTGAGCGATGAAGAATCACGAGGCATTTACCTCCATTGATGAATTTGTGGGTGAACAGCCAATGAGGAGGTGGGGCCTAGTTGCAAGAAATGGCTTCCCAGAGATGTGTTTTGAAGATTATTTCTTGTACTAGAGATCTTCCTCTCTGTCTCTCTACTCTCTGGCTGCTGTGGGGTGAGCAGCCTCTTTCCCACATGTACCTCTAAGATACTCTACCTTATCTCAGGCTAAAACAATAAAGCCAGCTTACTTTAATGGAAACTTCTAAACAGTGATCCCAAATAAACCTTTCTTCTTTTAAGCTGATGTCCTTGAGGTATTCTGTGACAATATCCAGAAGCTGAGTGATACAGAGACCAAAGATGGAGAACGAGATATAAAATCTGGTGATCCAGGCTATACTGCTGGTTGACTTGCAGACATCATACCTTTAGGACTCTAAATTAGTTTTGCTAATTTTTTAATAAACAATAAATATATTGGAAAACATTCTGAGTCCAAAGGAAGTGGAGACAAACGTGTCCCAAATGCTACTTCCCAAGCTGATGAAAGGGCTCGGTGAGGAATGGCGCCTGTCACCAAGTCTAGCAACTTGAGTTTAGTCCCTGGGACCCACATGGTAGAGGAAGAGAACTGACTTCCACAAGTTTTTCTTTAACCTCCACATGTACACTAGGTACCTGCATGATGTGTACACGCACCCCCCCACATACACACAAACAAATAAGCAAATAGACACATAAATGTAATTTAAAATGCTTTTAAAATTTACCAAACATTTGGTTTGAGTCATGTTAGCAAAAATCCTTCGGATAACTTCGCACAAGACATGGCCACCCAGGACTTAACGAAAGAGTTCCTAAACTAGAACAGGCATTTTTGTCACTGTCATTTGAGGAAGAGAACGTTGTGCTGACACACACCCACACCCACACCCCCCCACAGGAGTACATCCACTTTCAAGAGTGTCTGCCAAGACTCGGCCTGATGCGATTTAAAATGGCTAAGACAATCAGCTCAAAAATTAAGGTTTCTAATAGGAACACCTACTCAGCCCTAATAATAGGGAACCACCATCCTAATTACAATATGCTGCTCTCAGGTACACCATTAACTAACGTTCCTCAGCTGCTGCAATTAGCGAGCATCACTAGATGGAGTAAATTATTAACAACCCACCCGTGCTCCTGCGCACATTGCTGGTTTCTGTTCGCTTCAAATAAGATGCAAAAAGTTCACAGCTGATACCCAAACAATCTCTGATGGATCTCTTTCACAACACCACCTGGACTTTAAAATAATTCTTCCCGTAGGCAACAGCAGCCATAAAGGATGAAGAAGTGAACACAGAAGGAAATACCTGGAAGCAGGCATTGAAATCTATTGGCGTGACCATCTCTTGAGTTGATTGAACAACTGTCCATTCTCTGCTTCCTTTCTGGTGCAACCGCTTATGGGATTGCTGTCATAAGCGAGTGGTGGTCATGGTGGGAAGTGTTGTGACTATCATTTTACACAGCATGGTATGAATCAGCAGTTCATAAATATAGCCTAGGGACCCATTCAGGTCTATGGGCTTCATAGTCTCCTCACGTCCTAGGGCATTAAAATAGGGTGAACGCAGTCCAATAGGTAGTATGAGTGATAAAAAACAGAAAAGGAAGAGTAGAGAGGGTCAGGAGGAGAGGGAGGGGTCCAGAAAAAAGGACAGAGATAAAGTTAAGGGACAAGGCTATGCAGATAGATAATGCATTTCTGGTCTCTCGTATTTAAACTTTTAGCAAACACTAGGTAAATAACACGCATTCTGTGTCTTTAGGTATGCACGCTCTAGCAGGAGGAGGGTGCTGATAGGAAACATGAAGAGGCCATTAAAGCCCTTTGATAAAGGGAAACATAGGAAAGAGGAGAGAGACCAAATGATCCAACCCAGGTCAGGAGGCTCCTAGACAGCTTCCTTTAAGAATTACAATCTCCCGGCTAGAGCAATGACTCTGTGGTTAAGAACACTGACCGCTCTTGCAGAGTATTGGTTCCCAGCACCCACATAGTGGCTAACAACCATCTGCAACTCTAGTTCTAGGGGGCTCCAATGCCCTCTTCTGACCTCTGTAGGCATTGCATGACACAGGTGCACTTACGTACATGCAGGCAATATGCTTATACATATAAAAATAATAAATAAATACTTTTAAAAAAAGAATTATAATCTCTGCTGGATTTTTTTTAATGTCAAAACTGGGTTGTGGTGAAGGATGAGTCAGCACAGGAGTAAAGGAAACACCATATACAAGAGTCTAGGGAGGATAAAATCACGGGGACCCTTCAGAATAACAATTTGCTTGATACTTTGGAGTATAGAAAGTGGTGAGTAGGGGGCTGGTTACATGATCACTTTGACCACACCAGACTTCACTTGATAAGCAGATCATTAGGGCCGTGCATGCGAAATGTGGTAGAGAGGCACAAGGTGGGGAAGTGAGGAGTGTGCACTAATGAGGTGATTCTCACCCAGGATTTTACCATGGAAACATGACAGGAATCCAATGGACGAATATGTGTAACTACTGGGAGGTAAGACTCCAAGCCCTGCATCTTCAGGGATGTGATTGGGCCTTTCCTTACAAGACAAACAGTCATACCACAATAGCTACTCACTAGATTGGCATATGCTAGGCAATCTAGACTTTCACTCTCTGTAAAAAAAAAAAAAAAAAAATTAGAAAAATGACACCGGATTGGTGACAAAAGTATGCAATCCCAGTACTTGGGAGTCTGAGTCAGGAAGTTTGCAAGTTTGAGGCCAAACTAGTCTACATAGTAAGATGCTTTCTTAAACAAAACAAAAGAAAAATAAATAAAAAATGAAGGTGGAGATTCGGGGACATTACATGAGATACATTTCAGCACTTGCTTCTCTCCCATCACTATAAAACTGAGTTTTCAGGGCTAGGGGGATGGCTGATGGCTGAGTGAGCGAGGCTTACTGTGCAGGCAGGAGGACCCAGGTCCAGATCATCAGAACCCATGTAAGATTCAACTTGGACACAGCAGCGAGCTCATCTGCTGCCCTGTTGGTCTTACTGGGAGATGGGAGATGGAGACAGGAGAATTTCTGGGAATGTGCAGGCCAGCTAGACTGGCACATGTAGCAACAAATGACAAAAGACCTGCCTCAAACAAGCCTGAAAGTTAGGCCCAACACCTAAGGTTGTCTTCTGACCTCTGCAGGTTTACCATGGCACAGACAGGTTTATGCCTACACTCAGACACAGGAACACACACACACACACACACACACACACACACGAATGCACACACAAAAACAACAACCACAAAAAGTGCCAAACCCCAGTCTCCTATTATAAGAAAGGGAATCTTGCAGGAAAAAAGTATAAGTGTAGGGGTGGTGGACCAGAAGCTACCTCCCTGAGGACATTTCATAAACCAAGTAAAGGAGCCATGCGGTATGGCGCCAGGTGTGCCTACGTGCCTGATTTCTTCAAAGGAACACAGTAGGCTGAACTTATTTTTAGCGCATGCACTGTCACCTGACTACCTGTGAGCAGGAGGAGGAGGAATGGAAAAGGTGACCCTCGGGTCACACTGCTACAACATGCTCAGAGCCAGTCTGCGGCTAGAGCCTGAGGCTGCGGAATTCAGGATCAGTCTCCGGCAGGCTCTGCCTCCCAGGCCTCTCTGGGTTTCTGCTCAAACGATTGCCTCATTTTGAGACCATTCAAGCATGTTAAAACTGTAGACAGCAGAACAGCACATCTATTCAATGACCACTTAAACTACACAACTGGAATTTATCACAAGTACAAGTGAAAGGGTGAGTCGTTAGAAAATCAAACTTGGAAAATCTCTCCATCAAACAAATGTGTTTTGTGTTCAGGGAACTGGGCACTGCAGTCTTTAAAACATTTACTATATGCAGCTTTCTCTCCATGTAGATAAAATATCTGAGGTAGAAATGTGGATCGAAAAATAGAAGAAAAACCCTGAGACAAGATGAAAATAGAAAAGGAGGAAGGCATAGAATCATTCAAAAGATTAATTCTGTAGTAGCCTGTGTAGTTGCTAAAATTAGACTTGGAGTTTCCCTGTAACAGGTGCTAACAGAAAACTTGTGGCCAGGCAACTTAGTAAAGTGTTTGCCACACAGACATGAGAACCTGAGTTCAAGCCCCCCGAAATTATATAAAACAGCTGAATCTAGTGGTGCGTTCTTGTAATCCCCAGACTGTGGGGGCAGAAATGAGGGGATCCCTCGGGCTCACTAGTCAGCTAGTGCAGCCCCTTGAAAGCTCCAGGTCAGTGAGAGACTCTGTCTCTAAAAACGAGGTAGATAGTCCTGAGGAGGGACACACTAGGTTGACCTCGCTTAAGCATACCCATCCACACACATACACACACATGAATACACACATACACACACATACACACACACACACACACGAAAACTATAGACTATTTACAGTGCTTTTAAACTTCAGCCATCTGTATTAAACTTCTATTTTCATAGCTGCTTCTCTGACAGACCCCTGACACTTGAAGGTCTGAAGATTTGGATTCTAGGATACAGAGATGAGAACAGCGTATTTTGCTGTTGCTTATTTTGTTGACTGGTTTTCTGTTTTGTGTCCTATGTTTTGTATTTTGTTTTATTTTGATTTGGTTTAGATTTTATGATTTGGTTTGGTTTGGTTTCATTTTCTCTAAGTTTGTTGTGATTCATTTCCTAGGAAGTGGCTGTGGCCATTTTCTTTTTCTCTGGCCAGCAGAACCCTTGCTATTTGCCCACTGATATCCCAGGAAGAATTCTTATCCTTGTGTGACTTCCACATCACTACACGGTGTCCAGCTAGAAGTCGTTCCTTGGAAAGCTTTTGCTCATGGTCAAACCTTCAGTCTCTCCTTATGCCAATAATCATTCCATAGAGTGACAGTGTCATGTCACTGATCCCGTGCCTTTCTTGTCGGATGTCAAACGCAGCATGCTTGCTGTTGGATCAGATTCCTCCTGAGTAGGCAATGATGTAATCACCCCTAGTAGTAGCTTTGGTGGTAACGTGAGTGAGAGAGGAAAGAAGGGGTGAACATAAAGAGGGAAGGAGTACTGTGGCTCTATCAATACCAACTTATAGCTGTTGGCTGGCCAAAGAGTAGAAGAGCATCATGTCTAACAGGCATCATGCCCGGACCACTCAGTATTCCCTAGGGGAACAGGACAAATAGAATGAACATAGGGGACTGTAGATTGGCTTACACATCATGGTCTGGGTAGTCCAATAATGACCCTCTCACACCGGAGAGGCTGAGAACCTTGTAATTGGCTCAGCCTGTGAGGCTGGATGCTGTTCCAGTCCCAGTACAGTGCTAAAGGCCTGAGGAATTCCTGGAGACTGGAGGGTTTTCAGACCATGTTGGGCACACGAAACTTCTTAACATCAGCAAAGGAGGCAGCGGGAGCAACATAGCAGGTGAACTTGCCAATGAAAGTGAAGGCAAGTGGGATGAAAGCAGAAGTTTCTTTTTCTATCTCCTTTATATGAGCTGTCATTGGATGGTGCCACCCACATTTAGGGTAGGCCCTCCTACTGCAAATAATCTGATCAGATAATCCCTCACAGGAGTACCCAGCATCCTGTTTTATAGTTGATCCCAGATCCAGTCAATGACAACCAGGATTAACCATCACGAGCCCACCTCTTGTCAACTTGATACCCAATCACATCCCCTTATTCGCGCTTAATTTCCAAATGAAAACACCAAGGTCACAGGGGAAGACTCTTGCTGCCTTTGACGAAGTCCCATCCAGAACTGTGATACAGTGCAATGCACACAAACACTGGGGCACCTATCACCTGAAAATGGTCTTGCTCTTTTTACTCAATCTGCTAGTTTCAGGGTTTATGAAGCCATAGGGAATATGCTTTATGTCATACACATATTACCCTTGCTGTGTTTCAAAGAGAAGCTTAAGAAGATCAAAAGGAAATAGGAAAATTAACTCCAGTGGTCTATGTAGCCCTGCTCTCCCTAGTGTCTGAAATAACCGTGTGTGTTCATGGTCACTACCCAGACAGCTGTGCTGGGGGTGAAAGAGCAGAGGGGCAGATGAGGAGTTCAAGGGTTCACTTCCACCCACATTCGCTTTCTGCCTTGGCTTAGGAAAATACACTTCCTGCAAGCTCATTTTCAAAGGCAAGATACACTGCAGTCCAGCAGAGTCATCATTTTCAGTGCTAGAGAACACGGGATTTCAGTCCTGGACACTTGCAAGTTCAGGAAGAGATGCTTGCTGACCCACTGCAGAACTGGTATCCCCTGCCTTCTGTGGGAGCACTGGAAGGGGCTGACTTTCATGCAAGCAAAGGCTCAGGGAGACACTGCACCAAAGGAGACCCCAGGGAGACACAAACTCAACACTGCTTAAAGGCAACCTTCAGCGATCACCTTCCCAGGCCATAAAGACTCCTTTATTCCAAGGCTTGAATTGCTATTGATTTAACACTTTTTCATGGCAATGCAGGAAAAGCTGTTATTTTCTTGGATGTGAATGGGAGGAGTTTAACCAGAGACAGTGGAGGGAGCTCCATTGCTCAGTGACACCATGTTACAGAGACAACTCCAAGGACAGGTTCCCCTGCAGCCATATGTGACCACTTCTGGAATCTAAGCATCTCTAGGCTCTACTATGCTGGAAGCAGCCACTGTCCATGTGCAAGACCAGTGCTAGATTTCAGGAAGCTGGTAGTGGTGCATGATGCTGCAGCTCTCCTTTTGAGAAGGTTCTTTGATTTTACTCAAGCTTTCAAAGGTTTCTGACACATGCTGTCAATGAGGAAAACATTAAAATGAGAAAAGGGACTCTATCTCTTTCTTCCTAAGACAATTTCCTTCACAAATGAGAGCGATTCATTGGTTATCCCTAGAACTGTCAAATCCTATGCAGACTTCTCCGAAAGGGCAAAATTTATGGATAACTTTTCCCTAAACTCAGCCTTTATAGCTGCTGAAGGGAACTCAGGACTCTGAAGTCAAGATAATGCTTTAGAGACAGTCACAATTTGTTTTAAGGAAAATCTTACAAAATTGTTCCAAAGTGCGAAAACAAATAATATATAAAATCCTGTAGTGTGTATGGGGGGGTGTGCATATATGTACACGCTCACGTACATGGATAAAGGTGTGGGTTGTATGTGTGTATATGTATATAAGTGTGTGTATTTGCTTATATGTGTTTGTCTACGTATGGGTGTATATATGTATAGGTGTATGTATAAGTCTGTGTGTGTGTGTGTGTGTGTGTGTGTGTAGCTACCCTCCAAGACTTATCACAGTGCCTGGTCCACACTGTTGCTCTGTGAATAATGGTAAATAATGCAAATAAACAAACTAACCCATGAATGAGCATCTTATGCAGGAAAGGTCTTCTGGGAAGTTGGTTTGTTGTCTGAAGAGGGCTGAACCCCCATTATCTAGATGTCTGCTCCCTTCCAAGGACAAAGAAAGGATTAAAAGGCTGAGAGAAAACCAGCTCTAGGAGAAGGCGACCCCATAAATACAAGGTGTTGTTATTTTTATTTTTATTGGTGCTTCTGTTGCCTTCAGGGGAGGGGGAGGATATGAGAATATGGCTAATTTTCTGCTTGACTCCAGACACATTCAAAACTACTCAGCCACATTTTATTTTAAATTGACTAATAAAGAAACCCTACACCCCACACCATCTCATATTTCCTTGAGTCATTTAATATTCCCACCTTCTAGAGTGGCTCAGTTCTGAGTGTCTGGTCAGGGGTATGGGGATGAAAAACTTCCTGATGTATCATTCTTCTTAACAGTCTATGTAGCCTCTATCTATCTATCTATCTATCTATCTATCTATCTATCTATCATCTGTCTGTCTATCTATCATCTATCTGTCTGTCTGTCTGTCTATCTATCTACCTATCTATCTATCCATCATTCATCTATCTATTCATCTATATTTAATCTATCTATAAATCATCTGTGTATGTATCTATCAACTATCAATCATTTCTCAATGTATTTATTTATCATTGCTCTATCATCTATCTATCTATCATCTATCTGTATGTCTGTCTATCTATCATCTATCTGTCTGTCTGTCTATCTACCTATCTATCCATCATTCATCTATCTATTCATCTTTAATCTATCTATAAATCATCTATGTATGTATCTATCATCTATCAATCATTTCTCAATGTATTTATTTATCATTGGCTCTATCATCTATCTATCTATCTATCTATATCTATCTATCATCTATCATCGATCCATCATCTATCTATCTATCTATCTATCTATCTATCATCTATCTATCTATCATCTATCTGTCTGTCTATCATCTATCTATCTATCTATCTTCTATTTACCTATCTATCCATCATTCATCTATCTATTCATCCATCTTTAATCTATCTATAAATCATCTATGTATGTATCTATCATCTATCTATCAATCATTTCTCAATGTATTTATTTATCATTGGCTCTATCATCTATCTATCTGTCTATCTGTCTATCTTCTATCTATCATCTATCATCTATCTATCTATCTATCTATCTATCTATCTATCTATCTATCATCTACCTACCTACCTAATCTGTGCCTCCCATGCTCTTTCCTCCCCATTCCTCCATTTCCCTTTGTCTCAATCTCTATCTTTTCTCACCTATGTGTCTTGGTGTGTGTATACGTGTTCCTGTGTTTGCCTGCATGCATGTGAATGCACCTGTATATACATGCAGGGAAAACTCAGAAATTGATGTCAGTGTTTTCCTCAACCTGTGCTCTCTACCTGATATTTTTTGCATGTGTATCTATATGGAGTAGATGTTTGTGTCTGCATTCTTGATTGCACATATGTGGATACACATGCATGTTTGCCCATGCATGTGTGCACATAAGCCCAAAGTTAAGTTTCGGTGTCTTCATCAGTTTCTCTCAACTTTATTTGTTGAAGCAGGGTTTCTCAGTGAACCTGGGGCCGGCAATTCCAGCTAGTCTAGGTCACTAGCTTATTCCAAGGATAGCCCAAGTGCTGGGATTATAGGCAGCCACCATACCTGACTGGTTTGTTGTGGGTTCTGAGGGTCAAAACCCCTGTCCTCATACTTGCATGGCAAGTGTTTTATCCACCAAGCCATCACCCTAGTCCCTTTCACTTTATTTTCTGAAAAGGGCATCTTTCTAAACCTGGAGCTCATTGATTTGATTACGCTGATTGGTGGGAAAGGAGCCACCTGTCTCTGCTTTGCCATAGCTGAGGCAGCAGTCACATGTCACTGAAACTCAGCTATTTACGTGGTTCCCAGGGATCGGAACTCAGGTTCCCACATTTGCACAGCAAGCACTTTCCTGACTGAGCCATCTCCCCTGCCTTCTGTCCATCTCTGTTTCTGCCAATGTGTCTCTCCAGCTCTCTATTTGTTCCAACAAGTACACAAAAGAAATGACAACAAGAATCATTCCGAATCAGTTGCTTTGCCTTTATGCTCTCTTAAAGAAGAAAAAAACTACGCTCTTTGCTTTCCCATACATAAAAATAAATGGAAAACATTTTGCAAATGTCAAATGCTATATAAAAGGGAAAACTATGAAGGACACTGGATACATAAACAATGATACTAATGACAAATTTTACCTCTCCAAAACCACTCGCAGCCACCCAATTCCAATTTGTGAATTTTATCTCAAGGGTCAAAAAACAGCTATATCATAGGTAGAAGTGAACTCTCAAAGAAAAATATTCTCCAGATATTGAGGAAAACAGAAGAAAAATAAAAGGAAATCATTCTGAGCTGGCCATTTATTTTTAACCATTCATTCATTCAATAGTTTTTTTTTTTTCCCCCCAGCAATTCTATATATTCTCAATGCACAGATCCATAGCCCTGCCTGAATTCAGTAGGCTCAGTGAGGGCCACAGATAATTAAGGCATGCATATGCAAACAAGATAACAGCTGATTACAGATTTGCCAAGAGAAGTGCTCTGATTGATTGTAGAGAGGCTAGGTGGATAGGGGCAGTGTCATGAGAAAATAATATTGCGGCAGAGACCAAAGGCAAAGAAAGGACCAGACTGCAGGTGGAGAACAGAGTTGGGGAGAGTGAGTGTGAAGACTCAGAGGTAGAACACGATTTTAGAATTTTCTAGAAACTGCCAGGAAGCCAGAGTGGTCTGTAATGTAAGAGGTAAAGGAAGAGGAACACAAAATAAGGCCTAAAAGGAACCCAGGATATGGACCTCACCTCCAGGACATGGTTAAGCTCTGGATGTTTCTTTTTCCCTCTAAAAGAATTATTTTATTTTTATTTATGTGTACATTTGTGTCTATCAGTGTGAGTGTATGTCATGTGTGTTTGTAAGGGGGGTTGCCCACAAAGGCCAGAAGAAGACAACAGATCCTTTGGAGCTGGAGCTACAGGTAGTTTGAGCTGCCTGATGTGGGTGCTGGGAACTGAAATTGGATCTTCCAGAAGGGCAGGAAAGCTCCTAATCACTGAGCAGTCTCTCCAGCCTCTGGAACTCTATTAGTGCTTCTGATTGGGGCAGGAAAGGTGCAGTAGCATTGTTGTGTTCAGCATGATGGATGTTCCCCTGAAGGGTCATGTGTAAGCTGCTTGGTCTCAGGGTGGTAGGGTTGAAGTAGCTCAGACCTTACATAGGTAAGAGCTTGTGGGTTGTCTTTGGATATGTGGGGGCACACCCTCTTCAGAGACTGGGGATTCCTTATAGGAACCTGGTTAGTTCTTATGAAAGTGTTGCAATAAAAGCTTGGCCCCTCCCAAGCTCCTCTACTTCCTGGTTTAAGACTTAATCATTCTTGCACTTGTGCTCCCAGTATCACCAGCCACCAGGATGTGAGGCAACGGAGAGGAGAGTCCTCTTCAGAACTAACCCAGCGCCAGCACCAAGTCCTTGAACCTCCATGACCACGAGGTTCGCCAGCCTGTTGTTTTGGTGACAAAAGGCTGATATTGCCATGGTAGGACTGATATCTTTGGAAGTTTACCCTGTCTAGTGTGTGGAGAATAGGGGTGAAGAGAGGAGAATGGGTATTAAGGACCCAGTTAGGAGGCTCGAACAATCATCAGGTGAGAGGCAGGGGTGACTGCCCAGGCCAGTGACAGCAGATATGAATGGAGAGAGGGAGAGGCTGGGCTCCCTCATGCATTAGATTATGAGGAAGAGGACAAGTAAGAATTCATAGAGTTGATAGTAGCTCAGAAACACACTTGGGTATTTTGTTCTTGTAAACACTTTGAAATTCTAACATCACATTAGTTTAACTCACCCCAAGAACAAATAATGTCGACCAGTCTAGTAACATATGATTCTTTAACAGGCCTGGCCCATCATAAATGCCCATCCCCCCCACAGGAGAAAAATAAGCAATGGTGGACTTCTTGGCTCTGGCCCCAAGTCATCCACTTCAAATCTCAGGGAACACTGTGGAAGAGGGCTGGAAAGGATACAGGAACTAGAAGACGGGGAGGAGTGCCAGAAAAAGATGTCTTCTGTTCATGACATGGTCATTGCACTCATGACCTCACCACAGCTATGGTAACCTGCACAGGACTGGCACAAGATGGAACCCCTAACATTTCTTCATGGATGGGGGAAGGGCTCCAGGGCCCACCCCTCCCTGAGGGACTATTAGCAGTTAATAGCTGTTGGGGGAGAGGATGTCATTTTCTTCAGTGGTATAGCCACATGTCAGTTGCCCATGTTCCAGTAAAAAGCCTCTTACCCATGCTCATGAGGGCAACTCTAATTAAACTCAGTGGGTCACACACCTACAAAAGGACATGAATGTAGGAAGGGGTGGTTCTTGGGAAGGAGGAGGGTTTCTGCAGAAGAAGGACGAAGGATCAGAGAGGGTAATGGGGTAAAAACAACCGGAGTTCATTGTATACAGATAGGAAAGTGTCAAAGAATAAATCAGAAGAAAAGAAGCTGTCAATGACTGGCTGTACGCCTTCTTGTTTAACAGCTGCACGCGTACCCTTTTCGTTTCCCTCAGCATGTTCATCAAATGCTGGTAAGGTACACTGACGCTCCCAAGTGGTAGTCTAAAGTCCCTCAGAGAACAGCCCTGGTCAGTCATGTATTCCCCAAACCAAGAATGGTGACATCTGTGGGCTTGGTGAAACAAACATTGGAGCAGAGGACATGAAATTAACTCTCTGGAGTCCCCAGGAGATGAAGGACAGGAAGTAATTTGAACCCAGACACCCACCCATCATTTCCTGGTCTTCTCTCAGGAGCCTCCTACTCCCTCCCAAGCAGACTGCCAGTCTAGACACAGCATTCTGAGACAGCCGGAGCCTCCTTGAGTGAGATGACTCATGGCTGGCTCACAAGCCACCCGGAGTTCCCAGGGTCTGTGGAGGGTAGCTTCCTGGCAGAGCTCTGGAAGGAGGAGGCTTCAGCTCAATTTCCAGCTGAGCTTCATCCTCACACCCTCCTTTTCTCCCCCATAGGGGCTCTGAGCCTTAGAAACCTTGCATGAAATGGATTTTCCTTACGGAATCATTTCACAAAAGAACCTCACAGAACTGTTTTTGGAAAATTTCTAAATGAGGGGGGCTTTGAAGCCCGTTATGTGAGTGAAGAGAAGATACACTAAGTGGCACGACACCACATTCCCTGTCAATAGTTCTGATTCTCTTCTCCATCTCCCACTCGCGATTCAATGATTCTTTGACAAATTATTGCTCTGAGAATTTCTGCTTCAAGAGTTTGACAGATAGGGGCTGTTGATTCAGATACTGCCAATGAATTGCCATAAAATGGGGCCAAACTCATTCATTCATTCATTAAAAATTAACATGGTGCCCTCAAACAAATTCATGTACTCATTCACATTTTTGCCTCTTTAAAAAAATTTAATTATCGGGGCTGGAGAGATGGCTCAGTGGCTAAGAGCGCTGACTGCTCTTGCAGAGGACCCGGGTTCGATTCCCAGCACCCACATGGTGGCTATGAACCATCCTTAACTCCAGTTCCAGGGGAATCCAAAGCCCTCTTCTGACCTCTGTAGCACTGCATGACACGGGTATACTCACATACATGTGGGCAATACACTCATACACATAAAATAAAAATAATTAAAAAAAAATTTTTTTAATTTAATTACCTTTTTTCTGAGTCTGTGTTGCTTCACTTAGTATGACAGTTTCTAGATCCATTTATTTACATGCAAATTTCATTATTTCATCTTTCCTTACTGCTGAATAGAACTCCATTGTGTAAATACACCACATTTTTGTTAACCACTTGTCGGTTGAGGGACACTTAGATTGCTTCCATCTCTTAGCTATTGTGAAAAGAGCAGCAACAAACATGGTTGTACAGTGTCTTTACAATAGGATGAGTCCTTTGGGTATACGCCAAGGAGTGGTATAACGGGGTCATATGGTAGGTTCATTTTTTTTGAACCAGTGTCCAGTCTACAAAAAGGAGGGACAACTTAGAGGAAACATTTCCTCCATGCTTCAAGTGAAGCCAGACATGGTGGAGCAGGACCTTTGACTTATCTTCACATAGATGGAACTGGTAAAAGAAAGGAGCCAGGAGCTCCTCCCAAGCCCATGTGACCCCTGAGGAACAGATCCGCAAATGACCTTAAGTGTAAAATGAAATTGATTTATTTGGGCCAAATGTATGGTCTTAAACACCCAAAAGGAAAGTATAACCAAAGAGTAAAGTCATCAATATACTTCTTTAAGATTTCAAGGGATTACACTTCCCAGACATTAGGCTTAAGTCTGTATAAAAGTTATTTAGACAATATTTCTCATTGATGATTTTGTTCCTAATCAGAAAGTGCTGTTCAGATGTAAGACTTCAAATCTTGGTCTCCAATACTGCAGTGCCCACCTGTAGCTAAGGGAGACAATTCTCCCCCTATCTAGAAGCCTTTGAGAGGGAACTGACACTGATTCTAACCACTCCAATAGCTATCAAAATGTCTGAAAGCAAATCCTGAATCCATCGCTCTAGAGTCCAGCCTTGGAAGACAAAAGAGAAATGAGGAGGAACCCAATAGAGGGATGCTTTTGGAAGCCCTTGTCAAGAAACTCCAATGGACTCTCATATGAACATGTGAAAATTGCCCTGTTCTGACTTTTTTCTAGTTCCATGTCTAGAGCTTGTCATTCTAATTTCTCTTGCCTTTACTTCTCTTTCACATCTCCTATTCATGATTCAAGTACTTTCTTCTCCTCTTAGAGACAAGAGTTATACAATTTGGGAGTCTTTTAGATTGACCCACTGAAGGGGTACTCCAATCGCCTCACCCTGCGTCCTTGTTCAACATGGACGAAGCCAGAGTGGTCTGAGTCCCTATTCCCTATTGGCAATTTGGGTAACCACTTCAGAGGATGGTGTGATAAGAATAGGAGGTAGGAATTGGCTAGGCAGTTAGGGTAAAAAGACCCAAAGAAATGTAGCCAGTGTCTTGGCTAAAAGTAAAAATGTCCTTGGGTCTGTTAGCAACATACTCTGTTCCAAAGGCCAAAAATGTCAAAAGTATTTGGGAGCTTTTATCTAATCCTTAAAAGATGTTAGGGTTACCTCTTCAGAGGGGGCATGTTAGAGTAGCCAAAAGCCCCACAGAAAAAGAAAAGAAGAAGAGTCCATGAAGTTATCAGAAAAAAGCAATGGGGAGATATGGGAGGAGTTGGAAGGGAGGGAGTGGGCATGGATTTGATCAAAACACCTTGTATGCATGTATGAATTCTTAATAAATTATATTTTTAAAATTTAATTATCTTGGGCCGGGCGTGGTGGCGCACGCCTTTAATCCCAGTACTCGGGAGGCAGAGGCAGGTGGATCTCTGTGAGTTCAATGCCAGCTTGGCCTACATAGTGAGTTCCAGGACAGTTGGGGCTACAGGGAGACCCTGTCTCAAAAAGATCAAAAAGAAAAAAATTAATTATCTTAACAAAGTAACAGGTTTCCTTGTGACATTTTCATGCATATTTAGTTTTAGTCGACCTCTCCCCCCCACTCATCTCCACACCCCGGTTCCCCACTATCCTCTCTTAAACCCTCTTACCCCCATTATTACCCCTTCAAATTTCATATTACATGTGTTTTTTTAAAAACATTCCCCATCAATCTCTTTAAAGTCTTCTTTTCCCCTTCTGTGAGTTCTGTCTTAGTTCCTTGACATCTATACAAACTCACACCTACATGAATACACATATATACATTTTCTTTTAAATTATAAAAGTCAAACTTTGTGCTATGTCCCAGGTGACTACATATATCAGTGGGCAATATCAGTAACCTTTAGTATTTAAGTGACTAAGTATTTAAGGGCTGGAGTATATCTCAGTGGTAGAGTGCTTGCTTCTGAAAAAAAAATATTAAAAATGGAACTAAATATTTGAATCTCAGGCAGGGGCCCTGAAAAATTGTAGCCCGTTCTCTGGGTGATAGCTGATCACACAGTTTCCTCCCTCTGTCCCTCAAGGTGACATTTGTGACCATGAAATAGAAATACCAATGAGGATAAAATTAAAATTAACCTTGCTTAAAAAATGATGGAGAAATGTCCTCCTTGTTGCAAAACTGAGTTTGTGGACACATATTCTTATGACTCTGACACTTTGAGTATCTTTTGCCTGTGTGCCATCAATAAGAAAATGTCTCAGAAAAATTATGAACTCTGCCCATATCCCAAAGTGGCAAAGCCAAGCTTTGCATAAGACTAACCCTACAGCCCTTGGCCATGAGTACTGTCTTAGTGCAAGACATCTCTTGGTACAGCCTCTTGCACTCCTGTCCATTTGTGTCCACTCTCTGGCCTGCATACCTGTCTCTTGGCCAGGTTTGGTCCTTGTGTTCTAATCTTTAGATCTGAAAAATTTGATTACTGTAGTCCTTCCTCCACTGCCAAGTCATACCTTAAGCCTCAGCAGCTCCTTTTTCCCCAAATGCTGCTTCATTCTGGATCAGAGCTCCTGAGACCTCTGCTGTGTAATCTCGGGCAAGTGTGATGGCTAGCATTAACTGTCAACTTGACAATCACCTGGGAAAAGAGGCTCAGTGCGTGACTGCCCACATTGGGTTGGCCTGTAGCCATGTCTGTGGGAGATTGTCTTAATCAAGTAAATTATTATGAGAAGGATCAGCCCACAGTGGGCAACACCATTCTCTAGACAGGGGCCCTGAAGTGTAGAGTAGAGAAATGGAGCTGAGCTTATGCAAGCCAGCAAATGGCCCTTCATACATCCATTTCTCTCTGCTTTTGACTATGAATGTGGTGTACCAGACCTTTGAAGTTCCTACCTAGACTTCCCCACAATGATGGACTGTAACACAAAATTGAAGCTGAAATAAATGCTTTCCTCTCCTAAGTTGCTTTTAATCACGGTATTTTATCACAGCAACAAAAATGAAGCTAGAAGACCAAGTTACTGAGCCTGTCTCTACCTCCATTTTCTCACCGTCAACCATGAAAATAGAAGCTCCCTCACTAGGATGTTTTGAGTGTTGACTTAGATACTGTGCATAAAGCTAAATCTTTAGCACAGTGTTTAAGTAATAGGAAATGCTCAATAGACAGCTAGAAAGTAACAGTTCTGATACTGTACACACAGATTTGAAGCTGAATGAGTTTCCAGTCTTGATCCTTACAGGAAAATTTCTACTTTGTCTGTGTTTGTCATTGCTAGACCTTTGGGTTATGATGATGTCATATGTCAGCCTTCTAGCCAACCAGCTGTCCTGATCTGAAGTGCCCTGGTGTTCATGGTGGCAGTTTCACAAGCCTCTGATTATGTCTCCTGTGCATCATGTAAGGCAAGACTGAACTGGAACAAGTGGACCACTCCCACTCTATCCCACTCCCTCCATTCTTTATTCAATCTTGGACACATTGTTGAAACTCTCTGGGCCTCAGTTTCTCATTGGTAGGGACAGGGTAATAACCATTTGGGGATGTGAAGAGAATAGTGTTCAACAGGCCACAGAACACAAAAGCCTAAATCCTTCCGCAACTCAGTGGTGACCAGTTGTAACGAAAGGAACAAGAAGGAAAGTGAGAGGACACGATCACAACCCTTCAGGCCTCTTCCCCTGTTCCTATGCCTGCAATGTACTGTGGGGTGTGGGGTGTGAACGTTAACCCCTCTGGTCCAGTCACAACAACGATTCTATCAGAACTTAGGATGCTCTGGTTAATAATAACCCTCCAGCCACAGTGGCCTGAGCTCCTCTTGAGCACCACCCAGTGGAACTTCCTGTCATCATGAAAACCCTAAGTGTACCCCATCTTCTGGTAACCGCCTAGGGCCACAGGGGCACTTGCAATGCAGCTTGGCTGAATCTAAGTGATGAACTTCATTTAATTGAATGCATTTACATTTGTTTAGCCACTGTGGCCACCAACTGTCATATTGGCATCAGATAGATGCCAGATTCGTTCTGTTTCTTAGAAATGCTGTGCTCAGGGCTGGAGAGATGGCTCTGTGGGTAAGAACGCTTGCTTTACAAGCATGAGGTGCTGAATTTGAATCTCCAGCTCCCAGGTTAAAAAAAAAAACAACAAAAACCAATTTCGACTACATGTGACTGTAATCCTAACACTGGGAGACAGAGCGCAGGCAGATCCCAAGATCTTGCTGGCCAGCCAGTCTAGCTGAAATAGCAAGCTTCTGCTTCAATAACAGACCCTGTCTCAAGGCTATAAAGTGAACAGTGATAGAGGAGGTCACCCAACATCCTGCAGTGAGTCCACATGAGCACACATAAGCATGTACACTCATGTGCATGCAATACACACAAATAACACCACACATGTACAACACAGGCATAACACACAAAGAGAGGAGAGAGAGAGAGAGAGAGAGAGAGAGAGAGAGAGAGAGAGAAGAGAGAAAGAAATGGCAAGCTCGCTTGACTCTGAGGAGCACACCACTAACTGTAAAAACTCCTAAAGAGATGCCTGCGCCCGTCCCTGCAGCTATCAGACCTTCCTTAAACGTACAGCAATGATGACAGCATGCATAGAACCCACACAAACTCAAGCACACAAAAGCCCAGCATAGAACTGTGGAAATTGGCAGCAGGCCCCAATCTTAGCTGAAGAAATATTGGCAGCTCTTTACTGCCGGGTAGGGAAGAACTAATCTTAAAGGGAGGGACTCAAGATAGGCTGACTAGACCTCAGTGGATGATGTTGTACTAAGGGAGGTCTGGGGGACTTTAACTTGACTCTAGAGGCTTTAATACAAATAACAGAATGCATGAAATCTAGTGGGGGTGCCATGGGAGGGGCCAGTGGGGAAGGGGGTATAAATATGATTAAGAAGTTCTACATGAAATACACCAAAAAAAATCAAAAAATTTAACAAAAAAGTGTGTTTAATAGCTTAATAGGCAGACAGGAGCTTGGAGCTCATATCATAAAAAAAAAAAAAAAAGGCTTCTCTTTTCCATCTGCTATCTGCTGTAGTCACAAACCTAACCTAGGGACAAAGAACTCTGCCAGGCCCCCAAAGGTCGAGGATCCAAAACCCTATAAAACTCCTGATTCTTTCTTCTTTCAAAGATGGGGAATTTAAAGCCACATTTTTCTCTGCTCACATTAATTAAAAAAATTTGCTAACCAAACCAAGCAAGCAAACAAACACTAGAGAATGGAGGCCACCTGGGCCCAGGTCCTTATCCTCTGAGGCTAAAGGAAAAGACCAGTAAACTTGTCTCATAGTTAAATTTATATCTGTTCTCACCTTTGGCCACTTAAGATGGACAGGTATGGTGGGGGACTGACCATTAAGCCTGTACCCTGGTTTGGTCAAATTAAATAAATCCACCTTCAGGCATACATGAACACATGTATGCACACACATACACACATAAATACATTTTGAAAAAAATAAAAGTCCATTCCAAAGGCCTAATGCAGATGAACCAGTGTGCCAGATCCAAAGAACACTCAGGAAACTGTCTTTGAATAGCTCTAGATCTAAACCTGGAAAGACCACTGTGCAATCAAACAGACAGAACTAGGTGGAAGGAGGCCTCCTGAATAATTACTCATTGTTAATTGAAAAATGTAAATAACGTCATATTAGAAGGGAGACAGGGTTAAATTGGGGAAATTTCAATTCGCTCAGGCCTTATCTCTTGCTGGAACAATGCAGGTGATTAATCCCCAATATTCTTTAGGGAAGAGGCGAATAGCAGCAATTAAATTAACAGCTACAGAGTTTATGCTCAGAGATTCAAAAATGAAAGACGGAAACACTTTAATTTTTCACAAGTTGTTACCTTAATTATCTTCTTATTGCTCTGTCTTTTTTCCCTCATTACAAAAACACACCCCTTAGTATTCACGGATCCCTTTCATTTGCTGGAGCTCAGTAGCAATGTAAGAGATGTCATCAGAAACACAAAGCCATAAATCTTACTTCGTGTGTGCTCATGGAAAATAAATTGCTGCACTGTGCCTAGTCTCAGGGTTTTCTCTGCTGACCCTGACAAATGTCTACTCGCCTACAAGTCAGGACTATATGCCCCTGCCCAAGACAGAGTTTATCTTGTTTTCCTCTTTTTAAAATGATTTGTTTTATTTTAATTGTGTGTGTGTGTGTGTGTGTATGTGTGTGTGTGTGTGTGTGTGTGTGTGTGTGTGTGTGTACCTGTGGGAGTGCCTGTTGAGGCCAGAAGAGGGAGTCTGTTCAAGGCCCAGGAATTCGAGTTAAAAATGGTTGTAAGACACCCAATGTGAGGGCTGGGAAGCAAAAGCTCCAGGCCCCTGATGTATCTTTTTCATTCAACAGCAGAGATAACAGAATTCCTTAGGAGGAGACGATGGAACTTAATTATCTATTTAACAAAATGCAATGAGGAAAGAGACCAACTGTACTTAGGGAAATAAGAATTTAAATGGAAGGTTCATTTTCCACCATGTATAGACATGAAAACAAGCCTAGAGAATGTCAACATTATCTAGAGCTAA